>NW_027468576.1:12343282-12778282 GCF_046254945.1 Alosa pseudoharengus | reverse complement strand
AAGATCAGGCATTTGCAAAGACCCATGGGAAGTATAGACCCTCTCCAACTATGCAACCAATCATGTCTGTAGGACTGCAACGATTAACCGATTAGTTGTTAACTATTAAATGAATTGGCAACTATTTTGATAATTGATTAATCAGTTTGTGTCATTCTTTAAGGAAAATACATTAAAATTGAAAAAAACTGAAGCTTTCTCCTCTATTACAGTGACCTAAATAACTTTGGTGTGTAGACAAAACAAGACATTTGAAGACATAATCTTGAGCTTTGGAATTAACCAGTCACTATTCTCTGGCATTTTATCAATCAAACAACTAATTGATTAATCGAGAAAATAATCGTCAGATTAATCGACTATGAAAATAATCGTTATTTTCAGCCCTTCATGTCTGTACCCAAAGCATTTCCTGTGGCACGGAAAACAACACTGAGCTAAGGGTAACTCAAGGGTAAACAAGAAGAGAAAAAATATGTTCTCTTTCAAACATTCGTTTCGGTATCTCACAATGGGAACGCCTCTTGCGTGCCAATCAACGGAAGCCACAGAATCACGTCTGCCAATGGCAGACCCAGTCGGGATAACCCTATATAATCCCGCACCAGACTTGTATCTAGGGTTGGGCGAATGAAGCCCCACGAGGCTTTGGAAGGTTCTTCCTGATTGTATCGTAAGTGTTTCGAAGTGTCAAAGCATCGAATACAAAACAGTGACATCTGGTGGTTAGCAGACATAACGGCGGCTCTTATTAGCGATTAAACAATCACAGACGAAGCCACATGCCGACCAAATGGCCCTTCTCTGACACTGGTAAAACAGAGCGGAGAGACAACGTGTTCTGTTCCCTTTTGAGTAAAAACTATTAGGCCTACAGTCATTGGAATAAACATTATAGTTTTGATATGCTTCTAATGATTCAAATTGAAAATGTAATGTGCTTGGTTTTAAATAATCAGTGTTGGGCAAGTTACTTCAAAATCGTAATGTACTATGCATTACTTATTACTGTCATTTAAAAGTAATTTGTTACATTATAATATTACTGTCTCTGAATTGTAAGGCATTACACTACTATTGCATTACTTTTAAGTTACTTTCACCAAAATATCTAGAAATATGGATTTGCCATTCTAAATGCAGTTTATTACGCTCAATGCAGCTTGCTCTTCCAATGGAGGGAGATGTGGTATAGCATAATGACTGAGCTAGGCTTAAGGCAACAGTAGAATGCAATAGGCGCAGTGCTCATAATGCAATACAAGGAACAATCATAGTCAGAATGTTAAAAACCGACAAAAGGTCAAAGTCTGGTAAATTGTGATAGAAATACTGTAACTTTAAGGCCTAGGCCTACTCATTAAAATCAATAGAGAGCCTACTATATTGTAAATCAAAGCTTAAAGGAACCGTATGTAAGATTGTGGCCAAAACGGGTACTACAATCACTTTCAAATTACTGTAGAGCGGTGGAGGGTGGAGGGTGGCGCATTAGGCCAAAACACAACATGACAACATCAACATCAGTTGAGGGCTGCAACTTCACTTTTTAAATGACAATATCCTGGCCAGACTACTGTTGTCAGTGATATAAGTATTTGAAATGAACATGATTTCTTAATGTCTAGTGACATATCAGGGCAATTTTATGATTAATTGAAATACAATTTTTACATACGGTTCCTTTAATAAAGACATGTCAAGATGGTGGCCTGCTGGCCATTTCGGTGCCCTAAGTGAGTGGCTTTGAGTGAGTGACATTTAAATGATAACTCAAACACCTAAAGTAAAATAAAAGGCCTATTATTTACAGACCATTACTGTGTATTTTTAAACATTAATTTCTGAAGAAATGCTGTTTTACTTATAAATGGTGCACTGTCACTTTAAGAGCATTGATCTTTACGTTGTCATAATGCCCTTTTGCCAGCTCTTGTTTACAAGCCTTATTTGTTTGAGTTACATTGATAGCACAATATTAACAATAATATGCACAATGTTAAGTTGTTTTAAGCAACCTTCATTCATTACTTTGGAAATGGAAGTATGCAATGACATGTTGCTTCACATTTCGTTTTGCGAATACAAGTGAATTATGAGCCTGGTATCCACCTAGCTATGGAATGGAATGCGTTTCAGTCGACTCAGCATATCATGTGCTTCATGTAGCCTAAATGCTTGGAAAACGAATGATTGAAGACCCACCAATTCTAGTACTACGTGGTGATTGAGAGAACCCAAAAGGTATCAAACTTGCATGTAACATCGTGTTAGTGCATTTTGACATTGTAAACGTTATTGATGAAGAGTGAAACGCAGTTTGCAGTAAAGCTACTATTCATTGGTTACATTTGGGTGCCCCCTCTGTCCTTTGGTGCCCAACGCAAAGTGCGTGATGCGCATGGTGGGAGCGGAGGCACTGCCAGGCTACACAATCTTTTCCTGCATTTCTATCCCTTTATTCTCTTCAATTTAAGTTCACAGCACAAAGCTGACATGCACAACAGCATAGTTTGTGTTTTATCAAGAATCAAAAAGATTAGCGTGGCACTACTTTAGATGTTTACTTGTGCTATTTCGCGAGCTGAGAGATCTTTCGGTTTCGCACACAAAGTGCACTAACTATTATGTTCTTCATAGCCTTGTCTCTGACAAGCTGAAAATAATGAGCGTAGGCTTATGTCCATCCCGCAAATAGAGTCCGCCTGCGAGTCTGCTGCAGCCACAGTCATATTCAACCAGTATCAGGAGATAACGTTCTACTATTTTGCGCGGATTTTTTCTCCTCTGTTGTTCTCGCGTGGTGTTTGCGAATATGTATCAAAACAAAACAAGCGCTTAATTTTGGGTTAAACTGCATTGTAACGCGCGTTACTGAAGTTTGTACCGAGTAAATATTACCCGATTTTTTTTTTGTAATGCCTTACATTACCGCGTTACCGCAAACAGCAATATATTACAGTAATTACATTACTTTTGTAACGCATTACTCCCAACACTGCTTATGGCAAACCGCCTACACTGGGTAAACTTGAAAGCAGACCTTACCATTGTGTGTGTGCATGCATGGCAAGCTGTTTTAACATTTAAATGTATTATTCGAAGGAGCAATGAGATATTGATAGTAAATTGAATATAACAGTTCAATTTCATGTTTAAATTTGTCTTATCAATAATAAAAAAAGCAATTCATGCTTTAGACCATTTTAATTTAAAACATTGTAAAAACAAAGTACCGGTTCAGGCACCGTTTCGGCACCGGCACCGTTTTAAAAGTATCGATTTAGTACCGATATCGGATAAAACCCAAACGATACCCAACCCTAAACGAGACCGACTCCCCCCCCCCCCCCCTTGTTCGGTCAAGATTTCCTGGCAGGAGAGAGGAGTGAAATGAACATTGACGATGACGAGGACGATAGCGCATCAGAACTTCTAGCTCTCCAGGCTTCATCGGATGAGGAGGATGCTATCCACAGCCTCACACAGCCTCAGGACGCCCTGGGTCCGACCGGAGAGGCTCCAACAGGGGGGACTCCTACCCCTCCATCCGTTAACCTGTATGAGGTGTACAAGCGGGCAGCTGACCGGCTGGGTATCCCCTGGCCGGCGTCTCAGGATACAGACGGGGCGACTAGGAACATCTATGACGGTAAACGTCTCCCTGTCCATCAGGCTCCCACTAAGCAGTTCCTCCCCATGGTTCCTGCTTGCCTTAAGAATATGAAACTGTATTGGGACAAGCCGCTCTCCCACCGAGTGCCTGTCATAGGTTGCTCCGGTTTGGACATGCACAACATGGAAGAGCTCGGACTGGAGGGACCACCACCTGTCGAACCCTCCGTGGCATACCACCTCCACCCGAACCAGAGATCCGCTATGGCGTCCGCTACCCCATCTCTACCCAGTAAGATGGAGCGCTTCACAGTGTCAGACGGTGAGGGCATTGAACGTGACTACGTTGCTGATGGCCTATCAAGCAGAAATATTGGAGGAGATGGGGTGCCAGCTCGATGGCGGTGCACCAAGCCGGGCTTATGGGAGGAGATATGCCACCTGACCAATCTCTCTCTTCGCACATGCCGAGGCGGAATGCAGGGGTGTGGCCGCACCATGGGGCTGAATTTGTCCAGTCTATCGGACAGGGACAAGACGGCTATTTTGTATGCACCTGTTGACCCTAAAGATCTGTTTGACCCTGCGCTTGCGACAATGCAAGAACGATGTGATGACAAAAAGGGCTCGGGCTATGTCTGCCACATAAAGTAGTGCCCCACGCACCCCCTGCCGAGGCTTTCGACACTGGTGAATTCTCGGCCGAGCAACAGAGGACCACAGCCGCAGCCAGACAACTCAAGCGTCCAGGGAAATGCGCAACAACCTCCGCCTAAGGCCACTAATCCCAGGCCTTGGTCGAAGCAGTCTTTCACCGCGGTACCAGTGAGAAGCCGCCCTTCTAACACCCAGGAAGGCAAGAGAAAGCGGCAGACCTCGGGACGGTGGTCTGATGCTCAAGAGACATGGACAGCACCTCGAGGTCCCTGTTTCCAAGTCTCTGGGGATAATCGAAGCTGGCCCTCCCCTCCGAGGGTCCTAGGTCAGTTCCACGACATGTTCATGTTCATGCCCACAAAGGTTATGGAGCGGTCACACATGTTCCCCCTGTGTCCTCTAACATGCCACAGTTTTCCCCTCGGAGGTGAGGGATGTTCAAAAGAATATTGGGCAACAGGTCGTGCGTGCGCCTTTTCACAGTCTGCACTATACCATACCTTTTTCAATAAAGTTTATGAAGCAAAAGAAAAAGACAAAAAACATTCAAAATGTTCATTCTTGTCTGATCTCGGCACAGAGCGAAAGTGGCCCGGGCGGATTGCACAATTCCCTCTTTCTCCACCGGAGGACGCTCGTACCCTTCCAGTGGAGAACAGAGATGTTTGTTCAGCGGGCCCTCTCACCAACCTAAACTACTGGCGTGAGTGCAACCCCCACCCGTGGGTTTTGCTCACAGTAAAGCGGGGCTATCGCTTACAATTTCGAACTAAACCACCTCCTTTCAATCAAATTTTGCTGTCAGAGGCAAGTGGCGACTCATCTCGCTTTCCGGAGGAGGAGGCCTCCGTCTTATTCTAGATTTACGACAATTGAAGAAGCATCTACGCAAATATCCATTCAAAATAATGTCTCACAAGACACTCGTGCAGTCTATTTGTCCAAACGACTGGTTCACGACGTGCGATTTGACAGACGCTTACTACCACATACGGATCTTCCCGCCCCACAGGAAGTATCTGAGATTTGCGTTCCGCAAAAAAGTTTACGAATTCCTAGTGGTCCCATTTGGCCTTTCACTCGCGCCGAGGCTTTTTTCGAAGTGTGCAGAGGCAGGTCTTTACCCTCTCCGGGAAAGGGGAATTAGAATCCTTACTTTTCTGGACGATTAGCTTCTCTGCGCAAGCAGCGCACAGGAAGCGGCGCGCGACATGGCTGCGCTGACAGCACAGCTGACAGCATTGGGGTTTTCCATAAACAAACAAAAGAGCAGCCTGGAGCCTACCCAGCACGTAAAGTTTCTGGGGCTCCAACTCAACTCAGTCTCTTATCAAGCCATGTTGTCTCTGGGGCGGGTCACTGCGTTCCACCAGTGCCTCGCTTTATTTCAGAGCGGCAGCCGCTTGCGTTACCACACATGCTTGCGTCTGCTGGGTCTGATTGCCTCAACTATCGCAGTAGTTCCCCTGGGACTATTACAGATGAGAGCTTTTTAGCGCTGGGTGTCCGTCCTACAGTTATGAATCTCCACCCCCAGATCTCCGCCGTAGATCTCTTCACATCGCGAGAAAACTGTCTATTGTTCTTTTCCCTTACGGACGACAACGCACCGTTGGGTGTGGATGCATTAGCATACCAGTGGCCAAACGTGCTGCTTTATGCTTTTCCACCAATAAGCCTGATAATTCCTATGCTGAGCAGAGTGAGGGAGAAGGGTCTGAGCATGATACTCATAGCACCACGATGGCCCAGCAGACAGTGGATAAAGGAGATAACTCTCCTGTTATTCGACCAGCCATGGCCCCTACCGTTGCGCAGGGACTTGCTATCTCAAGCACGTGGACATATTTACCACCCTCGCCCCGAGATGGTGGCACTTTGGACTTGGCCTGTGAGAGGCAAGTTGGTTGGTCTTCCGCTGAATGTTGTTGTGAGTGTTCGAGTGTTCGAGCAGTGGTGTGACCCACACATATATTACCGTTTCAGTGCTCTGTGGTACAGATACTGTGTTTCTTACAGGATTTGTTGGATAAAGGTAAAGCTTGCTCCACAATTAAAGTTTGTTGGCTTCGGCAGCTCCCCTGTGGGTCAGCACTCAGCACCCCCTGATAAGTCGCTTCATGAAGGGTGTGCGACGCTTAAGGCCAGTATCATGCCCCATGATTACGTCATGGGATCTGGCCATGGTGCTGGAAGTATTGGCCCAGAGGTCTTTTGAACCCTTGGACAGGGCCGACGCACTTTTTGTGCCGATTCGCCGATGTAGGCTAATTATCATTTAGGCTATATTTATTTTATTTATTTTTTTCTGACAGCACCTGCCCTAAAAGGGCTGACAGCAGCCCACTGGTTAATTTTCCATACTGACATTGACATCGTCCAATCAAGTCTCTTAATTTTTTTTGTGGCCGCGCCGGTCTTTATAGAGTTAATTTGCCATAGGCCTACTAACGCAAAATTGACATAAACACAAAACAATCAGTAGCCTACTACCTAGCTTGAATTGCTGAAGCCAATAGCCACGGATAGGCAGTATTTCTGATACATGTATTTAAAATAAGTATTTCAAATACAAAATACATGTAGTTCAGTATGTTGTCATTTGTTTTTCATTTTGTTGGAAGAAAATGGCTTCATATTTTGTATCAAAATACATAAGTGTGTATTTTTGTAGTTTAAAAATACTGGCAAATATCTTCGGTAAAACCAATAACCTGCTTTTGGTGATGTGATGACATCAAAAAAGTGCAAAACAATGAATGCAGCCTCTGGTGCTGACTTGCCCAGAGTTGTTGTGATCAGAATATTGAGATTCAGGAAGATTATCCAGTGCAAGATGATTTAACATGTAGGTTGCCCACACACACACCAACCTCAAGTTTCTTGAGAACTTCAATCATTAGTTTCTTGATAACAGCCTCCAGCTGGTCTGAGAACGCATTCAACCAGAGGTATATCTACATCCTGGGTCTTTTTCAAAGGCATCTCAGTGAAAGACTTGTGTCGGCAACCTGCTGGATCACTCCCTTAATGTTCACACATGTTTTCCGCTTGGTTGTTACTGCTCCTTCGGTAGCGCATACAGTTCTAATTGTGACCTCTGAGCCTGAGGACCCATGCCGGTAGTACCATATCGGTGGGTTCGTTGAGGGCAGTTCCGCATTCGGGAGTTGTAAACATCACTTTCCCATTGTGAGATATTGAAACGAATGTTTGAAAGAGAACTTTAGGTTACTTAACGTCTCACTGACCTCCCCTCATTTTGCGGGGGGATTCTGTGCCATTGACCTGATCAAACCTCCTAACCGATATGGAGGAGAGGGGTGATTAATAAGATTTTTCTGTATTGAAAATGCATCATTTTCTACCCTAAAACGTTACATCCCAATAATTTAAATTAGGAATTTGCGATATCTTGTTTGCTTTTATGATATGTATTGTCATTTCATACTCATTGACTAAACTGGATGGTAGACATGTGAATGATGCTACATCTCATTAACATGTCCTTTTGCAGCGCCACTCAATAAAATCAATTGTTCATCCAATATCAAAAAATGTCAGTGCTAATGTGCATGGCAAGTAACAGCACACTCATGTTGGCACTTACATGAGGAGCACTAAGGCACCTTAATGGCATGCACTACCTTTACTTCACGTGGACTGAAACCTCTGTACTGCACTGCATTCTTTGCACATTTTTCTGTACAGCCCTGCTACACATACAGACATCACGTAACAGACATGTCTGGCCAGCTTTTTTGTCTGTCTCTGTCTGAGTCCTCTTCTTAACTCATACTTTGACTGCAGCACCAGAAAAGACCAATTAGGACTAAAAGCAAGGCTCAGCTCAATTTTTTGTATACACACTCACTGTAACAGTGAACTTTGTTTTTAACATATTTGCCCTGATGTACTCACGTTGTATTCCGCCTGCACTTCGCGGTCCAGAATCCCCGTGATCCTGACCAGGCCATCATTGGTGACCATAAATAGGTTTATTGGGTTCTGATCAGCGCCAGGCCCTTTCAGGTAGTAGTATACAGGGAGGCCGTCGTCTCGGTCCGATCGGATCTGTTTGGATAACCAACCAACAACATTATGCAACCAGGACTGTGCTGTCTTAAATATTATGTTAGCACATGGGGCCTAAACTATATTACCTTACATATTATGTTAGTACACAACCTAAAAGGTCTTACATATTATGTTAGTACACAACCTAAAAGGTCTTACATATTATGTTAGCACATGATTACAGAATGTCCATGACATACCATTTTATTACCATTTTATGATGATGCTTTTTGATTATTCCTATTCTTTCAATTTCTTACTTTGGCCACAAATGGCAAGTCTCTGTGATCCTCATTCTCAGTCAGAGTCTTAGGAGCGATGACCCACTCTCTCTTATGCCTCCTTTGTTTGTAGTGTGGTCTATGTCCTGTCCCTTCAGACAAGACCTGCACACACACACACACACTGACATGTGAGACCAACACAGCATACAGTTACAGTAACACAATACGCCAGCAGAAGACAGAAGGAAATGGTGAAGGAGCAGATGAATTAAGAAAATACAGAATTAAAACCCTTAATAAACACTCAAAGTACTCCAGCATCAGTGGTGTAGTTGAACCTGAATCATGAGGCTTTCAGTTCGAGGGTTGTTGTCTCTAACTAACATTATCTGTTCTGAGTGATAACACAAAGCATCCATCTGTCCTGCTTTGAACTTACCAGCCATTTCCCTGAACAGGTGTGGTATAGGCCTACAGAACTCCCCGTTTATCAGATATAGATCCCTTGACAGGTCCCTCATATAGTGAGAATGCATTTGAGTAGTTGGCAATACTGTTGTAGTAACAGCTTGTTATGACCTAGGGGTAAGGCCACAACAAAAGAGGGAGTCGAGAGGTTGGATCTTTAACTAAAATGTGGATGTATTCAAATTAACCAAATAACAAACAAACAAATTGTGTGAGGTGGGTCAAAGTCAGTCATACAGTAAGTAATGGATGTTGTGTGTTTGTAATGGAATAACAATGTCTCACTCACAGTTAGTTCATATAAAGGCCTTCCTGTAGGCTATAGGACTATTTCATATTTCCCACACTTTTCTCTCTCGCAGCAGACTATTTCCTATATGGTTATTGAGTGTTGTTCAGGCTACTCGTGTCTTCAGAACTTAATCTGACAGACAGCAGCTCAAGTTTTGGAGGTACCAGGAAGCAGGTGCATTGTACCGCAGCCCGTCTAGAGCCTGTTCACTTCCTATTAAGTCCACAGACTGTATAGATTAAGCCCCATTGTACTGAATTTGGTTGTAGTTTGTCGTTGATTGTGGTTGAAAAATCACAGATCTTACTGTAGTTTTTGCAAGTTCAATATGGATTATAGGTCAAAAGTTGAATGAACGAGTACTTATCCTTTCGATTTCTTACAGGTTGGGTCATCGTTGCCCATAACATGCTAGCATTCTGCTAATGAATGATGTTACTGACATTTTTGAAAGGCTTTTTAGAACAAATAAGCGACTTTAAAATATATATAATAGGTTGATCTTTGACTTGTCTGTTAATAGTGGTTTCCGCTGAAAAATGTATTCCCTTTCACTATAATCTTTAAAGGGTGTTTTCTCAAAATAAGGTTTCTGTACACTGTGGAGGAGAAATATCCACTTCAGTAACACCTACATAAACATACATATTCATTACATATTTCTTCCTATCTATATTTTGTGTTTGATTAGTGGGGAGTTATGTTGATATATTTTCAATAGCCTGATATTTTCTACATTTTATACCAAAATATCTGACTATAAATAGTATTTTCTAATGTATGGGATGGTAGAGAAACATAGCCACAGTCCCTTATTTAATTTTGTCTATCTGTATAGTCTCAACATAATGAAACAATACATTTTTAATCTGGCTTTATCCAATTTTCCAATTGTGTGATTTGCAATATGCAAATTATGGTACATTTTATGAATAAATGCCTAATTTGCATATATAAACATAAAATCTCAAACACTTGTAATGCATTTTTTCTTTGGTATAATGTCACTAATCAACTGGAGAAGTTTAATAGTGATAGCAATTCATTGAAAATGTTCCCCTATTCTACTCAATTTAGAGTGCATGTTGGGCACAACTTTGGCCTTTAGTCTGTAAAAAAAATATGCACTCCACTTGTTTGTGCTGACTTTGTAAAGTGACCTTGAGTCTGAGAAAGGCGCTATATAAATAAAACTTATTATTATTATTATTATTATTATTATTATCTATGGCAGTAGACTTTAGTGTATGATTCAGGAGGGTATTAGGACCAATAAAAACTATGAGACATTTCATTGGGATAGACTTCAAATTCTTCAAATGAAATCAGCCCATTTCAGAACCATGTTTTAGTACTTTTAGCAATATTTGATATTTAGCTTAAAAACAAAATGTTGGCATCTTAGCCAAAAACACAACAGATGATGAGGTGTCATGCAGGTCAGACATCAAAAACCAATGGTGAGTGACCTTAACCGTGACATTAGACTTCAGCATTGTTACCTGTCCAGGCCCAATAAGCCATGTTGAAGACGCTATGTACAGAATGACAGAGGCACAGACACAAATGACACTCCAGAGAACAAAAATACACAGACTCAGAGCAAAGTGGAAGAAGAAGGCATTGTGAGAAATAAAATGAAAATAAAATTAAGAATTATACTACCAACCATTATTCTACCAAATCAAATTGCCCAATAGAGTTGAGAGAGCTCAAGAGTCTCTCTGGACAGGCGCGCCTGCAGGTGTACGGCCGTACGCACTGGGCGTACCATAGGCTACTCAACAATGACAGAGAGAATTTCCCCTGTGTGTGTATTCACACCAAGTTGGCCTACCATAACTTCACAACTCTGCACAGTATTCCATTCACTGCATGACAGTAGGCTATTCAATTTTTTCTGTAAAGTAAACACCTAATTAAAATCAACTTAAAATCAACTATACGCATGCACACCTTTTGTTTGAGCAGGAGAGAGAATGACAGCGCACACACAGTGTTACCATCAAACCAGATGGGTGTGCGTACCATAAATTCCTGCAGGCGCCCCTGTCTAGAAACAGTGACAGGCACGTACACCCCAATAGCCAATTTGGATACAAGAGATAATAAAATCAAAAAGTTCTAACATGGTCAACAGATAGAGGCTAGACACCAGGGGCCTGTACTACAAAGCGGGGTTTCTGGCTTATCTGGGTAACTTCGAGAGTAACTTGATCACGTGTGGCGTAACTTCCCGATTAACCCGTACTACGAAAGGTGGATAGGTTTTAACCGAGGTATGCTGCCATGGCAATTTACGCTGCATCTCAAACCTGCTCCGACCAGGTTATGTTCTTGGTTAACCCGAGGTTTCTGTTAACCACACCCTTTATAAGTAGGCTACCACCCCTCCACCAACAATTTCTCCCGAGACATGTCGGCGTACCTGGATGACCCATACGACATTGGAGCGCAAATCGTGAGAGACTCTCTTCGCAGGGCGAGGGGTTTTAGAGACCGCCAGAAAATATATATAGCCTACCCGGACGATATTCTCTATGAAGATATAGATTGTCATCCGAGGGAATTCGTTATCTTTGTCAGATGATCTAGGAAGACGTCTCATAGCAATGCCCGTAGCCTACGTGGACATTCATGTATTCAATCGGACATAGCCTACAGTAGGCCTAATAAATAAAAATCACCATTTTAACAAACTTGTTGAATTGAATGTCATATTACTGTACCCTGCACATAAAGGCTACACATTTCCACAGCACCAGAATCCGACCGAATCCTTCCACTATTATTTGCGATGGCCAACTCCTCTTATACTGTAAAACACTCTGGTGCCTTTCCTCCTACAGTAGTGTTCGAAGACACCTGTTTCTTGTTAGCTGTAAAACAGAGGCCAAGTGAAGGCTATAGGCTAGGCCTACATGTTTTCATAATTAAGAAATATTAATGCAAGCTATAACTATATAAACCTACTATTCTGAATAATGTTTTTGTGTTTCATTTTCACCTGCTGCCATGTGCGTTTGGCAATGGTGTTGCATCTGAAATGTTCACAGGATTAGGCATACACTAAATCAGTCAATGGGGGCTACTTCAACATTAAATTATCCTTAATCTATATGCCCACTTCTGAATTGGGTTGCATCTGTAGGCCTTTCTATGAACTCAAATTAGGCTATTTAATTATTTCAACTCATTTCAGACATTCCGTAAGCTACTAATCCTCCGTAACACATATTTGAAGAACATGTGGGAATAAAACTTTACTTTTAGGCATTTAGGCTACCCGATCTGTAATACGTTGCCAACAGCCTTGCTTTGTTCACTGCCGACGTATTTGATTTTTGTCGTAAAGTGGGTTTTAATTCCTCATAACTTGTCATAATAATTGTGCATTCCCCTTATCTGTAAAATAAGGTGAACGCGTCATCACTGAAAGTGGTGATTTGCGCTGCAACCCGCCCCTTTTATGTGAACGCGCAACTCCAATGAGGTTAACCCCGGCTCAACAAATCAACTTCATAATCGGCGTCGTAGTACCGATTAACACCACTAAAGATAACCAGGTTTTGTCAACCCCGGTTTAACAAAGTAACCCTGGGTTACATCTGGGTAGGTTAAGCTCCCTTCATAGTACAGGCCCCAGGAGAAATGATCCGTGTTCATCAGTGTTTACTAAATCTACTCTAAACAAACACTGGAGGTTAGGGAAACCACTTGTATGTGTTCCTCAGTAGGAGGAATGAGGTGAATTTACCAAGAACTCTCTTATTTACTGCAGTTCAAGATAAATTCTTGTGAATTCACTCTTGGGAGTTCCAGGTAAATTTACAAATGATTGGTCTAATGCTATGATTATAGTGGTTAGGGTTAGAGCTATTATGTTTATTGGTGTTCCTCAACTTGTTCTAACATAAACAAATTCCACAATTCTCCAGAAGTTGAATATCTTCCAACACAGTCAGGCATATCCAAAGTCTGGCCCGGATGCAGTGTTTTGATTTGGTACAATTTACAGTATATGTCTAGTAGTAATCTAGTAGTACAGTCTAGTAATTATGGGATTTAAATACATGAGTTACTGTATCAATCTGAGGTAAATTAATTTAATGTAGAACTAGTGGATCATACTGTAGCTGATGCAGATGAGTTATTTTGCAAGCAAATTCACAGCTTAAATTTACTATTTAAGATTATTTGCTGTGTATCTTAAGCACATTGCGTTGCCTCTGTGTATAAAATGAGCAATATAAATAAACTTGCCGTGCCTTGCCTAATCTGACACCCATTAAAAAAAAGATTGGATGCCTCTATTCTACCAGGATATACATGCCTATAGGCCATTTTTAGGCACAGCTACCCACCAAAAAAGCTAGTCCAGACAGTACGAGTAGACTCCTCATGGCCTCTTCAGGGTGTTGAGCAGGAAGCCCAGAGTAGTGGCAGATGAGATGGGTGAGATATTTTTTTTCAGACAAGTCCCTCCAGTCATGGATCAGTGCCTCTCTTTCTTGTTTTCTTTATATATTCACGTATGATGTATACATAGTCATCACATTGTCTGTAGAGTCAGATTTCTCCAAACAACTGTTTTCTGTTGCACTTCCGCCGTTAACCTCCTGAGCACTGTATCCTCTGAAATGTGATAAGCCTGTTTTTCCAGGTCTTCTGTCCTCCCACCTCTATCTTACTGTCTGACTCGGTGTCAATGTGACTCCTTCCTTTTATCTCCCGGTGCTGCGATAGCAACACTCTACTTGCCCCTCCCCCTTAACAGGGCTGGCCACATACTATCATTTACATCCATTTATATTTATTCATTTAACAGACACTTTTATTCTAATGTGACTTACAAAAAAAGAGGAGTAACATTCAAGCTACAATACTGACCAGATACTGTAATGGAATGGAATCATGTGACAAACCTATGTGGATACATACAAGGATGACATGGCGGTGGTGATGATAGTTATGTCCACACACAAGTGTTCTTTGTAGTGCATTGAGTTATTGTTCAGTGATGCACCGAGCTGTTGCATTGAGTTGTTCTATTGTGTTGAAAGTATCATGTAAACCCTTAAGGCAGGGATCACACTCACCAGCGGCAAGCGGCAGGTTTCCTATTTTTGTCTATGGTTTGGCAGCGGAACGGTGGCAGTGCTAGCGTTGAACAAGCTGAGTGTTGAACTTGGTTCAACCTTCAAAGCGCAACATGAGCATATTCATAGTTAGTTTAGGCAAACCGTTTGTGTTACTTAGGAACGAGATACAACTTATTATATTCTGAGCGTTGCGTTACGCTTACCTCTGGCCAATGTGATCCCCGCCTAAAGGTATACCGTCACACAGGTGTGACAAGAATGTTAGAAAATGAATGTAAGGAATATCTGGGTTCATTGAATTCAATATAGAATTTTAGGACTTTGTTACGGAATTGTTACGGAACGGAATCTACTGTATGTTGGAATGTTCAAAAACCCTTAAAGGTGTACGGGAATGTGGAAAATAAACATTATAAAGACTATCTGGGTTCACTGAATTCAACATAGAATTTTACAACCTTGAATTGTTGTGGAACAGAATCTTATGAGAATCAAAAACCCACACCTTTAAGGGTTAAGCCTGACTGATGAATGATTGACTACTTGGGTCTGTTGGTGAGGAGAACAAAATTAAAATGGTAGATGAGTTAACGCTACCGCCTGCGTCTGTGTGATCCTTATTGAATATCACAGTGGATTGAAAATTACATCAATGTTGAGTTATTCATAGGCCTACCAAATGTAATGAATCTTTATCCAGCCAGGACCTGTACAAGCAGACAGAGGCGTATCAACTTTTTAAAAGTGTGGGGGTTGTGGGATTGGAAAATGAAACAATCTGGCCAAATTATAAATAACTCCCTACAGGGACGTTGTAAGTATTTTCTGAGAGGGGTGCAGACTATATTGGTGTCCGGGAGTTTCTCCCCCGAAATTTTTTTGAAATTCTGATTGCTAAACACACCATTTTAATGCAGTTTGGGGGGGACAGAAGAAGCAGCGCCCCTCATATGTGTGGCTCATGTGACATGTAGGCCTACATGATCTACCTGCTATCACTTCACTATTTGACACTACCCTACATGGAGACATATCTCATGTTATACATCTAGAAATCATTTCAGAAATTATGTTTTTTGCATATGGGTTAGCAGGCTACAATAAATTGCCTAACAGACAGCAGCCTAATTTCGAGGTATCACGGACACAGAATAGTGACAAAACTGTAAGCTCAAATTCAAAAACGTTTGAAGTCTACCCTAACATATGCAAAGGGAATATAAATAAATAGTGTTGCATATAGCCAGCTTAATTAATGTTCATTTAAAGATTATAATTTGCAGTTTCCATGCTTTTTCCATTGATGGTTACAGGAAGCTAGGCTACGTAGTTTAAACTATTGTTGCTTCTAGTCCTTCTTACCTCCAGTTCACTTGCTGCAGGGACGCACACATTGCATGAGCGCTCATAAGCGTTCTATTTGAGTTCTACATGCTGGAAATCTTAGTTCTCAGATGTAGAACTCAAATGTGTCTTGACGCCGCCGTTTGTAAGATCAAAATAAGATGTTTTAAATGGAAAGCAATCGTATTTAAGACATTAAGATCTTCAGTAGATGTAGCACTACGACACACATTGACAGTGAAATGCCGCCGACGTTTGATCAGATCAAATAAGACGTTCTAAATGGAACACGATGTAATTAAGCTGTTCAGATATTTTCCAAGTGTCTTGGAGACGTATGTGTGCTGACTGGGCTATGTCTTGATGACACCAAATTAAAAAGTAGGCCTATTTCTGATTCGGGAAACTTTTAGCCTAGTTTATTTTTTTTTCATTCCGCGGTTCCATACATTCAATCTTGCTGCAAATGATCAGACGTGTGAAGCACCGGGCATAACTTAATTTCGCGGCTACGTGGACCAGTAGGTTAATTGTTGAGGAGGCCCATAGTTTGAGAAAAGCTGCAGATCATAGACAGAGAAAGCATAATGCTCTGAGAACAGTAGCCAAAGGTCTTTCTGCAGAAACAACAAGTGCCTTGGTGCGCGCACCGCCGTCTCCCTGCATTTCTACATTGTGACAAAAACTGTCAGTCAATTATCATTTCAATTCTACCTGAAATCTGCTCACTGCAAACGTTATAATGCAGACCCAAGCAGCAGCACAGCCTTGAAAGACGCACAATTTGAATTTGATCAGAGCGGCGCTGGTTCTTCACTGGCTAACTTGATGTGATTGGCTGGATGACCGTTCAATCAAATCAACAGACCTATTTGTGTCTCTGTGTTTGCTTTATGGTAGATACCAGGGCCGGAGTGGGGCCACTTTTCAGCCCGGGAGTTTCAGGCCCAAGACCGGCCCACTTTTTTAGTGGTGGTGGAAATTGGATAAATAAGGCAACATTTCAGCTCTTACTATCCTGTAGTTTTTATTATAGGGTAATATTCCACTATTCCACAAGGATAAGTTGATAAGTTAACAAAAACAGGAAGGAAGAAATAAAGCATTTGAAATGCATCCCACAATTCCACTAAGAGGCATATTAAACTATTGTATTGTTTACATGTTTTTTTTGTGCATGGGTCAGCTATCATGTTGTTTTGGTGATTTTGCTCCTTTACTACACCCACTTCTGAGCAAACAAGCCATATAGGTTGATCATGTAGCCTACTGCTGTCATAGCCTACTGTTCTTTCTTCCATAAAATAACTTTAATAATTATGGTTAACTCTATTATCCTTTCTACTTGTCCCTATAGTCATAGTTAACTTCGGGCTCATCATTTTCAGCGGGGGACTGGCTGATCTGCTGCTCAGGCTACTTTTGTTTTTAGGCCTATAGGCTACTGCATGACACAGATCAAGCTTGAGTTTTGTTATCAATATTTGCATAATATTTTCAAAAAAAATGAATAGCCATATTGGATGATACCAAAATGCTAATATTTTAATTCATTTAATATGTTACTTGCGAATAGGTTGACAACGCTACAACGTCCAGTAGGTTATTAGCCCAATTACGTCGTTATAATCAGACATTGTGGATTCGAGTCACATGACTTGGACTCGAGTCAGACTCGAGTCATGATTTTAATGACTTCAGACTCGACTTGATCAAAATCGGCATGACTTGCGACTCGACTTGGACTTGAATACTATTCACTCGAGACTTGACTCGGACTTTGCCTCTTTGACTTGTAATGACTTGACATGTCTCGAGTCAAAAAATACATTTTCTGATCGTGGACCAGTCACCCCAGAGATGCTTTCACTTCCGCGAGTAAAAAGCAGGCAGAGCACAGTGATCAGTGCTGCTGCTACCACCACAAGCATCACGCACTGTGTGTAGGGCACCAAGAGACAGAGGAAGGACCAACATTAAATAAATAGTGGCTTTACTGCAAACTGATTTGCACTCTTGTTAGAGAATGTTTACAATGTCAAAATGCACCAACAGCATGTTACATAAAGATGATACTTTTCGGGTCCTCTCCATTAAGATCCAACTTGAAAGTATGCTAGCCTACTCCATTTAATTGAGAACGCGTCTCAGCGCGCACAAAAGGGAGAGAAAACGAGTGGCAGGTTCCAGCTGGCCTGTCATTGTTGATGATGATTGATATCTCCTTATATAAGAGAGGTATAAAAGGAAATCATGAAGAGCTTAGGGGAAATTGTGGATTTATCCGGTTCTCGCTACTGTTATAAACCTTGAGAGACAGGGCACTTTGGCATAGGCTGCACTCACTGTGATTTGGAAAATGGACAAGAATATGAAGAGTAGTCTTTGCCTTTGTGTAATAGAACTGGTGAGTCTTTTGAAGTCTTCAATAATTTGTTTAACATGAAGCACATGATATTAGACCTATGCCGATTGAAACGCATTCCACTTAGCTAGGTGGCTATACTGGCTACCAGGCTCATAATTCATAATTGCAAACAGAAAATGTCTAGCAAGCATCATGTCATTACATGCTTTTATTTCCAAAGGAATGAAAGCTGTTTGTGCCAGGGCCGTAGTCACCATAGACATTGAGGGGGACGTGTCCCCCCCAATATTCAAATATGACTAAAATGTCCCCCCCAATATACGGACATAGAAAAATAAAGAAAGAAAAAAGCGCTATACTAGGCCTACAGGAAACCAACACGCACCACCATCTGAAATGTAATCAAACGTAACTTACGCACAAATTAGTGACCTAGTGATGGTTCCAGAGTAGCCTACACCCCTGAGTGGTTTGTCCTGGTGGTTTTCCGTTTTTTCGTTAGTGGCGTGCGCTATTGAAAGCCTCCGTTTACTGCACCTCACTGCGTGAGGTAGGGTTGTCAACAATTTCGCAAAAGCTATACCGGTACAATTTTCACAAAACTTGTTGGAAAGGTGTAGCACAGGCTAAGGAAATCCCATACATTTTTGGAGCCGATCAGACTCAAAGGGAACTTTGAAACATTTTCCATTGTAGCCTATTCTGGCAATGATAGCGAAAGTGAAACGTTTTATTTTTAAATGATGCATTTGTGAAAGCCTGTGTCATTCATTTCTTTCACATGTCTTTCAACATAAATAATGCATTCATATGCTAGTAGTAGGGGAGCGCGGGGCACAAAGTAACGCGGGGTTAAATGTAACACGGACTTTTCCCCTATTTGCAGGCGGTTGATCGAGGCATGCTATTGGTCAGTTAATCACATTACTATGAGACGGTGTTCCACAAATTTTCAGTCAGTATGGACGTGTTTCCACGTAGATCTGCAGCAAAACGCCTTTTGAAGACATCAACTGAAATGTCTAGGTGGTACTTGTCTTAACATTACTGAGTTGTGGGTGCAGCTCACTGACTCCAATCTTCTATCATCTTAATAACCGTCTTGTAGGCTAAAAATGAACACCGTTTTGAAACATGTAGCCAACTCATAGCAGGAGCTAGCTTATCTTATAACAAACGTGACCCAGCGGGGTTAGTTGTAACGCGCTGTTACAACTAAGCCACTCATACTGTACAATGATGTTGCAATACAAAAATATGCGCGTATTAGTGTTAGTTTAGTTTAGTGATGTTTTGCATTTTGCCTCATGTGTTTTCAGGTTTGAGGGCTTTTCTTGGCAGGATTGACCTTGGTTAGACTCTTTGCTTCCATTGGCGCATATTTCTCATGTTATTTCTCCGTATAGAAAATAAAGTCAATTTTCGACACACGTCTGTTGTTAATTCATGACTTATGTATCATAAATAGTCAGATCCTATTCTATCATACACATTCAGATACATTTATTGAATTCATTTAATTAAAAACAGCCGTTGGGATGAGTGTTACAACTAACCCCGCATATGGGGCAGGTTGTAACATTTCACCTATCGCCACTCTCGGTGGAATTGTAAAAGAACAGCAGCTCCTACAAACAAACTTCCAGTGCATATGTGTAACAGAGATATGCATGTTGCTTGTTAAAAAGTATAACTAGTGAAACTCAAATGATTTTAGAATTATTTAGCCATAACCAAAAAGTGTTACTTTGTGCCCCGCGCTCCCCTACTGCCAGAAATTGCCGTTTATAGGGCTCTTAGAAATGGTTGTTGCATCTTGCATATTATTTAGATGGCTGTAGTAGGCCTACATGTTGGCACAAAACGTAATTTCTGTCAGAAGCCAGTCTATAATGCAGGGGGTAACATGAGGTGAGTCAGACAGAAGAGGGGCCTGTGTTAGTAGCCTATTCCTGAATCCTGTCCCTTTCAACGTTAAAATTGTGTGATTAGCCGCCAGCATAATAAAATCTAAATTAAAAGACAAACTCTTATGAGCCTAAACCTATGAGTCTAAGCCTTAGTTAAAAAAAATCTTCAGGTGTAAGTAATAAGTCAAAGAACCACATTCTGTGTAATAATATAGAGGTTAACAAAGATACTCTAGTTCAGCGGTTCCCAAACTTTTCCCCCCGCGTACCCACCGCCTACATTCCGACTCGGCTCGCGTACCCCCACCATCCAACACATAACCCCCCCGCGTTGACAATATTTGTCCATTTCCCGGTTTTAGGTGCATTTGGTCATAGTAGCCTAACTACATCCACATACAATATCTTATAATAGGCCTACAGCAACGCCTGACAAGGATGTCCTATTCGTTTGGACAACATTAGGCTATACAGCCTAGAAAGGCTACCTTTAGTTTGTTAAATGTAAAGCCTAGCTTAATGTTACCTTTCTTGCCCATCTGAAATAACTCCTAGCTTTGCTCCTTCCCCCCTATCATTATGACCTGATTCGAAATTATGTATTTATTCATTAATTAATTACAAAAGATTTAAAATTTTCATTTTACACCTGTCCGCCATAGCCCTTTTCATCTCGCGTACCCCCTAGAAGCAGCTCGCGTACCACCGGGGGTACGCGTACCACAGTTTGGGAATCCCTGCTCTAGTTTGTCATTTCTTTTTAAGTATACATTTTGAAGACAAATGGAGTCATACCACAGGTCCAGGAATGGACTACTGAATGAGCTTACTGGGCCCAAGAGCTCAGGAGGTCCTGAAGCCCAAGCCTCTGTGTGAAGTTGCACCAGAAGTCATAATTTAAAGGGTCATTTAAAAAAAAAAAAATCTTCCGAGGGAGAATGCCTCAGGACCCCTCTATCTGGAGGAGGGGTGGGGGGCATCTGTGCCCAGGGGTTCATAATCCATCCATGCCATGCCTATATCCGTCAAAAGTTTGGAATACTCTAACTGACTGACTTAACTAACGACTTGTTTGTGATTTTTAATAATACTTTTTGCATGGTAGGAAATGTATTGAAATTCTGTTTGGTGGTCCCACAGACCCCACCACAGATTTGGTCCCCCCCAATGTTCACATCATGACTACGGCCTTGGTTTGTGCCAACTTAATATCATGCTTATCATTGTTAATATTGTGCTATACACGTGGCACAAACAATGTTCGAGTTTGTGGACTAGCCATAGCTAATGGAGCGGAAAAAAAAGGAGAACGTGAGGACAGTGGCACACAATGGGCTTAAAGTGACAGTGCACCATACAAATGAGTTAAACAGCATCACATGTGTAGTAGCCTATTTAAGAAATTAATACTTTAAAACAAAATGACTGTGTCATTATTATCATTTACATAATATAGAAGTGTTTTACTTTTACCTTTGTGGTTTCTCAGTTTTGTGATTTATGCTGTTAATATGCCATATAAGAAGCTTTAGTCTTTAGGGAGAAAATGTACTTTTTAATCGCAATTAATCTAGATTCTAGATTAATTCATTTCAAAATATGAGATTAATTAGTTATTTTTTTATTCGTTTGACAACCCTAATAAAATCGTAATTAACCGCAACATTTTACTAATGTAGCCTATGTGACGATTCTTCTCGTCACCATTTATTGTAATCATTAACCATGACCTTGGCTTTATGAGTTGCCACTGGCAGACAACCTAATAAATTGTTTGCAGGCAAATCTGTGGCCTAGCGCAGTGAAATGCCATCAGTCAAATTATTACTCATCCTTACAGTGGACGCCGCAATTTGGAAAAACAATATATATTTGCTGCTGTGCTGAGTGCCATGTAGCTATCCGTTTTGTACAGTATGCTCATGCGTATATTTCACAGGTATGCGGATGCATATATCGTAAAAGATCAAGACAGAAACATTAACAATATTTTAATCTGTATTTATAAAAAAATACTGTAGATTTGATTGATGTGTTAAAATTATGATTGATAGTCTAATAATGCCATTATTAAGTGAAAAATACCTGATGACTTGTTCAGGACTTGAAAAAGATTGGGACTTGGACTTGGACTCGACTTGGCTTTGATGTGACTTGGACTTGGACTCGACTTGCCCTTCTCTGTCTTTACTTGGGACTTGACTTGGACTTGACTGTTAAGACTTGGGACTTACTTGTGACTTGCCAAACAGTGACTTGGTCCCACCTCTGGTTATAATCATGGCTATCTCTCTTTACCAGTGAATGAAAAAGACCAGGGGCCGGTTCCCCAAAACGTTCTTATCGCTAAGTACTATTCCTTAACCTCTCTCTTAACGTTATGGCATGATTCCCGACACGTTCGTACGCTAAGTATATCTTCTGTAAGTCACACTTTCGTAAGGTTGGTCTGGACCATTCGTAAGCTTCTCTTAGCGTTGTTTGAGCTCTCAAGACGCTAGTTGCCGCCACTGTGCAGTCTTCAGAAATCAGCGCAGCGCAGTACAAGTCAAACTATGGTAGACTATGTTGACAGTGTTGTGGCTCAACGATATTATGTTATGGAAATTTTAAAACTAATAATAAAATATGTTCGCAATGAATATAGGCATATTTATGAAGTTTACTTTATTTGGTATCAGAACTAATATGGTGGTGATTCGTAATGTCATTAAAGCGTTCAAATTGGCAATCACTTTTGACAATTAAAAGCTGGCAAATACTTTGGCTCTAAATGGCTAAGATCTATAAATGGGTAAGCATGGTGGTGTCCAGTAAGCGACCAACTATGGCAGCGATCCAACGTGTCCTGGTGTTGAATCAAAGACGGCGCCGGCCGCGGAGCCGTTTAGTTCATGTCAATTTTTTTATTCGCCAAAACTTCAGCCCTTTTGACATTTTGCCTGACGTGGCTATATTAAAAAAATTTAGCCTCCCAAGACAACTGATTATGGAGCTGCTGGACCTTCTCAGACCTGCGCTTGCCAGGCTAACGCGGCGGAATTTTGCCTTAAGCCCTGAAGTCCAGCTACTTGCAGCACTAAGGTTTTTTGCTACAGGTAGTTTCATCGAGGTCGTGGGAGAGGGCCACGTCCTAAGCAAGACTTCAGTGTGGAGGTGCGTCCACACTGTCACCAACGCCCTTCTGCGCCATGCCGGGGATTACATCCGTCTGCCGGCAACACGTCAGGAGGTCCAGGAGGTGCACCAGGGCTGTCATGCCATTGCTGGCATCCCCAGAGTCTTGGGCCTGGTGGATGGCACACTCATCCCTATCGCCAATCCATCAGTGATTGACCAGGCGTATATATCGCGAAAGGGATACGCGGCCATAAACGTGCAGGTTATAGTGGACCATAGGGGTGTGATCTCAGACCTGGTGGCAAGGTGGCCAGGCAGCACCCACGACAGTTTTGTCTGGGCCAATTCTGCCGTGGGTGAACAAGCAGAAAGAGAGGGGTTTGGTCAGAGCCTGTTCCTCGGGGATAGTGGATACCCTCTGAGAACATACCTATTCACACCGCTGACCAACCCACAGACTCAGGCTGAAAGGGCCTACAATGTTGCACACGTTCGCACGCGCAACGTGTGCAATTGGCATCAGGAAGCTGCGCTTTCGGTGCCTGCACAAGTCGGCAGGAGGACTGCGCATGAAGCCTCACAGCTGTTGTGGCAACAGTGGCAACGGCCATACTCCATAACATGGCTGTGCGCGGTGGCGCACCTATTCCGGAGGAGGAGGAGGAGGAGGTGGAATCTGATGAGGAGGAAGATGGAGAGGTAGAAGTTGAGGTCGTCTATCCTCCACAGAGGGCTGCCCTGCACGCTGCCGGGGCTGAGGCAAGGCAGCTTTTGATTGCAAATGTTTTTGATTGAGTTACATTTTCTTTTTGGATTACCTTGCTGAGCTATCATTAGCCATCATTCATGATTGAATGGATTTTTTCTTTTGATTGGTATTATGATGGAATGTTTAGTTTTCTGAAAAATAAACGGAAGTTCCAAACCTCGCATCCATAAAATGGTCTGTGTGTGATTCTAATCCTTTAAACCTTTACTCTATCATGCCATTGTGCCCATTCCATAAGTGCTCTGTGCAACGGCAATCACTGACATGCTTCACTTAAGGTTGGCGAAGGAGCCTACACGTTACAATTCCTGAGTCAAAAGTTAACATATGCCCAAATTACCACGTCACATTGCTGATACATCTTCATTCATTTGTTGGCCATTGAACGCAAGTCACATGGTTGTCAGAGGATTCCTTTTTCGCTGCTTTGGCTCATGCATAGCCTTATGCGTCGTCAAACAGACAGATAATATCCATCACAAACTAATGTCTTTACGCAGCCTCTTCAAACGAGCCTTTATATCTGAATGTACACTTAGATTGACACTGCTTAATTTCCTTGTGGATAAATAAGGTATCTCATAGATAGAACAAGATTTGACGGTATGTTTTCAATGGCAATAGAGAATCAGTTGTTGACTCATTAAGGATGACAGAATGACATACAATCTTGTTGATGATGCAAGTATTTTTAATGAAGATGTGCATACACACACAGACACGGTCACTGGTGTGACTGATGCTCAGCATCTATAAAGACAAAGACATACCAAAATCAGATTAGGAACTGTGAGGAAAGGAACATCAAAATCTATAAACCAAGAACAACTGGCTCACCTTCAGCTGGCAGCAAGATCGGTACCGAGATTGAGGGCCTGTTGAATTGCGCCTCTGCTAGGGCATGCTGCTGCTTGACCAGTTCCAGCTTGGCTCGCTTCAGCTCCAGAGACTGGTGAGCGAGCTCATTTGCCTCGGTCAACTGGCGTTGAATGTCCTGCAACACGACCAACTTCTCCTTCTCAATGCTGACCAACTCTTCACTGCACCGACATGGTGAGATTGTGGAGCGACGTCGGGATGTCGTGTAGCGATGTCCTGGCGAAGACGTGCGTGCGGGAGGTGGTGGCGTAGTGCAACCTTCCGGCTCGGTGCTGCCAGGTGAGGAGAGTGCTGCAGGTGGCTCGGTGTCTGGAGAGCATGGCACATTGGAGGGTGGCGATGACCTGGAACATGAGGCCTGTTCAGCGTCACCTCCTCTTACGTCAATCCCCCCAGGGATTCCATGTGAGACTGTGTCTCCCATGATCGCCAGTGCCTTCTCCTCAAGTGCTGTCAATGGTTGCACCGAACTGGTCCCCGCACCTGTCCTCGCCCGGTCTCTACGGACAGCAGAACCTCTCACTTTAACCTGGCTTGAAAAATCATGCCATTTTTTCCTTACGTCCTGCCAGGACCTTGGTGTGCCTGATCCGGAGGCAGCCATCTTCCGTGCTATGTCGCTCCATAGCTCTTTTTTGGTGCTGTTGCACAAGTTATTTCGAAAGCTGGAAAACAGTGTCACCTTGTGCAAGCTCACCTCGTCCAGCAACACTTCAAGTTCCTCTGACGAGAAGCTCGGTGCCCTTTTTTTGCGCTGCTTCCCCACCATATTCTGTATCTAAATCTCTCTCTCTGTTCATTGTAGATAGGTTGCTTTTTATTGAAAACATTAACCAATGACGATCAATACCGCATTAACAGAAGTAACTGCAGCTGCTTGCCAATCAATTGTAAAGTGCCTTACCATTAATATAAAAGTGTATTACATAATTTTTAGATGTTGTTAAACCCATGTCAAGAAGTGGCACAAGTGGCACAACGGGATAAGGAGGCTGGATGGTTTGCGAGGGGCACCCGGTTCGTCTACCCGTCACAACATAGCCTATCGTGTGAACATATTACTGACAATTTGATAATTTAATTAATAGTCTATATTTTACTGATAACTTAAACTATGTTAAAATAAAAGTCACTGGAATAATTTGAGGAATGTTTTATTTGCATAGAACGTGTTGTCTTTCTTAACGCCGTCATGCACCTTCGCGTGAAGTAGAAAATCGATTCCTGAGCAATCGATGCCAACTAATTCAGCACCTTCACTTGGGACAGCGCCTTTGTAACGTCGAACGTAAGAGGCAGCGTGTTAAGAAGCTTCCTAAGGGACACTTCGGGGAACACACTTAGGAACATAAACAACTTTGGAAAGATATATCTTTTGAGTCTTCTTAGCGGGCTAAGAGTGAGCGTTATCGGGGAACCGGCCCCTGTTCGTTTCCGATACCAACACGGATTACGGATTGAGTGAACTTCGGAAGATAGGCCTCCGCTGGATAACGTTAGTGGATAGCCTACAAACTTCAGACGCTTGGCGTGGCGAGCCATGTTAGAATTTAGAGCATTTCGAGTTACCTGGATAATCTTGCGACGTGAAAACGCGAGCTTGGAGCAGCCTGATGTTAGAGCCTTGAAGTAGGCTGGGGTGAGTAGGCTATAGCATAATCGATAGTTGTAGCTTACCCTTGACCGTGACCTGAAAACGCTGGTGAACCAGGTGGCTGTAGCCCATGCAGGGCCGTTTCAAGGAATTTGGGGGCCCCAAGCAAAATAGACATGGAGGCCCATCCTCCCCCCCCCCCCCCCCCGCAAGCCTACAGGAACCACCGCATAGCCATACAGTTTAAGCTCACCCACAGTTTATATAAATACAAAATTTTGACAGTGCAATACTGCAGTTGCATATATATATACTGTGCATTAGTTTTGAACATTTGCAAAAACACCACCGTACCATAAAATCCAATATAAATGTAAAAAAGTGCACAATAACTAAATCCAACATACTTAAACACACACACACACACACTCACATTAAAATTTTTCAGTTCTCACAAAGTGAGAAAATAAAACACTGCCATCTTATGCAGAAAAAGGATGCATTGTTCAAACTATAAAGAGTGCAGGTTGTATAGCAATTTAAAAATCCAACATAAATACAAGTACACACACACACACATAAGATTAACCTTTCAGGCCATCTTCATCAGTGGAGGTATCCTTAGGAAGAGCCTGAGGGCTGAGAAATTTAAGCAAAGCACCTTGAGGGAGAAAGAAAAGATATGTTAGCATTTCCATATTTTGATATTCAGAAGGGATGCAGCTGCTTTCACAACTACCTATGCTTACTGTAAAAACATCCCAAGCTAATGTTATACATTGACCTAGGCCTACTTGTAGCTTAACATAGCATTTAAGCATTCTGCTGTTTGAGAATTAGACAGACGCACCTCATGCTTTAAAGACAGTAAACAGCTGGCGTGCATGAATACTACTAGACATGAATGTTCCAGTCTGCTTTGATGCACGGAATTTATCGTGTAGGCTAGATTATCACGGTCGAATAGTTAGTATAGCAGAGAAGCTATGCCACTTTCATCAAAACCTATTACAAAGCTATAGCAATGTTATGTCATTAAATGCGATAAACAGTGATTCTGGAACAGATCTGCGTCTTTTTTATCCTGTTAATAAACATATTACAGTATGTAACCATATTCCGTCCGTTTGAGAAAAAAAAGTTGCGCTAGCTGCTAACTGTTCTAGTTTGTTACAAGCAGCATGGGCCGTCAGGCAGGTAGTTAACATAAACATTGTTTGCTAGGCTAGCCTTCCTGCTGCGACATTACACCATTTGTACAAGACAAGTAGAGCTATTTTATCCAGTGTAATTTATCACTTACCACTATCTTGTTTTTTCTTGTCATCCTATTCCTTTCTCTTCTGGCTTCCGGACGCATAACTCCTGAATACTGAGAGGGGCCCCCTTGAGGGGGATCCCGGTATTGCCGGTAACAGGGTCGTTGCACTTTACTGCATCAAAGGGGCGCTCACAGTTTGTCGTTGCATTTTATTTTTAACCAGTCGTTGTCTTGGGGCCCCTGGCCAGCTCGGGGCCCCAAGCAATTGCTTGGTTTGCTTGCCTTCTAGCGACGGGCCCATGGTCTGGATGAAGCTTTTGGATGGTTAGTAGTGAAAGACCCAGCTCCATTACGTCTGCCTACCGAGGCTTTGCAACTCCAATAATTTTGCGAGCGCCGCAGCGTGTGACGTATGGATAAGGAGGCCGGCTTAAAATACCCTGGCGGCGGAAGACAGGTGAGTTAATTGCTGTCGACCATCCCTAAGGGCTCCTCCCGAACTTTGTTTAGAAAACATCATTTATTATTTTTGTAGTCAGTAAAATAGTAGTTTGTGTGTGATTAAGTCCTTTATTGTTTGTTATAGCTCATTTATATTGTGTGCTGTTTTGGCAATAAATTACCATTTAATAGCCAAAGTAGGCTAGATCACTTAATCACTTAATGCTATGCAGAAGAGCCTAATCTTAAGGCCATCTGATGTAGGCTATCCTAGGCCTTCCCATGTTTATTGGATTTCTTTGACAGTTGCAAAGGGAAAAAAAGTGAAGATAGTCTTCTTTGCTCCCAGTGTAATTTAATAAGTATGTTTCAACCACTCAGGTCTTAATCAGATAGGCCTACACCATTATCTGTTGCAATATCTGTGTGCATTTCTACATTAGGTCTATTTCTTTGATAGTTGACATCATTACCATACTCATTTACCACATAACAAATACCAAATAACAATACAAAAGTTTCTACAAAAGTTTCTTCCCTTTCAGCATCATATGCAGTAATGATGCACTGGAGAATGTTTCTTTTTGTTGCACTATAAAGGATATCTTGTCTAAATTTTTTGCAAATAATGCAATCTCCATAGCACTCTTCAGCACTCCTCAAACATGCACACTCTTCCATTTTTCTGCATGGCTGGAATTTGAACGATAGGAAAGAGCACCAGTGAGATGTTTTAACTAGGCAAGCACTGTCCTTGCCCCAAAGACTGTTCATAATAGTTAGTGACAAAGGACTTTCTACAGAAAAATGAGCAGTCACCTACTATTCTATCAATTTATTATCAAGGAATCTATTTTGTTTCTAAACGTCATACTGAATTTTAGCTATTATTTCAATTTATATTTTAATTTTAGCTTATTTTCATTTGCTACTTGAGGTCTTTGGGGTTATTCCTGTCCTATCCTACAACATATCTGATACATAAAGAGTAGGCTATATTACAGTAATGCCTTATTTTTTGCAATTCCTATGATATGTGATGGCAAAACAAAAAAGTATGTGAATTATGCTAATTAGCAAGCTTAAAACTCAAAATTGAACTTGGTAAACAAAATATTTGAATTCAGTACCCTCAAATTGTGTGAAATAGCCCCTTTACCGACTTTTCCTCAAATTTGCCAACAGGACTTTTTCTTAGCTCTTTTTGTTAGCTATCTGCTCTCCCTCTAATGTGCTTTATTTGTGATGTGATAATTATCATGGTGACAGAGACAGGGTGTCCGCAGGGTTTTAAAAAGTTTAGTAAGTTCAGGTACAGTAGGTAATAAACAGGCAAAAATTAAAGCATTTCTGTGGTGAGGGATGTGGGAACAGAGTTTTGTTATTGGTCATATGTGGAATAGAATGTCTGCTGATTGTTTCTGTCTATATGTTGAAAGTCATCTTGATATTGTTTTGTTTTTGAGTCAGCTGAGACGGAAGAATTCTCATCCTCAGTTGCCATCTCGTCCTCCGTCGACCACTTGTCCTCCGTCGACCACTTGTCCTGCAATAAGATTGCACTAAGTCTTAGGAGAGAAAATCCTTAGTAAAGTCTTAGGATTTTCACTTCTGAAGAACAGTGTGGTGTAACCATTTCTTCTACATGTTGAAAGTCATCTTGAAATTGTTTTGTTTTTGAGTCAGCTGGGACGGTAGAATTCTCATCCTCAGTTGCCATCTCGTCCTCCGTCGACCACTTGTCCTCTGTTGACCACTCATTCTCTGAGACACTGGGAAACCTTCTTATAGCAAGCTGGGTTCCCCAGTGTCGACTCACCAAAATCCTTATAAGAATATGGAAGATGAACTAGGAAGTTGCCGGCTTGGTCCATGTTTCGGTCGGTCTTAATGTCAAGGTTTGCAGGAAAGTAGGACCCAAATGCAGGACATGAGGAAGCAAACTTTGAATTAACAGGAATCTTTACTACAACTACTGAGCAACACACAAACCACACTACACTACTATTTTGGGCTGTCTTTGGACTTTAAATAAACAAATGACAATTCTAACTGCAAGGTCCACTACAGGGTTGCTGTTGGACGGTTTTAGAATGGCACACATGAAAAGCATGACCAGCTACAGACAATGAGTGGAAGACAGAGTGTGATGCCACTTATAGGCTACCAGAGACTGTTTTTGCAAATTTCATGACATTGTCATTTTGATCTGTAAACAAATGTCATATGCATCCATGTTCTGCTTACTGCACATTTATACATTATAATATAATAATATTCAATATTTATTACTGAATGCTTAGAAGGAATGTTTTTCCCAATTTTGTCCTATTTCCCTATTATCCTATTTTTAAAGAAGGCCTACCTGCAGGTATGTAATTGGGCAAAGAGTTTTTTACAGAAATAGCGGATAACAGGATAACAGAACAGTACATTTTCATGCATTCTAATAAATCTAAAATCTTCAGACAAGAGAGATTATGTAATAGCCATGATGACATACACACTTGTATGTGCACGTATGAGTTTATATGCAAATAATACTTTGCTAAGACAGACTGTCTTCCCCTGGGTCTGGGCAAATTACAAGTCAGCACCAGTCAGAGGCTGCATTCATTGTTTTGCACTTTTATGATGTTCTCACATTACCAAAAGTAGGCTATTGGTTTTACCAAAAATATTTCTTCAACAAAATAAAATACAAATGACAACATACTATTTTGTATTTACATGTATCAGAAATACTGCATATCCCTGGCTATTGTCTGTAGCAACTTGAGCTAGGTAGTAATGATTTTTTTGTGTTTGTGTTATGTCAATTTTGATCGATCCAATTTGACCACTTTGCTATGTGGCCCACTCAAAATTTCTACCAGCCCACCCAAATGTAGTAGGCTAGAACCGGCCCTGTCAGCCATGTTTTAAATTTGAAACTTGAATCTGCAAAACTATGGTTGGAGATTTTAATGCTGTGGTGTACAGTCTTAGGATTAATGCAATAAGATTGCACTAAGTCTTAGAAGAGAAAATCCTTAGTAAAGTCTTAGGATTTTCACTTCTGAAGAACAGTGTGGTCTGTGGTGTAACACTTTTTTGGAATCTTTCCAAAAACAAAGCATTCCTTACTTTTTTGGCTCTTCTGTAACCTCAGCCACAGTGTTGAGCAAGCATAAAATTGCATGATTGACTTCTGGATAAGTAATCTCAAGTCAACCCAGAGCGCTCCACATATACTGTAAGACTGACACACAAGACAAAAGATGTCGGACGGAGTGGCGTAATCGCGTACCTGTGACACCAAGTCAAGACAAACAACAAACAAATAATAAAAAGGAACAAAAATAAATTAAAAAAAGAAAATAAATGAAAAAAGAGAAAATTCCATGTTGATAAGTCCAATTGGTTGCATCTAACTGGCTGGAAAATATTATTCAGTACATTGCATCAAGAGCGAGGCATCTGGAGCAAAGTGAGCTGGTATGTGGTGAAGTGGGAGACACCAGGTGACACGTCCCCTCTTGTGGACGTTGAGAGCGATGCTTGACCAGACTGCTGGAAGAAGGACTTAGGAGGTTAATGACATAGAGAAGGTAGGCATATAGACTGAAAAGAAGAGATGTATACACATATGAGTATGAAAGATGAATGCACAGTTAAGGAAAAGAAACCTCACAACCTCCAATTACATCTAATAGTCTAATGATTTGCCCCGTAAACCATAGCATACGGTACATTAAGTCAATTTCTGTCTTTTTGGTATTTGACATGTGATTCACAACAGAGACTTTGAAGGACAATAAGTGACACACATAACATTTCTCAATTGTGACAATCACATACAGCAACTGAAAGTGGCAACTTTGATCACAGTTATCTAGAATCCTTGTTTACTTTTATATTTAGTAATCCACCAGCAGTAATTGTCCCCTTACAAACTAGACCAATAATATCTATATACGGATCATTGTTCACTTGTGTTGTGGATGAATTTGCCTTTGTATTTTGGCTTTTGCATATGTTTGGACTGTATTAGGCTACGGTCAGTACCTGAGGTGCGTTCAAATTCGCAAGCAGCCAAATGTTTGCAAACAGTTTTGTTTTACATGAGTTTGAGAAGGTGGTTCTTGGAGGGCTCGGATTAGGGTTAGGGTTAGGGTTAGGGTTACATAGTGTCCTGGCCCAGGTGTGAGCACAGAGTGAATGAACACCATATGGCCAGAAGGGTCACAAAAACATGTAGGCTATGACAGTTTGGGTGGATGTTTTGCATGCATTAGCATGCACGTAGCATAATCTGAATTATTTCCTAGGAAGAAGGCTATGCTTTCATCCATGTGTAGTGGAATACTGCATAGTAGCCTAGTCGAGCAGGCAACCTTGATTAGGGGGAGGGACAAGCTGATTGCTTGTTAGACTAAGGCTATTTAAGCCAGCCTGGGTCCTCCACTTGCAGGACATTTTCCCTCTATAGCGCTCTAGCGCGAACGCATTCACAGTGGTGAATGGCGGTAGGTAGCCAAATACTCCCTCCCGTGTTCTGTGAATATAGATCGCTCTTCGTAAAGTAATCCCTTTCCCTTCATACAGGTCCCACTCGGTGTGCATCTACCGACATTAGAGATCACTGAATTCGCAATGACTCCTTGGCAGCCTCCACACTTCCGCATTTTGTATGGGTAGATATTGACGGCGCAGGTAATATCTGCTCCATAAGGATTGCAGTGATTTCGTGTTGCCTAATTGTAATGTTGACTGCCTTGCCCTATGTCAAGCTTATCTGGGTGCCTCTGTGTTTTAGGGGTGCCATCAGCTGGTTGTTTTCCCATGTGTAACTTTGTGTAATTGTTTGCTTTTGTCTTTGTTGGATTCCTCCCTCGTGACTCGTGAGGCTGTGATTGTAACCCAACTGTAACGCATGTATGTGTGAACTGTTTGTGAACGGGTCAACTGGTAGCCTAGTCTCTGTTTAAATGTGTAGCTACTGTTTCCTAGTTTGTGATACTAAGGCCTCCTGGCGTGGCGCGCTGTCTGGTGGTGGGGGTGTTCTTGTAGCTAGCCCTCCTCTTCACTGTGCGTGTGCATTAGTGTGTAGCCGCACCTTACTCTTTGATCTCCACATTTTCTAGACTTGCGGTGTAGCGCACGGCGTGATTGTACCCACGAAACACCTGAGTGATTGCGTGTGTTGCGAGGTTCCCTAGTGGTGAGTAGTTGACACTCCACCCTTTTCCTCACAGGCAGCGCTGCTTCTCCTAGCCTAGAAATCTAGACGCGCCCCTAGCGGAAGCAAATTACATTTGCTGCCTGGGCTACTGCTTCTCCTGGAGCCTTGGCTAAATCCCTAGCTGGAAGACTGCTAGTTGTGTTGTAGGTGTAGCTATTTTATGTGTCGGTTGCACTGATCTGTTTTAATAATAAATTATGATGATTTATTCCCACAGCTGCTTCCAGACTACTTTTATTCCAAATTAATAAATGGTAGAACGAATAATTTCCGCCTCTGGTCTTGTTCTTCTTTTTATGTAACTGAAATGGTATGGTTTGAGTTTATATAAACACCCGTGTCATTCCGTTACACATGCATGTGGGCAAATACAACACCTTGCCTTGCCAATAACTCAGGTGAGTTGCTCTATCTCAGTTTACCTTTGCCATTTCCTGTTTTTCAGGAAAGTCACGTCAAGTTTATTTATATATCATTTAAAAATAGAGAATGATTAAAAAGACAAAATAAACACAAGGTAGAATACACACCTCATCTCTCAGACTGCCCATAGCAAAATCGTCCCCATTGAATGGCTCAAAGGTACAGTCCAGAAGGGGGACAAGCGTATCTCCAACACTATTTATTTGATTGTCAGAAGGAATAATAATAACCACTCAACACACCAAAACAGCTCCAAATGCCTAGCCTAGGCTGCCTACAGAGACATGTTTTTTTTGACAGCCTGCTTATGGGGCAGACAGCTAGCGGATCGTTAGGAAAGATTAGATCAGTGGTCACCAACCTTTTTGAGCCCAAGATCCCTGACCTCGCCCTGAACAAAGGCAAGATCTACCATGAAGCGTCAAAAGAGAATCAAAGCTAAAATACTTCCAATTTAAGGCATTTTATTTAGGCAAATGTATCAGGTCAAAAATATCACATCCTCCACCCCCTTATACAGGCGTCAATGAGAACACTTAACAGTCTTTACTTGCATGATTTTGGTTTTGATTTTTTAATTGGAGTAAGTGTTTGTGAGCACGTCATGATAAATTTGATAATGTTTGATCGCTATTTTGGTATGAAGCATCTTTCACCTAATGAATGTGCACTCTAGAAAGTGAAAGTAACCTGCCTATAGGCCTAAAATCAGCTTCGTGTGTAGCTGTCTGTGCACGTCCATAATCAATTACATTCTTCAAATGTAGAACAAATTCCTGACTGTTCCTGATCGCTAAACTTTTGTTTTCTTTTTCTGTCAGTTAGCAGTTGATGTAGAAGCAGCATAATTTGACTTCAGCGGTGACAAGTCCTGTTGCGAGAGAGAGAGAGAGAGCGCACCTGCAAAGTGGTGCTGTGCGCGTGTGTGTGTCTGCATGGGGTTACGTTCGGTTCAAGTCAGAAGTTGGTCCGTCCGGTCCCACATTCACGCTGCTCCATTATTAGATTAACGTAAAATATGTGCAGGAATTTCTCGCATTATGATGGCTAGAGTTGCGGGTTTTGAATAAATCATTCGCTATACCCGCAATCCCGCGCTGAGATTTAGGCCCTAAAACGCTGGCGAACATGCGTGAATTTGGTGACTGTTTTTATTTTTCCTGTTATTCTCGGGATCTACTGAGCAAGTCCTAAAGATCTACAGGTCGATCAAAAAAAGTAAAAAAACACCTATGGGTTGCACAAAACATTTCCCTGAAGCTGTTTGCAAAATAATTCCCCTCAGATTACACATTATCAGCAGCTATTTTGCTATTTTGTTTCTAAACGTCATACTGAATTTTAGCTATTATTTCAATTTATATTTTAATTTTAGCTTATTTTCATTTGCTACTTGAGGTCTTTGGGGTTATTCCTGTCCTATCCTACAACATATCTGATACATAAAGAGTAGGCTATATTACAGTAATGCCTTATTTTTTGCAATTCCTATGATATGTGATGGCAAAACAAAAAAGTATGTGAATTATGCTAATTAGCAAGCTTAAAACTCAAAATTGAACTTGGTAAACAAAATATTTGAATTCAGTACCCTCAAATTGTGTGAAATAGCCCCTTTACCGACTTTTCCTCAAATTTGCCAACAGGACTTTTTCTTAGCTCTTTTTGTTAGCTATCTGCTCTCCCTCTAATGTGCTTTATTTGTGATGTGATAATTATCATGGTGACAGAGACAGGGTGTCCGCAGGGTTTTAAAAAGTTTAGTAAGTTCAGGTACAGTAGGTAATAAACAGGCAAAAATTAAAGCATTTCTGTGGTGAGGGATGTGGGAACAGAGTTTTGTTATTGGTCATATGTGGAATAGAATGTCTGCTGATTGTTTCTGTCTATATGTTGAAAGTCATCTTGATATTGTTTTGTTTTTGAGTCAGCTGAGACGGAAGAATTCTCATCCTCAGTTGCCATCTCGTCCTCCGTCGACCACTTGTCCTCCGTCGACCACTTGTCCTGCAATAAGATTGCACTAAGTCTTAGGAGAGAAAATCCTTAGTAAAGTCTTAGGATTTTCACTTCTGAAGAACAGTGTGGTGTAACCATTTCTTCTACATGTTGAAAGTCATCTTGAAATTGTTTTGTTTTTGAGTCAGCTGGGACGGTAGAATTCTCATCCTCAGTTGCCATCTCGTCCTCCGTCGACCACTTGTCCTCTGTTGACCACTCATTCTCTGAGACACTGGGAAACCTTCTTATAGCAAGCTGGGTTCCCCAGTGTCGACTCACCAAAATCCTTATAAGAATATGGAAGATGAACTAGGAAGTTGCCGGCTTGGTCCATGTTTCGGTCGGTCTTAATGTCAAGGTTTGCAGGAAAGTAGGACCCAAATGCAGGACATGAGGAAGCAAACTTTGAATTAACAGGAATCTTTACTACAACTACTGAGCAACACACAAACCACACTACACTACTATTTTGGGCTGTCTTTGGACTTTAAATAAACAAATGACAATTCTAACTGCAAGGTCCACTACAGGGTTGCTGTTGGACGGTTTTAGAATGGCACACATGAAAAGCATGACCAGCTACAGACAATGAGTGGAAGACAGAGTGTGATGCCACTTATAGGCTACCAGAGACTGTTTTTGCAAATTTCATGACATTGTCATTTTGATCTGTAAACAAATGTCATATGCATCCATGTTCTGCTTACTGCACATTTATACATTATAATATAATAATATCTGAATGCTTAGAAGGAATGTTTTTCCCAATTTTGTCCTATTTCCCTATTATCCTATTTTTAAAGAAGGCCTACCTGCAGGTATGTAATTGGGCAAAGAGTTTTTTACAGAAATAGCGGATAACAGGATAACAGAACAGTACATTTTCATGCACTCTAATAAATCTAAAATCTTCAGACAAGAGAGATTATGTAATAGCCATGATGACATACACACTTGTATGTGCACGTATGAGATTATATGCAAATAATACTTTGCTAAGACAGACTGTCTTCCCCTGGGTCTGGGCAAATTACAAGTCAGCACCAGTCAGAGGCTGCATTCATTGTTTTGCACTTTTATGATGTTCTCACATTACCAAAAGTAGGCTATTGGTTTTACCAAAAATATTTCTTCAACAAAATAAAATACAAATGACAACATACTATTTTGTATTTACATGTATCAGAAATACTGCATATCCCTGGCTATTGTCTGTAGCAACTTGAGCTAGGTAGTAATGATTTTTTTGTGTTTGTGTTATGTCAATTTTGATCCAATTTGACCACTTTGCTATGTGGCCCACTCAAAATTTCTACCAGCCCACCCAAATGTAGTAGGCTAGAACCGGCCCTGTCAGCCATGTTTTAAATTTGAAACTTGAATCTGCAAAACTATGGTTGGAGATTTTAATGCTGTGGTGTACAGTCTTAGGATTAATGCAATAAGATTGCACTAAGTCTTAGAAGAGAAAATCCTTAGTAAAGTCTTAGGATTTTCACTTCTGAAGAACAGTGTGGTCTGTGGTGTAACACTTTTTTGGAATCTTTCCAAAAACAAAGCATTCCTTACTTTTTTGGCTCTTCTGTAACCTCAGCCACAGTGTTGAGCAAGCATAAAATTGCATGATTGACTTCTGGATAAGTAATCTCAAGTCAACCCAGAGCGCTCCACATATACTGTAAGACTGACACACAAGACAAAAGATGTCGGACGGAGTGGCGTAATCGCGTACCTGTGACACCAAGTCAAGACAAACAACAAACAAATAATAAAAAGGAACAAAAATAAATTAAAAAAAAGAAAATAAATGAAAAAAGAGAAAATTCCATGTTGATAAGTCCAATTGGTTGCATCTAACTGGCTGGAAAATATTATTCAGTACATTGCATCAAGAGCGAGGCATCTGGAGCAAAGTGAGCTGGTATGTGGTGAAGTGGGAGACACCAGGTGACACGTCCCCTCTTGTGGACGTTGAGAGCGATGCTTGACCAGACTGCTGGAAGAAGGACTTAAGAGGTTAATGACATAGAGAAGGTAGGCATATAGACTGAAAAGAAGAGATGTATACACATATGAGTATGAAAGATGAATGCACAGTTAAGGAAAAGAAACCTCACAACCTCCAATTACATCTAATAGTCTAATGATTTGCCCCGTAAACCATAGCATACGGTACATTAAGTCAATTTCTGTCTTTTTGGTATTTGACATGTGATTCACAACAGAGACTTTGAAGGACAATAAGTGACACACATAACATTTCTCAATTGTGACAATCACATACAGCAACTGAAAGTGGCAACTTTGATCACAGTTATCTAGAATCCTTGTTTACTTTTATATTTAGTAATCCACCAGCAGTAATTGTCCCCTTACAAACTAGACCAATAATATCTATATACGGATCATTGTTCACTTGTGTTGTGGATGAATTTGCCTTTGTATTTTGGCTTTTGCATATGTTTGGACTGTATTAGGCTACGGTCAGTACCTGAGGTGCGTTCAAATTCGCAAGCAGCCAAATGTTTGCAAACAGTTTTATTTTACATGAGTTTGAGAAGGTGGTTCTTGGAGGGCTCGGATTAGGGTTAGGGTTAGGGTTACATAGTGTCCTGGCCCAGGTGTGAGCACAGAGTGAATGAACACCATATGGCCAGAAGGGTCACAAAAACATGTAGGCTATGACAGTTTGGGTGGATGTTTTGCATGCATTAGCATGCACGTAGCATAATCTGAATTATTTCCTAGGAAGAAGGCTATGCTTTCATCCATGTGTAGTGGAATACTGCATAGTAGCCTAGTCGAGCAGGCAACCTTGATTAGGGGGAGGGACAAGCTGATTGCTTGTTAGACTAAGGCTATTTAAGCCAGCCTGGGTCCTCCACTTGCAGGACATTTTCCCTCTATAGCGCTCTAGCGCGAACGCATTCACAGTGGTGAATGGCGGTAGGTAGCCAAATACTCCCTCCCGTGTTCTGTGAATATAGATCGCTCTTCGTAAAGTAATCCCTTTCCCTTCATACAGGTCCCACTCGGTGTGCATCTACCGACATTAGAGATCACTGAATTCGCTATGACTCCTTGGCAGCCTCCACACTTCCGCATTTTGTATGGGTAGATATTGACGGCGCAGGTAATATCTGCTCCATAAGGATTGCAGTGATTTCGTGTTGCCTAATTGTAATGTTGACTGCCTTGCCCTATGTCAAGCTTATCTGGGTGCCTCTGTGTTTTAGGGGTGCCATCAGCTGGTTGTTTTCCCATGTGTAACTTTGTGTAATTGTTTGCTTTTGTCTTTGTTGGATTCCTCCCTCGTGACTCGTGAGGCTGTGATTGTAACCCAACTGTAACGCATGTATGTGTGAACTGTTTGTGAACGGGTCAACTGGTAGCCTAGTCTCTGTTTAAATGTGTAGCTACTGTTTCCTAGTTTGTGATACTAAGGCCTCCTGGCGTGGCGCGCTGTCTGGTGGTGGGGGTGTTCTTGTAGCTAGCCCTCCTCTTCACTGTGCGTGTGCATTAGTGTGTAGCCGCACCTTACTCTTTGATCTCCACATTTTCTAGACTTGCGGTGTAGCGCACGGCGTGATTGTACCCACGAAACACCTGAGTGATTGCGTGTGTTGCGAGGTTCCCTAGTGGTGAGTAGTTGACACTCCACCCTTTTCCTCACAGGCAGCGCTGCTTCTCCTAGCCTAGAAATCTAGACGCGCCCCTAGCGGAAGCAAATTACATTTGCTGCCAGGGCTACTGCTTCTCCTGGAGCCTTGGCTAAATCCCTAGCTGGAAGACTGCTAGTTGTGTTGTAGGTGTAGCTATTTTATGTGTCGGTTGCACTGATCTGTTTTAATAATAAATTATGATAATGATTTATTCCCACAGCTGCTTCCAGACTACTTTTATTCCAAATTAATAAATGGTAGAACGAATAATTTCCGCCTCTGGTCTTGTTCTTCTTTTTATGTAACTGAAATGGTATGGTTTGAGTTTATATAAACACCCGTGTCATTCCGTTACACATGCATGTGGGCAAATACAACACCTTGCCTTGCCAATAACTCAGGTGAGTTGCTCTATCTCAGTTTACCTTTGCCATTTCCTGTTTTTCAGGAAAGTCACGTCAAGTTTATTTATATATCATTTAAAAATAGAGAATGATTAAAAAGACAAAATAAACACAAGGTAGAATACACACCTCATCTCTCAGACTGCCCATAGCAAAATCGTCCCCATTGAATGGCTCAAAGGTACAGTCCAGAAGGGGGACAAGCGTATCTCCAACACTATTTATTTGATTGTCAGAAGGAATAATAATAACCACTCAACACACCAAAACAGCTCCAAATGCCTAGCCTAGGCTGCCTACAGAGACATGTTTTTTTTGACAGCCTGCTTATGGGGCAGACAGCTAGCGGATCGTTAGGAAAGATTAGATCAGTGGTCACCAACCTTTTTGAGCCCAAGATCCCTGACCTCGCCCTGAACAAAGGCAAGATCTACCATGAAGCGTCAAAAGAGAATCAAAGCTAAAATACTTCCAATTTAAGGCATTTTATTTAGGCAAATGTATCAGGTCAAAAATATCACATCCTCCACCCCCTTATACAGGCGTCAATGAGAACACTTAACAGTCTTTACTTGCATGATTTTGGTTTTGATTTTTTAATTGGAGTAAGTGTTTGTGAGCACGTCATGATAAATTTGATAATGTTTGATCGCTATTTTGGTATGAAGCATCTTTCACCTAATGAATGTGCACTCTAGAAAGTGAAAGTAACCTGCCTAGGCCTAAAATCAGCTTCGTGTGTAGCTGTCTGTGCACGTCCATAATCAATTACATTCTTCAAATGTAGAACAAATTCCTGACTGTTCCTGATCGCTAAACTTTTGTTTTCTTTTTCTGTCAGTTAGCAGTTGATGTAGAAGCAGCATAATTTGACTTCAGCGGTGACAAGTCCTGTTGCGAGAGAGAGAGAGAGAGCGCACCTGCAAAGTGGTGCTGTGCGCGTGTGTGTGTCTGCATGGGGTTACGTTCGGTTCAAGTCAGAAGTTGGTCCGTCCGGTCCCACATTCACGCTGCTCCATTATTAGATTAACGTAAAATATGTGCAGGAATTTCTCGCATTATGATGGCTAGAGTTGCGGGTTTTGAATAAATCATTCGCTATACCCGCAATCCCGCGCTGAGATTTAGGCCCTAAAACGCTGGCGAACATGCGTGAATTTGGTGACTGTTTTTATTTTTCCTGTTATTCTCGGGATCTACTGAGCAAGTCCTAAAGATCTACAGGTCGATCAAAAAAAGTAAAAAAACACCTATGGGTTGCACAAAACATTTCCCTGAAGCTGTTTGCAAAATAATTCCCCTCAGATTACACATTATCAGCAGCTCCATTCTTGCCAGTTTCAGTCCCTTTCATAGGCTGTTTCTGGGGCCTTAAATGCAAATGAGTTGTTGTTGAGGCCCACTCCGGAACTGATTCCATGTTTACATCAATGGGCAGCATGGTCAAAGATGGTTGATTACGAAGATACTTCCTGAGAGGCCATTTCCTGTCCCCGGAAATGTATGCAAATAGGGAAGCAGTAGTACACGCCCCGCACGAGGGGGGGGCCACTACCCCCCATTTATGCAGTGATCGGGCTCCCTTTTTAACATTGAGGTCTATGACTATGAATTTGTCAAAGCCTTATTTTTCTGAGCAATGGATGCACATTTCGGACACGGTATCATGATCTCCAAACCCTCCTCCCCATTTCAGGAGAATGTCGTGACAGTATGACCCTGGAGAATGGAGAAAATCAACATTAATGAAGGTGTACACCGAGTTTGTTTTGTACTCCCCATGCATCAACTGCGTGGAACCGAGGCGTTACGTCAGTGGCGGGGACTGAACCAGAGCCTGTCTCTGACTGAACTCCATTTTGCCCTCATAGACATGAACTACGACGACCCATCTTGCTACGCATTAATTATTATGACCGCCGCGCAGCGAAGCGGCGGTCATATAGGTTTAGTCAGATTTTTCTTTTTTTTTTTTTTTTTTTTTTTCGCATGTCCAAATTTACGGTACACATGTGGTACACATGTGGTACACGGTACACATGTGTTATTAACCCCTAGGTTCATTTTGCGCCGGAATTGTCCTTTAATCAAATGTAAGTTTATTTTCATCACAGAAGTCTCCCCACCCAACATGGTATATTTTCTCAAACACTACCATCTCTCTCCAAAGATCTTAGAGCAGAGCGCACGTACTGTTCCATCTTTGCCTATGAAGCTGGAACGTTACCGATGCCCAGAGTCGCGCTAGTCAGTGGGTTGGGTTGGGACTGGGAGCCTGGGCTTAGTCTGTTGTTGCTATCAGACTTACCACTATGTCACATATTATAGAACAGTAATAAAGTATCAACACTTTCAGGTGCGAAATCAGAAACAATCCCTCTGTGGTAAATTTGCCTTCAGCTACGTTTTCATGTAGCTACTGTAGTGCTAATGTCCACTTCAGTCAGCTAGCTAACTTTAATTTACGACATAATAAGCCCACCTAGAGCTAGGGTACATGCTTGATTGAACATCCAAAACAATCCCAATATCCTTGACATCTGAAATACATCTAGATAAATATATATTAATGGGAGACATTTCTCTGTTGATGGCGGAGATTTAGCTCTGGTGATGGCTTATATTAGATCATGACAGCTAGCTAGCTACCTCAAGCACAAAACATACTGTAAATAATCATGCAAACATACCTGTATCTTGCTCGTTTTTCTCCTCCTCTGTCATTTTCTTCGTTCTGTTTTCGGCACCAGAGGGATATGTCCTTTTTTGTGACTTGTCTTAACATTACCGTCTCTTCCGATTGTTGAACTTGATGCAGTGTCTGCACGAATTGTCTATGCACCCGCGAAAATAATTCCCCTCAGATTACACATTATCAGCAGCTCCATTCTTGCCAGTTTCAGTCCCTTTCATAGGCTGTTTCTGGGGCCTTAAATGCAAATGAGTTGTTGTTGAGGCCCACTCCGGAACTGATTCCATGTTTACATCAATGGGCAGCATGGTCAAAGATGGTTGATTACGAAGATACTTCCTGAGAGGCCATTTCCTGTCCCCGGAAATGTATGCAAATAGGGAAGCAGTAGTACACGCCCCGCACGAGGGGGGGGCCACTACCCCCCATTTATGCAGTGATCGGGCTCCCTTTTTAACATTGAGGTCTATGACTATGAATTTGTCAAAGCCTTATTTTTCTGAGCAATGGATGCACATTTCGGACACGGTATCATGATCTCCAAACCCTCCTCCCCATTTCAGGAGAATGTCGTGACAGTATGACCCTGGAGAATGGAGAAAATCAACATTAATGAAGGTGTACACCGAGTTTGTTTTGTACTCCCCATGCATCAACTGCGTGGAACCGAGGCGTTACGTCAGTGGCGGGGACTGAACCAGAGCCTGTCTCTGACTGAACTCCATTTTGCCCTCATAGACATGAACTACGACGACCCATCTTGCTACGCATTAATTATTATGACCGCCGCGCAGCGAAGCGGCGGTCATATAGGTTTAGTCAGATTTTTTTTTTTTTTTTTTTTTTTCTTTTTCGCATGTCCAAATTTCCGTCAATGATTCCCGGGACACTGAAAGACCGGGGTAGACAAAACTTGGTGGGCATGTAACCCCATATGGATAGCATGGAACCATCGTTTTTCGTTTTGATCTGTAGCCCCCCCGCTGGACTGCACCCCCCGAAAGGAGGGTAGGGCAGACACAGTTTTCTGTGAATATCTCGAGAACCGTAAGGTTTAGGAGGACCATTTTTTTTTGTATGTTGATCTCAAGGGGCCATGTCAACCCATTTCATAACCACTCATTTCATGTATAGCGCCACCTAGTTAAACACAAAAAAGTAAAAATGAGGTGTTGTAATCGCAGGTATCTGTGACCTAACATAGTCAAAACTGCACGAAATTGGAAGTGTAGGATCATTATGACACCCTCTGAATGCACGCCAAGTTTCGTGGAATTCCGTTCATGGGGGGCCACACAATAAATTAATTTATGTTACTATACACCAACTGGCCTGTAGGTGGCCGGAGACAGTTTTCTGTGAATATCTCGAGAACCGTAGGGCCTAGGAGGTCCACCTTTTTTTTTGTATGTTGATCTCAAGGGGCCATGTCAACCCATCCCATTACCACTTATTTCATGTATAACGCCACCTAGTTAAAAATTAAAAAGCAAAAAATTAGGTGTTTTCATCACAATATCTCTGGCTGACATGATCAAAACTGCACGAAATTGAAAGTGTAGGATCATCATGACACCCTCCGAATGCATGCCCAGTTTTGTGTACTTTCGTTCATGGGGGGCCTTACAATAAAACAATTTATGTGTACATTTAGTGACGTACACCAACAAGGATTCCCGGGACACTGAAAGACCGGGGTACACAAAACTTGGTGGGCATGTACCCCCACATGGATAGCATGGAACCGTCATTTTTCGTTTTGATCTGTAGCCCCCCCGCTGGACTGGACCCCCGAAAGGAGGATAGGCCAGACACAGTTCTCTGTGATTATCAGGGGGCCCCCAATCGAGTTTCTTTTTTTTTTTTTTTACATAATAAATAACGTAAATGAGTGACATCAATGAATGAATAAATGAAACAATTAATCATTCAAAACAAGAAAATTCTGATTTCATGATCAATATACCTGCCTACCTCTACTGTGTCCGCCAGCCTTTGAGTCACGCGCATAAACTAGACACCTCGGGTGCATAGACAATTCGTGCAGACACTGCATCAAGTTCAACAATCGGAAGAGACGGTAATGTTAAGACAAGTCACAAAAAAGGACATATCCCTCTGGTGCCGAAAACAGAACGAAGAAAATGACAGAGGAGGAGAAAAACGAGCAAGATACAGGTATGTTTGCATGATTATTTACAGTATGTTTTGTGCTTGAGGTAGCTAGCTAGCTGTCATGATCTAATATAAGCCATCACCAGAGCTAAATCTCCGCCATCAACAGAGAAATGTCTCCCATTAATATATATTTATCTAGATGTATTTCAGATGTCAAGGATATTGGGATTGTTTTGGATGTTCAATCAAGCATGTACCCTAGCTCTAGGTGGGCTTATTATGTCGTAAATTAAAGTTAGCTAGCTGACTGAAGTGGACATTAGCACTACAGTAGCTACATGAAAACGTAGCTGAAGGCAAATTTACCACAGAGGGATTGTTTCTGATTTCGCACCTGAAAGTGTTGATACTTTATTACTGTTCTATAATATGTGACATAGTGGTAAGTCTGATAGCAACAACAGACTAAGCCCAGGCTCCCAGTCCCAACCCAACCCACTGACTAGCGCGACTCTGGGCATCGGTAACGTTCCAGCTTCATAGGCAAAGATGGAACAGTACGTGCGCTCTGCTCTAAGATCTTTGGAGAGAGATGGTAGTGTTTGAGAAAATATACCATGTTGGGTGGGGAGACTTCTGTGATGAAAATAAACTTACATTTGATTAAAGGACAATTCCGGCGCAAAATGAACCTAGGGGTTAATAACACATGTGTACCGAGTTCGACCGTTCGCTGGGATTTGTTTTCATGCTAGTCGAATGTGACCAGTTTTATTGCAAACCGCTTATTAGCGGTTAACGCTAGCCTTCGGGGCACACGTACAGTAGAAATAAATCACTATTTCTATACCACTAACAAGGCTCAAAATAGCACCACACTTACACAGTAGCATAATGAGGGTCTCTACATGTAAACCGAAGCATTGAGAACTTTGTAAGTGTACAGGCAGTTTATTAAAAAGAAACACATTACCGTTCACGTCTGGTTCACATATACAGGCAGGCGATGTGAACTAAAATCAAACGTAATTTGCTCAATATAGGCCTATCAGAAATAATAGCTCCGATGTAACATAACTTGTGTAGTGTAGGCTACTTACTTAGTGGATCCATGTCCCTCTGGTAGCCTATGGATCGCCGCCGCCTGTGTGTGGTATTGACTACAGCTTCTAGCTCTCTCTCTCATAGACCGAGGTGAAGTTAGTTTGATATTTGATATTCGGATATTCGACAGATATTCAAAAAAAAAAATATGCGGCCGGTTTCACCCCGTGTTTGCAGACAATGTACAAACAGATGACCTGTCTACTTGCTCCCAGCCGACCTTAGGGACCGTCTAAAAAGTACCTTCTGAATTACCTTCATAGTCTTTTTTGTCAATAGCTTTGACATCATGTGACCTAGTGACTCCAAACCAATTCAAAATAGTTATCCTATATGGGACTCATCAGACACACCTCTTTTTATAGAAACTATATGCACACAGTATTTTATATGAATATTTTAAAGAAAATACCTTATTTCCCATAAGGAATGGTCTCCTTTTTTTCAATACCTCCCAAGCCATGTGACCTAGTGACTCCAAACCAATGCAGAATAGTTATCCTATATGGGACTCATCGGGCACACCTCTTTTTATGGTCACGGTGTGCACACTGTATTTTATATGAATATTTTGTAAAAAAAAAAACATTATTTCCTATATGAATGGTCCTCTTTTTTCAATACCTCCCAGGTCATGTGACCTAGTGACTCCAAACCAATGCAGAATAGTTATCCTATATGGGACTCATCGGGCACACCTCTTTTTATAGTCACTGTATGCACACTGTATTTTATATGAATATTTTAAAGAAAATACATTATTTACCATAAGAAACGGTCTCCTTTTTTTCAATACCTCCCAAGCCATGTGACCTAGTGACTCCAAACCAATGCAGAATAGTTATCCTATATGGGACTCATCGGGCACACCTCTTTTTATAGAAACTATATGCACACAGTATTTTATATGAATATTTTAAAGAAAATACCTTATTTCCCATAAGGAATGGTCTCCTTTTTTTCAATACCTCCCAAGCCATGTGACCTAGTGACTCCAAACCAATGCAGAATAGTTATCCTATATGGGACTCATCGGGCACACCTCTTTTTATGGTCACGGTGTGCACACTGTATTTTATATGAATATTTTGTAAAAAAAAATACATTATTTCCTATATGAATGGTCCTCTTTTTTCAATACCTCCCAGGTCATGTGACCTAGTGACTCCAAACCAATGCAGAATAGTTATCCTATATGGGACTCATCGGGCACACCTCTTTTTATAGTCACTGTATGCACACTGTATTTTATATGAATATTTTAAAGAAAATACATTATTTACCATAAGAAACGGTCTCCTTTTTTTCAATACCTCCCAAGCCATGTGACCTAGTGACTCCAAACCAATGCAGAATAGTTATCCTATATGGGACTCATCGGGCACACCTCTTTTTATGGTCACGGTGTGCACACTGTATTTTATATGAATATTTTGTAAAAAAAAATACATTATTTCCTATATGAATGGTCCTCTTTTTTCAATACCTCCCAGGTCATGTGACCTAGTGACTCCAAACCAATGCAGAATAGTTATCCTATATGGGACTCATCGGGCACACCTCTTTTTATAGTCACTGTATGCACACTGTATTTTATATGAATATTTTAAAGAAAATACATTATTTACCATAAGAAACGGTCTCCTTTTTTTCAATACCTCCCAAGCCATGTGACCTAGTGACTCCAAACCAATGCAGAATAGTTATCCTATATGGGACTCATCGGGCACACCTCTTTTTATAGAAACTATATGCACACAGTATTTTATATGAATATTTTAAAGAAAATACCTTATTTCCCATAAGGAATGGTCTCCTTTTTTTCAATACCTCCCAAGCCATGTGACCTAGTGACTCCAAACCAATGCAGAATAGTTATCCTATATGGGACTCATCGGGCACACCTCTTTTTATAGAAACTATATGCACACAGTATTTTATATGAATATTTTAAAGAAAATACCTTATTTCCCATAAGGAATGGTCTCCTTTTTTTCAATACCTCCCAAGCCATGTGACCTAGTGACTCCAAACCAATGCAGAATAGTTATCCTATATGGGACTCATCGGGCACACCTCTTTTTATGGTCACGGTGTGCACACTGTATTTTATATGAATATTTTGTAATAAAAAATACATTATTTCCTATATGAATGGTCCTCTTTTTTCAATACCTCCCAGGTCATGTGACCTAGTGACTCCAAACCAATGCAGAATAGTTATCCTATATGGGACTCATCGGGCACACCTCTTTTTATAGTCACTGTATGCACACTGTATTTTATATGAATATTTTAAAGAAAATACATTATTTACCATAAGAAACGGTCTCCTTTTTTTCAATACCTCCCAAGCCATGTGACCTAGTGACTCCAAACCAATGCAGAATAGTTATCCTATATGGGACTCATCGGGCACACCTCTTTTTATAGAAACTATATGCACACAGTATTTTATATGAATATTTTAAAGAAAATACCTTATTTCCCATAAGGAATGGTCTCCTTTTTTTCAATACCTCCCAAGCCATGTGACCTAATGACTCCAAACCAATGCAGAATAGTTATCCTATATGGGACTCATCGGGCACACCTCTTTTTATGGTCACGGTGTGCACACTGTATTTTATATGAATATTTTGTAAAAAAAAATACATTATTTCCTATATGAATGGTCCACTTTTTTCAATACCTCCCAGGTCATGTGACCTAGTGACTCCAAACCAATGCAGAATAGTTATCCTATATGGGACTCATCGGGCACACCTCTTTTTATAGTCACTGTATGCACACTGTATTTTACATTAATATTTTAAAGAAAATACATTATTTACCATAAGAAACGGTCTCCTTTTTTCAATACCTCCCAGGTCATGTGACCTTGTGACTCCAAACCAATGTAGAATTGTTATCCTATATGGGACTCATCAGACACACCTCTTTTTATGATCACTATATGCACAATCTATTTTATTTTAATATTTTAAAGAAAATACATTGTTTCCTATAAGGAATGGTCTCCTTTTTCAATACCCCCCCCCCCCCCCAAGGTGTCTGAAGTGACGTAGGGACACCAAACCAATGCAGAATATCCTTTATGGGACTAATCAGACACACCTCAAATTAATATAATTTTTGCACATACTATTTTATAGTACCCATTTGTTTCCTATGGAAACTTTCTATAAATAATCTGTTTTTTTTCTCAATACCTTCCATATAATAGTAGATGGCAAATAATTTTTCATATTGAATCTCTGATCTCTGTCTGATAAGTACCCCATAGCAGAACAGTTCTGTATTGATCTGTGTTGTCTAGGACCCTTCATATGGCAGCTATTGAGCAAAAAGCTGTTTTCCATAGGAAATAAATGTGATTCTTTAAAAAAATGTAAATATAATAGTTCATGCAAAATATTATTTCACATTGACGTGTGTCTGATTAGTATCACATAGCAGAACAGTTCTATGTTGATCTGTGATGTCTAGGACCCAGTATATTGAAGGTATTGAGCACAAAGCAGCTTCCAAAGCAGCTACAAATTGGTTTTCTTTAAGAAATTAATATAAAATAGTATGTGCAAAAATCATATTAATTTGAGGTGTGTCTGATTAGTCCCATATAGGATAACTATTCTGCATTGGTTTGGAATAATAGGATAATTATTCTATATTGGTTTGGAAAAAGGAGACCAATAATGTATTTTCTTTAAAATATTCATATAAAATACAGTGTGCATAGATTGACTATAAAAAGAGGTGTGTCTTATTAGTCCCACATAGGATAACTATTTTGCATTTGTTTGGAGTCACTAGGTTGCATGGCTTGGGAGGTATTGAAAAAAAGGAGACAGTTTCTTATGGTAAATAATGTATTTTCTTTAAAATATTCATATAAAATACAGTGTGCATACAGTGACTATAAAAAGAGGTGTGCCCGATGAGTCCCATATAGGATAACTATTCTGCATTGGTTTGGAGTCACTAAGTCACATGACTTGGGAGGTATTGAAAAAAGAGGACCATTCATATAGGAAATAATGTATTTTTTTTTACAAAATGTTCATATAAAATACAGTGTGCATACAGTGATAATAAAAAGAGGTGTGCCCGATGAGTCCCATATAGGATAACAATTCTGCATTGGTTTGGAGTCACTAGGTCACATGACCTGGGAGGTATTGAAAAAAAGGAGACAGTTTCTTATGGTAAATAATGTATTTTCTTTAAAATATTCATATAAAATACAGTGTGCATACAGTGACCATAAAAAGAGGTGTGCCCGATGAGTCCCATATAGGATAACTATTCTGCATTGGTTTGGAGTCACTAGGTCACATGGCTTGGGAGGTATTGAAAAAAAAGGGGCCGTTTCTTATATGAAATAATGTATTTTCTTTAAAATATTAATGTAAAATACAGTGTGCATACAGTGACCATAAAAAGAGGTGTGCCCGATGAGTCCCATAAAGGATAACTATTCTGCATTGCTTTGGAGTCACTAGGTCGCATGGCTTGGGAGGTATTGAAAAAAAGGAGTCTGTTTCTTATATGAAATAATGTATTTTCTTTAAAAAATTCATATAAAATACAGTGTGCATACAGTGACTATAAAAAGAGGTGTGCCCGATGAGTCCCATATAGGATAACTATTCTGCATTGGTTTGGAGTCACTAGGTCACATGACTTGGGAGGTATTGAAAAAAGAGGACCATTCATATAGGAAATAATGTATTTTTTTTACAAAATATTCATATAAAATACAGTGTGCATACAGTGACCATAAAAATAGGTGTGCCCAATGAGTCCCATATAGGATAACAATTCTGCATTGGTTTGGAGTCACTAGGTCACATGACCTGGGAGGTATTGAAAAAAAGGAGACTGTTTCTTATGAAATAATGTATTTTCTTTAAAATATTAATGTAAAATACAGTGTGCATACAGTGACCATAAAAAGAGGTGTGCCCGATGAGTCCCATATAGGATAACTATTCTGCATTGGTTTGGAGTCACAAGGTCACATGGCTTGGGAGGTATTGAAAAAAAAGGGGCCGTTTCTTATATGAAATAATGTATTTTCTTTAAAATATTAATGTAAAATACAGTGTGCATACAGTGACCATAAAAAGAGGTGTGCCCGATGAGTCCCATATAGGATAACTATTCTGCATTGGTTTGGAGTCACTAGGTCACATGGCTTGGGAGGTATTGAAAAAAAGGAGACTGTTTCTTATGGTAAATAATGTATTTTCTTTAAAATATTCATATAAAATACAGTGTGCATACAGTGACTATAAAAAGAGGTGTGCCCGATGAGTCCCATATAGGATAACTATTCTGCATTGGTTTGGAGTCACTAGGTCACATGGCTTGGGAGGTATTGAAAAAAAGGAGACCGTTTCTTATGGTAAATAATGTATTTTCTTTAAAATATTCATATAAAATACAGTGTGCATACAGTGACTATAAAAAGAGGTGTGCCCGATGAGTCCCATATAGGATAACTATTCTGCATTGGTTTGGAGTCACTAGGTCACATGACCTGGGAGGTATTGAAAAGAGTGGACCATTCATATAGGAAATAATGTATTTTTTTTTACAAAATATTCATATAAAATACAGTGTGCACACCGTGACCATAAAAAGAGGTGTGCCCGATGAGTCCCATATAGGATAACAATTCTGCATTGGTTTGGAGTCACTAGGTCACATGACCTGGGAGGTATTGGAAAAAAAGGAGACAGTTTCTTATGGTAAATAATGTATTTTCTTTAAAATATTCATATAAAATACAGTGTGCATACAGTGACTATAAAAAGAGGTGTGCCCGATGAGTCCCATATAGGATAACTATTCTGCATTGGTTTGGAGTCACTAAGTCACATGACTTGGGAGGTATTGAAAAAAGAGGACCATTCATATAGGAAATAATGTTTTTTTTTTTACAAAATGTTCATATAAAATACAGTGTGCATACAGTGATAATAAAAAGAGGTGTGCCCGATGAGTCCCATATAGGATAACAATTCTGCATTGGTTTGGAGTCACTAGGTCACATGACCTGGGAGGTATTGAAAAAAAGGAGACTGTTTCTTATATGAAATAATGTATTTTCTTTAAAATATTAATGTAAAATACAGTGTGCATACAGTGACCATAAAAAGAGGTGTGCCCGATGAGTCCCATATAGGATAACTATTCTGCATTGGTTTGGAGTCACTAGGTCACATGGCTTGGGAGGTATTGAAAAAAAGGAGACTGTTTCTTATGGTAAATAATGTATTTTCTTTAAAATATTCATATAAAATACAGCGTGCATACAGTGACCATAAAAAGAGGTGTGCCCGATGAGTCCCATATAGGATAACTATTTTTAATTGATTTGGAGTCACTAGGTCACATGATGTCAAAGGTATTGACAAAAAAGACTATGAAGGTAATTCAGAAGGTACTTTTTAGACGGTCCCTAAGGTCGCCTGGGAGCAAGTAGACAGGTCATCTGTTTGTACATTGTCTGCAAACACGGGGTGAAACCGGCCGCATAATTTTTTTTTTGAATATCTGTCGAATATCCGAATATCAAATATCAAACTAACTTCACCTCGGTCTCTCATAGCCCTTTCACGGAGCTCCCGCAGCTCTTCGTTGGTATTCCGACTCGAAAAGATAAGGACGTCCAATAAGGGTTCATCCTTGATGTCTTCAAATTTGTTCAAATAACCTGCCATCTCTTATGTCTCCTGTTGCGTTCAGTGCTTCTCTTTTGCACAGTCCTTCTGCAACAACGTTTCACCCGAGATTCACTTCACATCCCAGTTGTAACCAAGGCGCCTGCCTGTATGTGAACCAGACGTCAACGGTAATGTGTTTCTTTTTAATAAACTGCCTGTACACTTACAAAGTTCTCAATGCTTCGGTTTACATGTAGAGACCCTCATTATGCTACTGTGTAAGTGTGGGGCTATTTTGAGCCTTGTTAATGGTATAGAAATAGCGATTTCTTTCTCTGTACGTGTGCCCCGAAGGCTAGCGTTAACGCTAATAAGCGGTTTGCAATAAAACTGGTCACATTCGACTAGCATGAAAACAAATCCCAGCGAACGGTCGAACTCGGTACACATGTGTTATTAACCCCTAGGTTCATTTTGCGCCGGAATTGTCCTTTAAGATAGTGGCAAGTGATGTAGCGGTGCTACCCTAATATTTAGGCTGCAGTAGATCACCATGTTAAGCGTTCACCATACTGCAATTAAGTATACTCTTTTGATTATGCCTCATTTGCCAATAGAATATGAATTGTTACATGTGAAATTGCTTGTTATTTGAGTGTAAGTAATGATAGCAAAATAAACTCATTCTGCTCGATCAACTATGCACTTATGCAATATTTTTTTTTTTCAGAGACACTGTTGAAGTCCTTTGGAGCACATCTCTACCTCTACCTAACTCTACCTACCAGAAGGTGAGGTTTTCTTGATGGCAAATGGTTACATAGCCTGTTAATATGACATGACACATTTAACATCGTTTTTTTTTATTTATTTATGTATTTATTTAATCATTGCAGGTTCGTCCACTGCAGAGTTGCAGATGCCTAAAAACCAGGAACGAAGTAGGAATAATTATCTTTTTTTTTGGGACATTTTATTTTTGATTATTAATGTTTGTCTATTTTGTTTTTATTTTGTAGTTGAAAATTGCTCATTTAATGCACATTTGTTCAGCAAATCTGTTGAAAAACAAGTCATTAAACTGATGTACTTGTTTACAACAATTGCTGTTGTATTTTGTTATTTGTCAATTCAACTTCAGTAAACCACCCTTAGTGCTTCACTTTGAATATGAATGTTTCAAATAAATCTGTGATTTTAGTACCCTCTAAGATTAAAAGGTGACAGGGTTGGTGTAAATAACAACTGTATTAATACATTGGTTTACCAAGCACATGGGGCCAGAAGTCTAGATTGGAGCCCCAAAACATTTTTGGCATGTGAGCAAGGATGGATTACTGAATGAGCCTACTGAGCCCAAGAGGTCAAGGGACCCTGAACCCCAAGTAGTTGTGTGAATTCACTACCAATAAGTCAAAAAGCAAAAGGCTATGAATCTGAACAAATTTAGGTACTGCCCTTCTCCAGCTGACCATCCCAAAAATGCACCAGAATACAGGAAATCACATCTAACCCCCCCCCCCCCCCCCCCCCCCACACACACACACACGTTTGTACCCACATTTGCACAAACAGGGTAGGGGGAGAGGGTCCTTATGCATCTGTGTCCAGGGGGACAGTAGTTCATAATCAGTCGCTGTATTAATACATAACCTCACTGTATTAATTTATAATATGACATTATAGTGTGAAGTTGTCAATTATCGCCAAGCACAGGTGACTGCGTTGTGGGAGAAATCAAATTCTGCTTAGGGCCCCCAAAAGGCTTGGGCCGGCACTGCGTATGACACATACTCACACAGTAGACATATGTACGCTTCCATGCACAGGCACATACGCAGGCACGCACACACACACACACACACACACACACACACACACACACACACACACACACACACACACACACACACACTCACACACACCCACACCCACACACATAACATAAACATAACACAAACAATCAAGAATTTCTCAGAATTATGAACAGGCAAGATGGAGGTGGGGTTGTATAAAATGAATTTTACATGTGAAATCTATGAACTAATCATGTTTTGGTACTTGTTGTCTAGCAGATACCAGTGAGAATTGAGTGTGGACAATGCAATTTAGTGAGACAGTTAGAATCATATAGGCCTTTCAGCGTGATTTCTTTTTGTGGAAAAAATGTGCTGGACTGGGCGGCGGTCATATTTTGTACCGCTCTGCGGTACATCTAGTTTTTGGAATGGTCATAAGCCAGAATTCGGAGGCGTCGGTGACAAGGCGATGGAGGATTCTCCACCAGAAAGCCTCTGACTGCTACCCTGGAAATCCAGAGTTCTCGCGAGAGCACAATGGAATTGTCTCTGCGATCGTCATTGTCGCGATGATGGCTTGACCCTCCTCTTTTGACTAGTGCCTTCAACCCAACACAGCGAACCTTTTTTTTTGTCTCTTTTTCTTGCTCTGGCGCCGGCCAACAGGCCAACTAGAACGGGCGCCCACACAGCACGGTGCCTCTCACACGCACCCAAACGTTTTAAAGTTCAGTTTTTCAGAGGGCCTTCCGCCGAAGCTGCCCCACCGTCGTAAGTTCGCTGCCCCCAGCGGCTCCGCCAACCGTCCATCATCAAGGAACCTCTTCCTCGCCGCCCTCCCTGGGCTCTGCTCACGTGTCGCGGCCAGGGCCACCGACAACTCCAGCCTCAAGCCGCCCAGCAGGGGCAGGGGCTCCTGGTCTTCTCGCGGAGGAGTCAGCGCCCAGGCCAGTGTATTCTCCTCCGAGACTGCTTCTTCTGCCCCCTCTTCAGCCCCGTCAAGATCTCCTCCTATGGCCGCAGGCAGGCCCGGACGACAGCTGCTCTCCTCCGGCGGCAGTAACGAGAGAAGGTCTCAAAAAGCTTTTTAGTAGCTCTTACATGGGCTCCACCCAGTGATGAGGACTCCCACTCCCGGCTTCTCTCGCTGGGCGGAGGCCATGTTCAAAAGTTGCTTCTGACACCAATGTAACGATTAATGCGACATACAGATGTCCAAACAAAGGTTTATTAGCGGAAGCAAGAATCATCCAAACACTCAGACACCATTACACAGGAAACACAAGGGAAGTCAATAAAACAAGAACGATACATGAACAGGGTAGTCACATACGATACACCGGGTAAAACACATGAGGTACAACCTAAAGAAAGACTACACAAGCTAACACATACATGACATGGTAAACGCAATTACACTCACTAAAACCGACAATACACAATCAAGCATTCACAAACATTGCATTCTGGGAGGCTAGCACTCCGCAAGGCACTGACGTAACAATATTTTAGGATACCTGTTTAGCACTGATCCGGTTGTTACACCTATAATGAATGAGCACATTGAAATGCTGAAGGATTTATGTGTGTACACAGAGAAAGTCAGTACCCTCCAGATAGACAAGCCCTTTGGCTGTTTAGTTTGGAGATTGACGATCTTGGGTTATTTTATTGTCAGGCCATATCAAGGTTTCCCACTAATAATTATGACCGCCGCGCAGCGAAGCGGCGGTCATATAGGTTTAGTCAGATTTTTTTTTTTTTTTTTTTTTCGCATGCCCAAATTTCCGTCAATGATTCCCGGGACACTGAAAGACCGGGGTACACGAAACTTGGTGGGCATGTAACCCCACATGGATAGCATGGAACCATCGTTTTTCGTTTTGATCTGTAGCCCCCCCGCTGGACTGGACCCCCCGAAAGGAGGGTAGGGCAGACACAGTTTTCTGTGAATATCTCGAGAACCGTAGGGTTTAGGAGGACCATTTTTTTTGTATGTTGATCTCAAGGGGCCATGTCAACCCATTCCATAACCACTCATTTCATGTATAGCGCCACCTAGTTAAACACAAAAAAGTAAAAATGAGGTGTTGTAATCGCAGGTATCTGTGACCTAACATAGTCAAAACTGCATAAAATTGGAAGTGTAGGATCATTATGACTCTGTATGCACGCCAAGTTTCGTGGAATTCCGTTCATGGGGGGCCACACAATAAATTAATTTATGTTACTATACACCAACTGGCCTGTAGGTGGCCGGAGACAGTTTTCTGTGAATATCTCGAGAACCGTAGGGCCTAGGAGGTCCACCTTTTTTATGTATCTTGGTCTTAAGGGGGCATGTCAACCCATCCCATTACCACTTATTTCATGTATAGCGCCACCTAGTTAAAAATTAAAAAGCAAAACATTAGGTGTTTTCATCACAATATCTCTGGCTGACAAGGTCAAAACTGCACGAAATGAAAAGTGTAGGATCATTATGACACCCTCCGTATGCATGGCAAGTTTTGTGTACTTTCGTTCATGGGGGGCCTTACAATAAAATAATGTATGTGTACATTTAGTGACGTACACCAACAAGGATTCCCGGGACACTGAAAGACCGGGGTACACAAAACTTGGTGGGCATGTAACCCCACATGGATAGCATGGAACCGTCGTTTTTCGTTTTGATCTGTAGCCCCCCCCCGCTGGACTGGACCCCCGAATGGAGGGTAGGGCAGACACAGTTCTCTGTGAATATCTTGAGAACTGTAGGGACTAGGATGACCATTTTTTTCCGTATGTTTGCCTCCAGGGGTCATGTTAACCCATTTCATGTACACACATGTGCACAAACAGATACACACACACACACATACATTCACAGTAATCATACGTATGACACATACTCACACAGTAGACATACAGTGGGCATCGCTTTCAAATGACCACTTCATTCGCGCATTACGAGGCCGTGAAGCTGCGTGAAGCTTTAGTACCACTTTCAGCCACTGTGCGTCGCTCTGCCACTGTACATCGCTCTGCCTGCCGCCCCCCTTCTGAAAAAGCAGGAGACTTGCCGAGAATAATCCCAGCCTACGAATTCAATAACAAAATAAATCATGCATAATTAAACATTACCTCGATTTAGGCTACTTGGGTATGTCTTGACTACACGGTGGTAACGAAAATCGAAATCGAAATTTGCTGTCTACATTATTGTCAGTGTTGGGTTAACGCAACTACGCAAATCAAAACAGTGGTGTGATAATTGAGCTAGTAGAGAAATAACTGTTCAGAATTAATCTGTAGCCTTGGTTTTTAACAGGCTACGCTATAGAGGCTTAGACAACTATCAGCGTGTTTCCATCCAACTTCCTAATGCGCATTTAATATATTCGAATAAGAAATCCCGGTTGGAAACACGTGAAAAGCGCATCAAAAATCCTAATGCGCATCTATATTTGATTCGCTAGAGGGGGGTGGATTAACTCTCGATGCGCATAAGGTATAATGCGAATAAAGTTGATGGAAACGGTTTATTCGCATCGTGTGACGACAATCAAGAATTTCTCAGAATTATGAACAGGCAAGATGGAGGTGGGGTTGTATAAAATGAATTTTACATGTGAAATCTATGAACTTATCATGTTTTGGTACTTGTTGTCTAGCAGATATCAGTGAGAATTGAGTGTGGATAATGCAATTTAGTGAGACAGTTAGAATCATATAGGCCTTTCAGCGTGATTTATTTTTGTGGAGAAAATGTGCTGGACTGGGCGGCGGTCATATTTTGTACCGCTCTGCGGTACATCTAGTTTACCTAGTATCAATTAGCATTGTTATAGAATGAGTGAGGTAGCCTACCACAAACTTAATTTCCCCCTGAGGGATAATAAATTTGACTTGACTTGATTTGACTTGACTCTCATTGGGCTCTATCTTGGCGATCTAAAATGCAGCACATATTCTTACGCAAAACGTATTCCACATGTGTTATTCACCCCTAGGTTCATTTTGTGCCGGAATTGTCCTTTAAGTAAAGGAATTGTGTACTTCGTCCACCTAATTTTTTTCTATGCACTTCTCTTTTATTAATCAATGTGCCCAGGGGCAGGGCCAGGTTAAGGTCATCTGGGGCCCGGGGCAGAGGCCTCCCCGAGGCCCCCCCCCCCCATTTTTTTCCAATATATATTACTATTATTATTATTATCAATATACATAAGACAGAGAGAGGCAATTCAATTACGACAGACATAATGTAAAAATGAAATTTGCATTTATATTGTGGAACCGTATAACCAACATACTGTAGCGATCTCACCCTCAGACAAGATTCACCTTTGGCCAGGACGGCCATTTATTGGAACAGGAAGACTCAGACGCACACAGACAACTACATAGGGCAACACAGGGGTAGTCTCAGCCGCACATGCAACACACAATAAGGGTTTACCACACACATCAACACAAGGATAAGCACATGAGGTACAACCAAAGAGACTAACACGCTAACAAATACACAACATGGTAATCGCAACTACAACTATTATAATCGACATTACACATTCTAGCATTCACTCGCACTGCATTCTGGGAGACACTCATTCCACGTTAAACATGTACATCCACCGACGCTACATAACCCCCTCCCGAGCCATTGTCGTCCCCGGCAATGACAGCTCAGCTCACCGCTCGCGGCGGCGTCGGTGTCAGTCCCAGTGCTTAGTCCAAGTGACCGGAAAGCCTCCGGCTGCACGATAACCCCTCCCGACTGGAAGGGCTCTCGGCTGCCTCTGTCACGTCAGTTCTCCCCCGAACAAGCACCAGAACCGGCCAGACGTGGGTCGTGGTGTCGCTTGGGCCCTCGGTTTCCCGCCGTGCAGCTGCGCTACCTCAAACAGCAGCAAACAGTCCCACTGCAAGCCGAACCCCCGGATACGCTGGAACCCCTGGACGTTCGGTAGCCCCCCCTGGCTACTGTGACAGCTCGTGGCCGTTGCCACCTGTCCACAGTGTGCCGATCTCCAGGCGGTCAGCAGTCCACGTCGAGGTCCCTCCTCGCGCTGCCCTCTTGTAGAACTTTTGTCGGCTGTCTCTCGAGCACAACGATGCTCCACTGTGGCGGGAAATGGAGACCCCGACCCTCTCAGCAGGCTCGGGACACACAGGAACTCACACACAAAACATGAAAAACATTGCGCAGACTTGCGTCAACCGGAACGTGCACACTTCAAATCTCAACAGTCCACAAAACGATAGCTCCCAAGGCTCTACAGGTCGACGTTACCCTCTTGGTCACTAGTTGGAGCACCGCAAGCTCCTGAACTAGCAGCTATGACTCCATCACACTCTCGACCGGCAGCTGGCGCTCTGGAAGTCCTTCCGTAGCTGGCGGTGTAAACCCGGCCGCTGTGGTCGTGTTCCAAGGTCGTCAGAGAGTTCGCGCTCTCTATGGATGAGATCCTCGGATGACGGCAGCATCGACATCGGCGTTGAGACGGGAACTCCTCACCAGCCGCGGACACTTCCGCGACATCAGCCGGGGCCGCTTCCTCCAGCGCTGGCAGCTCTCGTCGGCTGTGCAGGGCTGGTCCCGCTGGTCGCCTGCACAGGTCCCGCGCCGGGCCGGAAGGTCCCCAATCCTCCGAAGTGGCGAGCTCAGCGAGCTGGCTAGTCCTTAAAAGGACCATTGGAACATCTGCTGAGGTCCGCCGCCATCTTGCTGGTCTGGTCTTCGGCCTTCTTCTCCATCTTGATCTGGCGTAGATCTTCGCGCCCCGGGAGGGGCCATCCCACTTCTGACACCAATGTAGCGATCTCACCCTCAGACAAGATTCACCTTTGGCCAGGACGGCCATTTATTGGAACAGGAAGACTCAGACGCACACAGACAACTACATAGGGCAACACAGGGGTAGTCTCAGCCGCACATGCAACACACAATAAGGGTTTACCACACACATCAACACAAGGATAAGCACATGAGGTACAACCAAAGAGACTAACACGCTAACAAATACACAACATGGTAAACGCAACTACAACTATTATAATCAACATTACACATTCTAGCATTCACTCGCACTGCATTCTGGGAGACACTCATTCCACGTTAAACATGTACATCCACCGATGCTACAATACAATTGTACCAACATACAAAAAACAAGTAGCCTACAAACATGGGGCAATGCACACAAAAAAAACAACCATGAAATATTACATTATTACCATCAATTACTTCAACTAAGGCTTGAAAACTGCCAGTGGTACCCAGGTCAGACTAAAATGTGCAACTCTGAACTCATGAAACATTGTAGCCTAGAGTTTGGCGCGCACGCACACAGCCACATCATGATGCATTGTAACACGCTGTCTGTAATACACTGTAACACGCAGCCCTAGCCAGCCACGACGTCAACATTGAAACACGCAGTCTAGCGCACACACACAGCCCAACCACATCAAATACAAACAAGGGGGGTGTCGCAGCCAATAACGGTAACGTTGGCAGGGACAGGGGTAGTATGCCTAGACGTGGACTGCAGGAATGAATGAGATGGTACGCACACACCCATCTAACTTTCAACCAGGGCTCTCAAGTTTTGAAGTTGGCAAGGAGTGAGACTTTGTTTCTCAGGGGGGAGGGGGCGTGGTATTGGCACAGTGTCACGCCCCCTCCCCCCTGATCGAAGTACATGAAAGTCCTACGTCTGCTTGAACTACTCGTGGCGCCACGCCCCCTCCCCCCGATCAACAGACCCACCCTCCCCATGTCCCATCAGAGAGCACAAATTCCATTATTTCAAACACACTGTTTTATTTATTCTAGAACCCTATAGTAAATAATAATAAATAATAATAACATAAATTATAATAATAAGTTCACCCAAATGGGCCCTTTGAACAACAGTGGCTCATTCTGCTCTAAACAAACAAATGAGAAAAAGCACATTTAGCCCCAAAATGGTCTCTTGAACAGTGGTGGTCCTGTCCGTGTGTATGTGTGTGTGTGTGTGTGTGTGTGTGTTTATGAGTGATGTTGTGTGTTGTAAGTGTTTGTGGCAGATTTTGATGCCTTGATGACTGATACTGGGGGCTCCCATTTAAAGCACTGTGGTTCAATGTCAGCCATTTTCACAGTCATGAGGCCATTCTTGTTTGCAGTAACAGCCAAAAAAAATAAAATAAAATGGGTCGGTAGGTAGGTCAATATTTTTTTTTTCAAGATTCAAAGTAAAAAAAAAGTACAATTTTGGTCATGGTGATTACGTAGGTACGAATTTAAACAAATGTGCATATTGTGACGTAACTGACTGGGTCCTCAACCCGTGCCTTCAGGCGCATCACTGTAAACCTCAATCTGATGCAGGTTATGTAAACCAGCCTTTCTCAAACTTCTTTGACCTGAGGCCCAGTCATGGCAGACTTTGGGGTCATAGGGCTCACCTACACGTACCCAACCCCACTCCCTCCAAATCAAATTGTCATTATCATTATCACAATCATTACTAGATGTACCGCATAGCGGTACAAAATATGACCGCCGCTCAGTCCTGTACATCCATTCCGCGAAAATAAATCATATTAATGAATTTGTCTCCATCTTCTACTCCATCCCCCACTCTTGAAACTTTTGTGTATGCTTGTTTGGAATGTGTGTTTGCGGGCCGCACACAAAGTAGCCTACTGGCGCTGCAAAGGTGAATAGATTTGTAGCACTTGCCAAAAAATTGGTAGCATTGTTATAAAACCTTTAAAATATCTAAACAATCACAAGTAGGGCAGTTCATCACAGTCCATCCATTGCAACTGGACTGATGAAAGGTACACCTGTAGGCTACATTGTATTTGGGTAGCAGCATAATGTATTTATTTATTTATTATTAAACAAAACAATCCCTGTCAGTTCCATGCAGTTTTCAACAGCTATCAAGAAGAGAGGTCATGTCATGGATTTTTGTTAATGTTTCTTCTTCTAAATATGCATAAGTTTAGTCATCTAGTTCATATGATATTCAGCTTTATTGTCAATGCACAAATTAAATACCAGTAGTCTAAAACAAAATGCCGTTTTACCCAGTGGTGCAAATAACTGACTAAATGTCCAAAAGGGCCTTCATGAAATGCGTTGCTAGACTGTTCATACACATTTTAACGGGCCAAGTTGAAGAGCTACTGTCCGCAGATCAGGCTGAGTTCACCCAGCCTAGTCCATGGTATGCGCCCGATAGAAATATTGTTTAATTTTGCAATTGAGATATCCATGCACTGGCGCCCCCCCTGCGACGTGTTCGCCCCCGGTTTCAGAGCTATTCTAAATGCAAAAATACATAGAGGGAGTTATGACAAAACCGTGACTGTTAACAAACTATAAGCCAGGGGTATTCAATTAATCTTCAGCGAGGTCCAGTTACGGAAAATGTCCTCAAGCAAAGGTCCGGAGCATCATAATATTTAACGCGCGTGTTTAGGCTATGTATGTATGTATGCATATATATGTGTATATATATACAGTATATATATATATATATATATATATATATATATATATATATATATATATATATATATATATATATATATATTTATTAGGATGGATGGATGGAGCCTAGTTGTAGGCCCATAAAATAAGTAGCCTAAAAGGCAACATTCGAAATGAGGAGAAATAAAGCAAGATAGAGTAATTGGGGAGAAAAACTGAGTGGCCTTGGCTTGAGCTGAGACATGATATTCCACAGCTGGTTCCTTGAACCCATTAATCAGCAAGTTTAATTTTATTAAAGATGATCAGATTTCACTGGCTGAGTAGCAGCAAGCAAAATGATACTTACGTGAAAATCTAAATAGGGAGGAAAAGTAATCTCATCGCCATCTAGTGGTTGCGTTCCTAGAGTTTAGCGGAGTGGATGGGATTTTTTTTTTGAAAAAATATACCTCGGTGCACATTGGGATCTTAATTTAATGCCTTTCATATGTTAGGCACTGGGGTCACCTCTATTGCTTCAAGTGGTCATACCTTATTTTTAGGATTAGTTGAATTGTTTTGAGTTTTTGCCGTAACATGGTGATAATGGACTACAGTTGCATGTGATGTCACAGGTTTGGGCGCTTAATCTTTAACTGATCAATACGGCAATTTGCTTAACTGGCTTAACATATTTTTGTAATAACGGAACGTGATGTAAACCGCGTGGTGATAACCTTTATGTCTGGATAACTGGTGTTGTGCTTCTACTCACATGAAGAGCTGACAGTAAGTGTTAAGTGTCAATGCTAACCAGGCTAATAAACAAACCATGCTACGTGAGTAATGTGGAAGGGTAAAGTCACGTGACTTCTTTTGTAGTTCGTTAATGAAACAAAAGGAGCAATTTCGATTTTTTTAAATAAGGCAAAATAGTGTCTGACATTTTCACAGTTAGAAGATTATTACTGTATAGACACTGAAAAATATTTTTGGTGGATAACATCGCTGATTTGGCTTCACAATATTTAAAAAAAAAATAGGTCTATGGGACTTAACATTGGAGCTGCTCTTCGATAGGAACGCAACCACTTGGGGCGCTGGTTTTCACTTTCCCTCCCTATTAGGCTATTATGGTCCGGGTCCGGATAGGATCACGTCAGGGTCCGGACTCGGACCGCGGTCCGCCATTTGGTGACCCCTGCTATAAGCTATATAAGGTAGGCCCTATGCTAGGCCTATTACACAACATACTGTAAATTGTCACTATATGCTGGCGACCCAAATAAAATCTCCTTTGGGAACCAATGGCTTACAGTATCAAGCAGACTTAAAGGGACACCAGGCAAGCCTGATGCTTTTTCTCTACGAAACTCCCCCTCGCTCGGTCTGAAGCTCTTTTCCTTTTCTTTGCATCTTCCGTCAAGGGTTTTCACTGCTTCTTCGCCGGCTCTGCCATTATACACACGTTTGCAACAATCGCTAGCATTTCGTTAGCCTGCCTCTATGCTGTGGATGCAGGATGTAAACTGATCCTGCTTCGGTCGGCGGGTACGATACACTGAACTTGCAAGCGGGATATTCTTCCTACAGGCAGTAGGGGCGGGCGAGAGAGTCTTCATTCGCCCTGTAATGAGTCATCCATATACCGACTTACGAAGGGAGCGTACCTATGTTCCCCGTGTATATGTTTCCCGGGTCCTATGTTCCCCGCTATTTGTATGGGACCGGGGAACATAGGACCCTTTTTGTAGAAAAGGGTCCTATGTTCCCTGCCTTATATCTGACCACGGAAATTGCATGGGATATGCTTGCGAGTGCACATTTCGTGCACAAACGGTAGCAAAGTGTATTTTTCTGTCAATGTTGCTTGCCGTAGCACACCAGGTAGACCTACACATACGCGCACGGTGCAATATTGACACAAGCCAGAAGGGCGATTTTCCTAACTTCCACGTTGAGTATAGCGGAGTAAAAGAATAGATGAAGAACATTTTTTATAACATAGGCGGGTGGATGACAAATAAGCCTGAAAAAAGGAATTTTTAAAAACTTCAAATATCATCCATAAAAAGTGTTTATATGTGTTGCTGTATCTCTAAACTTGACTAATATACATTTAAAAAAAAAAAAAAAAGTGAAATATATATTTATATGTGAATTTGTCATGTTAGTGCCTAAAATTGTCATATGGTGTGACGTATGGTGTGACTTCATAAGGCGATTTCCTTGTGAATATTTAGAAGAAAAACCTAACATTTAACAAGTTATTTTGTCAAGGTGGAGAATGCTCCTAAGTGAAACCAGATATTTTAGCTTAATTCTGATATTTCTTGTAAGAACTCACTCAAAATTCTTGAGGTTCTTGCAGATACCATTTCCTTTGTGTGCTATTGATCTTTTAATGATTTTTCAATTATAAAGTCTTTTTTTGTGACATTATTTAATGTCACACCAAATGACATGGTGTCACGCCATACGATGAACTGCACCACTCCACCCTGTGTCAGAGCAAAACAGGGTTTTTAATGACTATAAAATCATTAACAATGAATTCTGAAGTCACTGTATGAATGGTGTATGCGTGTAACAGCAAAATAGATGAAAGTTTAGTATTTATTTTTTAAACTTACATCGCATGGTAACATAAAAGAAAAAAGTATGAGAAATATGAATTGTACAGATACATTTTTTCCCAATTATCACAGATTTAACAAAAAAACATATAATATCTGAATTTAAAACATGTTTTTACAAGAACTTTTATGTAAAAATGCAATTTGGTCATAGGGTGTGACAGAAATGTCATATAGTGTGACTTTTTTTTGTGAAAAAAGCTGTCAACTGACAAGCCACCTTATAATTTCTTACAAAGCACATTAAGGGACACAAAGTATTAGGATAGCAGTTCATTTTCTAAATGTTGTTTCTGAGAGTGTTGTAAGAAGCAATATTTTCCCCTGGGATGAATATCAGTATTTAGTTGTGCTCAGTACTGTCTTGATTTATTATTTTCAATTTCACTGCAATGGATGATGAGACTAACCTGACTCTCGCCAGATGAATTTCGTTCCGCCTAGCTCCACTAATCCATCTGGGATCGATCCATTGGAGTGGAGTTTCAGAAGGCTGGGCCTTATCAAAAAATCCTTGCATATGATTAGATAAGCCACTTGTCCATCCTCTATTAACATGCTACTTCAACCACTCACATTGAAGCCAACCTGTGACGCTGAGAACAGTCTCACAGTCGCTTCTACGCTACGTCACATCTATGAAACTCCGGCCCTGTGTCCTGATTGGCTCTACCATAAAATCTGGTGCCGAAATCACTCTCAACGGAAGCGATCCCAGATGGATGTGAGTGGAGTAAACATTGGTCTAGTGTTATCCAATTGCGTGCAGTGAGATTTTCAAATGCATGCTTGGTGCCGCCCCTCGAGTTGGGCCATTACATTGTTCGTGGCCAGACCCTTAATCTTTTTTAGATTACCAGGGTCTGGATTTTCCAGGCTAGAAAATGTCCACTTCCAAATCCAATTGTCCAATTAACAATTACCACTTGACTATTTAGTAATTTAGCACTCTGGAACAAGGCGTCCGAAGGAGACAATGTAGATAGAAGATTTTCCGAAGACTGTTGATCTTTATTCACCGTATTGCAATGATGGTACAGCCCAACCAAAGTCCAGACCAACCATCAAAGCTATAGGGAGGAGATGTCATCAGCTGGGGCCCCCGACAAGATCTCCCCTACGGATGGCTATACACTATATTTTATACTCCTCAGCCCTTGAGAAGTGCCACCCTCTCACGCCATCTCCATCAACACCCTTCACCAATCAGTACCAAGCAGGGTCGCTTACATTGGTGGAAACCATCTTCCCATCATGCATCCTATGTAATGCATAGATAACATATGTAAAATAGTGTAACCCTATGTTCTGTTTCCTTCCAGTTTGGTGAAATAAGGCCTTCTTATCTTATTGTGTAACCCTAAGGCCTTCTTATCTTATTCTCTTCCTAGCTGGACAGGCCCTAACTCATAAGGCACAGTGGCCTCCTCATCCCTGTCCTGCCCAGTCCTCACCAGCTTGATAACACCCCCTCTCCCTCAACACCCTTCACCAATCAGTACCAAGCAGGGTCGCTTACATTGGTGGAAACCATCTTCCCATCATGCATAAAACTATATGCAAACCTATGTAATGCATAGGTAACATATGTAAAATAGTGTAACCCTAAGTTTTTCTGTTTCCTTCCAGTTTGGTGAAATAAGGCCTTCTTATCTTATTCTTTTCCTAGCTAGACAGGCCCTAACTCATAAGGCACAGTGGCCTCCTCATCCCTGTCCTGTCCAGTCCTTACCAGCTTGATAACACCCCCTCTCCCTTAACCATATAAGGAGGAGATCCTCTCATCCTGATACCCCCAGTACTTTTCCACTCACCCCACTCCGCTGACTTATGACACTCATGACTACATTCTTCTAAAACATGAAAACCCATGCAATAGTATAAACCCTTATGAAACCCATGATTACATCCCTTCACATCCTGAAAACCCATAATACTTAGTAGAATCCTAGGTAATATCAGTCCGCTGCTGCCGTTGCTTATATGCCTACTAACAACTTCAGGAAACAAAGTATAACTATTGCAATGCGATGCAAGGGTAGTTTTTATTTCTAACACTATTCTATCAAGATAGACATTTACATCGATTGTCTGGCGTTATAATTTAAGTTGAAGGAAATAGCTCAAGATGACAATGTTTATCAGAAGTTTGACAGAAATGGTTTGGATTTAATCTAAAACTTCTGCTATTCAGCTTGTCTAAATGAACTACAATGTTGTTATTGATGTACTGAATGTTATGTAATAGTCCTTTGTTTTTACTCCAATATCATTTATGAACTAAAACAGTTATTTTAAAACAGGTATTCACACAGATGTTTGCATTTTTAAAACAGCAAATTATTTAGATTTCCCCTGATTTCAGAGAGGCTATTACTACAATACTAAAATAAGATGTGGAGGTTGAAACAACTGTTTTTATACAGAAAATAAAGTTTGTTTTGCTTTAATAAATGTCTTAATCTTTTTTAATGTCAATTCAGATAGTTGATTCTATGCCTCAGCCAGCTATACTCATGACCTTTAACCTCTACCTGTGACCCCATGATCTTTAATGCCTTATCAGTTAATTTAGGCTTAATTAACTGTGTTGGGTTTAATGAGGATCCTTCAATCTGCTTGAGAGGTATAAAACAAACACTGCATGTCAAGTATGACCTCATGTGACCTTGACCTTTGACCCCAAGACATTAAACACCTACTAATTTTAATCAAGAACTTATGGTGAGTAAGTACACCAAGTTTGGTAAAGATCCTTTTACCAGTATGGGAGATATCAGCTAATATCTATATGTGATAATATACATTTTTGGCCCAATAATCATTATACCATGGTCCATTCAAAGCTGTATATCTTTTTTCTGGTACAAATCTGCGCTGTAGGCAAATTCTTAATCTACATGAAATTACGGTTCGATTGATACCAAATATCATTTGGCTGTATTTACTTCCACCTTCAACCCTAAATCGCCTAGACTATCTTGACCATGCCAATTACTCCTGACATTCTATTGTTACTTCCTGGTTAAGCAGGGTCCTCTTCACAATAATGATGTCCAAATGAATGCCCGGTCAAAATACACAATATAGTGTCACGCCATATGACAACCATTTTATGGACAAAATATATTTGATTATAACTTAGTTGGACAGCATGCATAAACATCAAAACTTTCTGTGGTTGTAAAAAACATCCAATTATTTTATATGCATGGTAAAACTTTAAAGTAATTATACTTTTTATGGATATACGCGCTTTTTAGGAAGTTCGCACACATGGTGGACAGTCACACCATATGACATTTTTTATGTTTGGATGATTATTTTAAGTCAAAAGTTAAATACAAATCCAATAAATTTAATATGACAGAACTTGAACCTACCAGACCTACAACATTTCCATATCAATTCTTAACAATTGCCATTTTTTATAAGTGTGTGACACATGGACAGTCTGAATTCTGCTATTTGTCATCTACCCAGGCCTACAATGGTTTTACTTGTGTAGTGCTTCTTTACTGAATATAACGAGTTCAAAGTTAACATTCTAGGTAACTTCGTATTGTCCGCTTCAGCACTAAATTGAGGACAGCAACACACACGAGCTGCACCTCTCACAGAAGAAACGCGCTACAACTACATGCCTTTTTAAGTTGATATTTAATTGGTTTGTTTTGTTCATTTTTCCGTTCGCTGGCACGCTGCAGGGGGGGACTGCGCGTTGCTCCGAAGCCCCTTTGGTCTGACTCGTCAATAATCCAAAAATGTCCCTTTGGGTCTACAGCCCAGTATAGTTTGATATCTCTTTGTTCCATTAAAATTAATCCCATTCTTCCGACAGCTCAACCAAAGGCTATTTTAGATCACCTCCTTCACCTCTTGTACAGTAAGAATCAACAATGAGATGCCAAGTGCAAAGACAATGACAAGCTTGGGACTGAAGCCATGCAGACTCGGCTAGATTTAAACACAGCAGGCCGTTGCAGCAAGACAGTGAGCCAATCCTAATATCATAGGAAAACAGGTGGGGCTGTGTCATTAGGCTGATTGCCACTGACACCAACTACTGTTACATACAAGACTTAAGTGTCTCAATTAAATCAATTAAACGTGACTATATCGCACTGGGCTCCGCACTGCGCCTCTGTGCAAAGAACTTCAGTTCGCGGCGCCCCCTCTTCCTTCCCTCCTTCCCTCATCATAAAAGTGTTTTCCACCAAAAGCTGTCACCGGTCCGCACGTCTGTTGTAACTGTGTTGACTGAAGGGATTGTGTGTTTCTGGTTAAATAAAACGGATATATGTGAGTGTGTGTATGTGAATATTTTCCTTGTTTATTGTTGTCATAAGCATGCTTTATAGGTAGCCTAAGTTAAGTTTATGCTAACATAGCCTAGCATTATTAACTTAAACTCGTCTCTCTTAGCATCTGTTGAACCTTCTTTTCATCTTCTGAAATTATCGATGCACATTAAACCGCATATAAGTCAAGCAGCTATTTCAAGCAGCTACTGTTACAATTAAATCAATTAAACGTGACTATATCACACTGGGCTCCGCACTGCGCCTCTGTGCAAAGAACTTCAGTTCGCGGCGCCCCCTCTCCTTCCCTCATCACAAACAAAGTGTGGGCACGGAGCAACAACAACCCGCGCCTTGCCGTGCGGCTGCAGTCTACTTGGAAGCAGCGGGGAACATAGGACCCTTTTTTCAGAAAAGGGTCCTATGTTCCCCGGTAGTGGGGAACATAGGACCCGGGGAACATAGGACCAGGGGAACATAGGGATGACCCCCTTACGAAGATGAGTAATTAACACGAAAACATTGCCTGGTGTCCCTTTAAGCTGCCACCTCTTGGCAAAAAGTTAAAGGGAAACTTGGCAGGATTTCCCCCTCTGCTGGAGAAATTGTGCATTATGCTATTTCAAACTGTGGGAAAAGGTAACAATAAAGCACATGGATTTGTTTACAAGCTAGCGAACGGTTAGCATACGTTTGGCAGAACTATGTGGATGTTACAAGGTAAGAAACACGATTTAAAACAAGTTTCTTGTTTCTCACTTCTCTGTGAGTCTCAATGTTGCAAGGTTGGTTTTCCGCCTGGGGACGCTAGGTGCAGCGGGGATAGGGTTGGGTATCGTTTGGGTTTTATCCGATACCGGTGCTAAATCGATACTTTTAAAACGGTGCCGGTGCCGAAACGGTGCCTGAACTGGTACTTTGTTTTTAAAATGTTTTAAATTAAAATGGTCTAAAGCATGAATTGCTTTTTTTTATTGATACAAATTTGAACATGAAATTGAACTGTTATATTCAATTTTCAATTTGCATGCACACACAATAGTAAGCTCTGCTTTCAAGTTTACCCAGTGTAGGCGGTTTGCCATAACGTTAAATGTTAAAACCGCTTGCCATAAAACTGCCAGGCCATGGACAACGGCGCAAGCAAGCTAATCTAACAGGGACTCTACTTTCCAGTTAATTCAGTGTGTTCCCAAATGCTTCAATAGTCACGTCTTAACCCATAACACGCAGTAGTTTTGAACATGTTAGTCTACATGTCGGTGTTGAAGTGTTTAGATTCCCAGCGCTAGGCTAGTAGGCATTTTAACAGCAACTATGGCTATGCGCTAACAACAGTCAGCTGAGTTTAATTAGCGATAACGTACGGAGATGGTTTCGTAGCCTCTTTGACAGCTCAGTGACATCAGGTATGTAACCTACATATTTATGTTTTTGCCAGCTAACTTTTAACATGATCTTCATATTCATTGTGATGCTATGGGCCTCATGCACATGAAAGATTAATATCATGCCATTATGTTGTTTAACACACCGTGAAATAAAGTTTTCATCTTACAACTTTGCTGATAACATTTCAAATAAATGTCAGCAAATGTCAGCGCATTAGCAAGGATATTGTGTAACGTATAGGCTAGCCTACTGTTGATGTTGTTTCATAGCCTTTTGCTTGTGTGTAGTTAGGCCCACTGCTAGATTTTGACAGAAGCTTGCGATATCGCTTTAAAGTAAGCTACTTGGGCTCACGCAAGCTGTCAAACACTGTCCACTCGCCTGTGTGGTGCACCCCTCTGGTTTATACATCCAGTGTTTATCATATGTCAGCTAACTGGATGTGTTACTATCAGAGCAAGACGTTAGAGATGGCGCATGACATGCAGTCATTCCTCCTATAAAAAAAATAATTAAAAACGCTAATAATAAATTAATAATAAATAAATTAATAACGCTATTTAAGCACCGAAATGAGGCACCGAAATCCACGTTATTATTCGATGCAGTTACTACCGTTTGTGTCGACACCGGTGCCATATTAGAACCGTGTTTCGGTGCCCAACCCTAACCGGGGAAAGTCACTATTTTCACCGGAACAGGTAATTTAACCATCCAAATGATTTCTAAACGGGTTTATTACGTTGAAATAGTTGCCAAGTTCCCCTTTAATAGTTTTGCATATCAGTAGTAATACATTTCACGCAGCTGTGTGAATCACGGAAAGCGACACTTCTAAATGAAACCCAACCCACTGTACAGTAGCTCAAGGTCTATGGCTAAAGCAGCCATAATGAAAGCGTTATCATTGTTTGGATACTTCACACACACGTGTTTTTTAATCGCATAGACTACTACTACCAAGCTGGAATCAAAGCACATCGACTCCCCTCTCACACCCTAAACACGCACTTCGAACAAACAAAAAAAAATGTCTCAGTCTCAGGGTATAGCCATAGGCAAAACTGTATTGGACCGGTCTAACGTTGGTACTAAATCATTCATCGCAAAAAATGATTTTTGTAGCACGTGCAACAAATATGTGTAGGTACAGCCCTGCCCTGGATACATCTCTCAACGTGCGCTCTAAAACATTTGGTTTAAATGGAGATGTAGATCACGGGTGCGTTAATAAATCTACATTGCGGCGAGTTGACACAAATTATTCACTTTGACGAATTTATGTAGTTTCAGTCCTAGTTACTTTACTTTGAGCCATGCTCTTCCTTACTTGAATCACCTTTGAAAATAGAGGATTGAAGTAGCCTATATGGGTGTTTGGGAATGAACGTTGACTCCGATGCTTTTTGAGACTTTGAGCTAAATGTCCCAGCCCGGTGTTTAGGATGCATCATAGACAGGTTATCTTTCAGGTAGCCTATATTTTCCATTAGAAAACCATCACGTAGCGAACGTGTTGTGGCTAACTCACTTAGCTCCTGTTAGTAGCCTAGGTTATGGTTATAAGCAAATGAGATGACAGTCGAAAGATGCAATTAGTGCTGTTAGCAATTTTTTTGGTAGCCTATAACCGCATTTGTGGTTTTCTACAAATACATCAATAATCAAATGGCCTCCATCACTCAACCAATGCTAACGGTAACATTATTTTACCTACTCTATGCTATTGATATAACTTAAGATTAACGTAGCCTACCTGCAGTAAAAACCAAGCATGTCCGATAAACATTCGCAGATTTATTTCGGCTTCAAGAAGAAATGGGAATTACATGTCATGCAGAAATCATCCTACCCTTATTAGACGTTCTCTGCAGTAAACTACAGTCTTGTCCTTGTAGGAAGCGTAGTGTCTTTCCAACCCACTTTAGATTAACTTCAAACAAAATTACGTCTCACTGCAACAATGCGCCATCTGGTGGACAAACGACTACGTGACGCCAATACTGGAAATGCAGCCAAATTATTATTATGATGAATATTTGCTTTTCCTTTAATTCTACTGAATTTGTAATTATGTATCGGCCGTTGTAATTGCCGATACTGATGGTATGTGCGTACCTGTGTGTGTGTGTGCGTGTGTATATGTGTGCACCACCATCTACAGGCCAATGAGTCACTAAATGTACACATAACTTAATTTTTTTAGACCCCCCCATGGATGAAATTCTACGAAACTTGGCATACCCCCAGAGAATGTCAGGTTAATCATACACATAAAATTTGGTGCAGTTCTGAACATCTTAACTGAAGTGAGGGGCGATTAAAGCAGAATGATATTGCATTTTCATTTTTTACCGGGGGGGTGCAAATCACAAATGAGTGATTATGGGCTAGGTTGATGTGGGCCCTTGAGACCAACATACCATAAAAATGTATTCATCCTCGGTGCCACGGTTCAGGTAGTTATTTAGGAAAAACTGAATTTTTGGGGTTTCGGGGGGCCCAGCGCAGGGGGGGAGTGGCCCACGGGGACCAAATTATTTTTTTCTGTAAACGTCTAGTGGGGCTACATACCCACCAAATTTCATGTGCCCCGGTGGTTCGGTGTCCCGGGTAACGTTGACCAAAAATTCAGGAAGTAGATGACGCTTCGCTAGCGGCGGTCATAATTATGCCTATATTGTTATACATGCACTTTCACTTAAATGTTTTGTGACATGCACATCAGAGGACTGCTTTACTAATGTAAAATATAATTAGTTTCATTGCTTTTGCTGCATGATGCTTGCATAAGAAAAGAAATACTTCTCAAAACAGCAACAATTATGGGTGCTATTGTTTTGGGATGTTTCCCTCATGCAAGCATCATACATTGGTAGGAAATGGAGAAAAAAATACATGATTTTTAATGAAGTTTAATTTGAATGCCTGAATGTAAGGATTCAGGAAACACAATAGCAGCTTTTTTGGCGAGCAGATAGGCGTAAATCACTGAGCTGTTGATCTTTAACAGATAGAAAGAAGGCTACAATAGCTTTTGGCCACGTTATATTCAAATTTGACTATACAATACTCAGTGCTAAACAGTGTATTATACAGTCTCTGCTCTGTTTCTATGGAAGTTCCACAAATCAACGTTGTTCTATTAAGGGTGTGTTCGAAACGGGAGACAGCTGCCTACTGCCTCCCTCCCTACATAGAGAGCTGTCTCACTAGACATGACTTTGGATTAAATGCATCTTTTAAAAATGATCGTAGCACTCTAGAATCTTTGGTTAACACTACGGTATGACGTTAGCAAAGGCCTGACGTTAAACTAAATTAGCTTACGTAAGCTAGCAGGCTAACGGTATAAATTAGTTTTTACGGCCGGCAGATATATCAGACCAGACGCTATTAATGGTTACAACAATGGCATAATCAGATAGTAAGTTGTTTATTTTTCATCTCTTATCTACAAATCTAAGCAAAATAAGGTCACACAAATGACATTTTAAACAGATTCAGCAGCCATTACCGATGTCATCCGCCATGTTTGTTTACCTTTCACAGCTGTTTCAGACGTTGCCGCAAGGGATTATGGGTAGGAGGGAGCATGAAGTGTGCATCGATGCTGCCTTCAAAAATGACTGTTATTTGGGAATTCTAAGATATCTTAAAAGGCAGCAGAATTAGTTTTTTCGGTTTCGAACCGCACTTGCTGCCTTGCTCCCCAGTTAGATATCTTAAAAGGCAGCAACTTTACCTGTTTCGAACACACCCTAAGTGTCGTTAAACAATTAAATAGCATTCAACAGGTTGAAGCGGAGCTTTGATACCAACGTTAGTTTCAGTTTCTCTCGCGCAGACGCCTGCATTGAATGAACGCTCATACCACCACTTTATTGTATGGCTCCATGTTTAATGACATCGATAGCAGAAACGTTTGTTTTCTTTTTTTGTTGGTCCGCGGTATCTTGATCAACTGCGCAGCAAATTATCAGACGAAGCACCGGGCCTAATTTCACTCCACGACTCCGCGGACCAGCAGTCTCCACGTTGCGGACCCACATCAAAACAAAATTATTTCCTGATTGGTTGAGAAATCCTATTTTTTGATTGGCCGATAGGTTAGTAACTGAACAGCAGCTCTCTGAGCTGAATGAGCGCAAAGACAGTAACGTTGTGTGACACGTTTGTAAAATATAGCCCTTAGACATTTCTGTGCGGGCAAGTTAATAATTTCTCGGAGTGAGAAATGCCATGTGTGGCGTGTGAGCGTGTGAAGTCATTGAAATGCGTGTGTCTCACGCTCAATGCGTGAGACTTGAGAGGTCTGCTTTCAACGCTTTGATAATATTTGTCCCGGTTAGGTTCCTGCATTGGTCAGTTAAAAAGTAGCCTACATACTGTAGTAGGCTAATAACATCCACATGCAATATCTTTATAACAACAACGACTAACAACGACTTTATTTGGACAACTTTGTATAGCCCTATAAAGGCTAAAGTTACCTAGTTTTGTTCTAGCGAAGGCTACGTTCACGTATGGCTTTAAACAGTGGTAATGCTAGCCTAACGTTTTGACAAGCAATGATCTTGCCTACCTTGTGCTTGCGGCTTGCCCATTTGAAATAACTCCCCTCGCTTTGCTGTCTCCATCCTTTCTGTTTTCGTTGTTTAAAAAAACATGTTATATCCATGATGAGTCTCGAGTTAATGAATTAGGTTATACCAGTGGTTCTCAAACTTTTTCTTTCATTCCCCACTTTCATCAAGGGGGCATTCTCGAGCCCCACCTGTCCCTCATTGCTCTAAGAAAGTGGTAGGTCAAGCTTAAAATTGTCAAATTTATTGAAATAATGACAAGTTCTAAATATATCCTCTTCAACAGAGTTAAAATCAGCTGGTGCTGCAGATATAATAATAAATAAATACATAACACACATATTTCTGTTTTCCAACAACATATCAGGAAGCATAGGCCATTTTACAGCATTGTACAATATATTCAATGAAATACCAACATGCAGCATTAAATGGATCCATAATCCAGTCATACTGAGCACTGCTGGTTGGGAAATATTTTTGAAATAAACTTTGCAGGGATGTGATGTAGGCCTACTGTTTAATACATGGGATCACAAGAGTGCCTCCCAATCAGACGTTTCAGCGATTTCGCTCAGAAATCTCAAAGGCATAATACTGTCGCGATCGAGGCGCCTGTCCCATAGGCCTACTCAAGTTTTTTTGGTGAATGCAGTAATCTTATTTGCTAGGCGAGGTAGGTGCTTCTCTTTGCCTTGTAACTGGACATTTAACTCAAATGTATCACTAAGATATATCAAATATATCACTAAGATAGGCCAGCTTCGTCAAGAAATGTTTATTAGTGAACGTGCTTGCAGATTCAAACATGCGCTCTACCTCCAAGAAGAGGCGACTCGGAGCTCAAACACGCGCGACAGCACTTTAAATCGGGAAAGCCACCTTGCCTCGCTGTGAAACAGTAGCCTACAGCCTTTTGGTCAGCTACAATCTCTTCGCAAAGTGCGGAGAATAGACGCGCTTTTAAGGGCCGGGTTTTGATGAAATTCACCACTCTCACAACAACGTTCAAAATTTCATGTAGGTCGGGACTAACTAAGCTGCCTTGACACAAGCGCTTCCCTGTGAATAACACAGTGCGTCCATTGCGCATCGGGTGCTACCTGGGCCCAGGCTACAGATAAAAAAATTAATTAAAAACTGTTTTTCACATCAGTTCGCGCCCCACCTGGCATGTCTCCGCGACCCAGTAGTGGTTCGCGACCCACAGTTAGAAACGCTGGCTTATACCATTGTGTGCTGATAACCAGCATAGATAGAAAACAACAAGCTAGCCTACAACTTCTGTAGCATGCCTGTGTATCTCTCCTGCTCAAACAAAAGGTGCGCGCTCTGCATTAAGTTGATTTTGATAATGTTACAAACTTTACTTTACAGAAAATTGTAAATAGCCTACTGGCATGCAGTTAATGGAATAGGCTACTGTGCAGAGTTGAGAAGTTATGGTAGCCTAGGCCAATTTGGTGTGAATACACGCACAAAGGGGAAATTCTCTCTTGTTGTTGAGTAGCCTGGCTGATACGCACAGTGCGTACGGCCATGGTTTTGGCGCGCCTTACTGAGAACATCTGGCTGAAGCTCTCTCTTTTTTCGAGATCCGCTTTCATATTTCCTAATTGTCTCATGCGAAGCCACTGGTGACTATAAGACACTTGTTTTCTTTTTTAAATGTCCCGCGCCGGGGCCCCCTAGTGGCAGACGCGCGACCGGGCGCTGGAGGCCCAATGCCCAAACGCGGCCCTGCCCAGGGGTGTGGCGATTAACAACCTAAGGTGTGGTCTATAGCGCATTATCTAAAAATCGCTATCTTACACCATGTAAAAAGCATTACGCCACTGACCAAGAAAAACCTGGTCTATAGCGAAATGCGCATATGATGCACAGCTGAAGACGTCACTGCCCACCCCTGGTTTAAAGGATGTTACGCCCAAAACACACCCATAACTGGTTAAGAAAAATAAGGCCAACCTTTTTGCGCCAAGCGTCCGACGTTTGACAGTGTTTCGTTGCGGTAAAATAATTCAGTGGAAATGCATGGATTCAGTTGCTTCCAGTAGCAGCAACTGGAATCCATGCATTTCCACGGAATTATTTTTGGAATCTGATCCCTTATCATACCTGTTCGTTCGTACTCGTCGCTCAACTTATCGTGACTAAATTCAAGACATTTTTGGTGCTGGATGACCTCCTCACACAAAAAACCTTATTTCTTGAGTATGATACATACCATCAATGGGATATACATACCATTGTAATCAGAAGGATCAGTTCTATGAAATGATGTAAAATATATATGGTAATGTTGATATAGTAATGAACAGTATTTGAAAATCCTCTCCAAATGTATATCCGAAATTTGTCAAAATGTAATTTCATTCACATAAAAAGGAATTTTCATCATATTTCTCTACAAGATAGAGAAAAATATAGATTGTATGAAATGTTTAGCAAGTTGTGGGCTATTTAACAAAAAAGACTGTATTGGAATATCATTAAAGGAACCATATGTAAGAAATGTATTTCAATTAATCATAAAATGGCCCAGATATGTCACTAGACATTAAGAAATCATGTTAATTTCAAATACTTATATCACTGACAACAGTAGTCCGGCCAGGATTTTGTCATTTAAAAAGTGAAGTTGCAGCCCTCAACTGATGTTGATGTTGTGTTTTGTCATGTCATGTTGTGTTTTGGCCTGATGCACCACTCTCCACCTATCTACTAATCACAAAGTCAGTAGTGTTTCGGCATCCGGGTTGGCAACCTCGAGTCAGGGGGGAGGAGGAGGTTACACCGCTCTACAGTAATTTGAAAGTGATTGCAGTACCAGTTTTGGCCACAATCTTACATATGGTTCCTTTAACCTTTCAAAAGTTATGATCATTTTAGTGATCAGTGTAAAAAAATGCAGGAAACGGGATTTAGAATGTTGACAGAATTCACATTCACTTTCTCACCAACAACATAAAAGTATGCATAAAAACTAATAATCAAGTCAGAAACAATGGTTTAGATTTATTTGGTCTATAAGAATAAACCATTTATTTGTATATAAGCAAATTACCAGTAATACAGGAAGTAAGTATACTGTATTCATTGAAGACCATTTCGGAAAAGAGACATAAAATACATTTGATCCAACAAATACAACTTCCTTATATAAATCAGTAAAATATGAAAATTATATACATATATAAATGTATTATTATTTATGAAAAGCTAGGAATACAATCAACATCACTCAAAACTCAATGTGTTCTAAACATTTGAAAGTGGATTACATACTTAGAACAAGCCTGTGGAGAATAAACACAAGTCAAGTCAAGTTTATTTATATAGCGCATTTCATACACAGAGGTCATTCAATGTGCTTTACATAAACAAAACCAAACAAAAAGAAATCACGCTGAAAGGCCTATATGATTCTAACTGTCTCACTAAATTGCATTATCCACACTCAATTCTCACTGGTATCTGCTAGACAACAAGTACCAAAACATGATTAGTTCATAGATTTCACATGTAAAATAAATTTTATACAACCCCACCTCCATCTTGCCTGTTCATAATTCTGAGAAATTCTTGATTGTTTGTGTTATGTTTATGTTATGTGTGTGTGTGTGTGAGTGTGTGTGTGTGTGTGGGTGTGTGTGTGTGCGTGCTTGTGTGTGTGCCTGCGTATGTGCCTGTGCATGCAAGCGTACATATGTCTACTGTGTGAGTATGTGTCATACGTATGATTACTGTGAATGTATGTGTGTGTGTGTATCTGTTTGTGCACATGTGTGCACATGAAATGGGTTAACATGACCCCTGGAGGCAAACATACAGAAAAAAATGGTCATCCTAGGCCCTACAGTTCTCAAGATATTCACAGAGAACTGTGTCTGCCCTACCCTCCTTTCGGGGGGGTCCAGTCCAGCGGGGGGCTACAGATCAAAACGAAAAATGACGGTTCCATGCTATCCATGTGGGGGTACATGCCCACCAAGTTTTGTGTACCACGGTCTTTCAGTGTCCCGGGAATCCTTGTTGGTGTACGTCACTAAATGTACACATAAATTATTTTATTGTAAGGCCCCCCATGAACGAAAGTACACAAAACTTGGCATGCATTCGGAGGGTGTCATAATGATCCTACACTTTTAATTTCGTGCAGTTTTTACCTTGTCAGCCAGAGATATTGTGATGAAAACACCTAATTTTTTGCTTTTTAATTTTAAACTAGGTGGCGCTATACATGAAATAAGTGGTAATGGGATGGGTTGACATGCCCCCTTAAGACCAACATACATAAAAAAGGTGGACCTCCTAGGCCCTACGGTTCTCGAGATTTTCACAGAAAACTGTCTCCGGCCACCTACAGGCCAGTTGGTGTATAGTAACATAAATTAATTTATTGTGTGGCCCCCCATGAACGGAATTCCACAAAATTTGGCGTGCATACAGAGGGTGTCATAATGATCCTACACTTCCAATTTCGTGCAGTTTTGACTATGTTAGGTCACAGATACCTTCAATTACAACACCTCATTTTTACTTTTTTGTGTTTAACTAGGTGGCGCTATACATGAAATGAGTGGTTATGGAATGGTTTGACATGGCCCCTTGAGATCAACATACAAAAAAAAATGGTCCTCCTAAACCCTACGGTTTTCGAGATATTCACAGAAAACTGTGTCTGCCCTACCCTCCTTTCGGGGGGTCCAGTCCAGCGGGGGGGCTACAGATCAAAACGAAAAACGATGGTTCCATGCTATCCATGTGGGGTTACATGCCCACCAAGTTTCGTGTACCCCGGTCTTTCAGTGTCCCGGGACTCATTAACGGAAATTTGGGCATGCGAAAAAGAAAGAAAAAAAAAAAAAATTCTGACTAAACCTATATGACCGCCGCTTCGCTGCGCGGCGGTCATAATTAGTAAGCAAAAACAAAGGCAAAAGTAGTAAAAAAAAGTAATAAAAGACAAGGTAGAATAATTATCAAGGCAGATTCAGAATTTGTAACTCGGCACGGTTAGCAGAAAGCATCTGAGAACAGTTTGGTCTTAAGTCTAGATTTAAAACTGGCTACAGTTGGGGCCTTTTTGATGTCATCCGAAAGTTGGTTCCACAGCTGAGCCGCATAGCAGCTAAAAGCTGCTTCACCATGTTTAGTTCTAACTGTGGATTTTACTAGCAGGTTTTTCACCTGGGACCTGAGAGGACGAGAAGGTGTGTACTGCTGAAGCATGTCTGACAAGTATTTAGGTCCTGCTCCATTTACTGATTCATAAACAAGCAATAGTGCTTTAAAGTCAATTCTGTGACTTACTGGAAGCCAGTGCAAGGACTTAAGAATTGGAGTAATGTGGTCAGTTCTTTTAGTTTTTGTTAGAATCCTAGCTGCTGAATTTTGTATCACCTGAAGCTGTTTAATAGTCTTTTTAGGAAGGCCTGTGAACAGTCCATTGCAGTAATCAACCCTGCTGGAGATAAATGCATGAATGAGTTTTTCTAAGTCATGTTTTGACATCAGCCCTCTGAGTTTGGCAATATTTTTGAGGTGGTAAAAAGCTGATTTAGTTATCGCTTTCATGTGGCTGTTGAAATTTAGATCACTGTCAATTAATACACCAAGATTTTTAACAGTATCCTTTGCCTTCAACCCTTTTGTGTCAAGGAGAGTGGCAACCCTAAGTCTTTCCTCCTTTTTACCAAATATAATTACTTCAGTTTTTTCTTTGTTCAGCTGAAGAAAATGTTGAGACATCCAGGTGTTGATTTGTTCTATACACTGACACATAGATTCAAGAGGACCATAGTCGTTTGATGATAGAGCTAGGTAAATTTGTGTGTAATCTGCATAGCTATGATATGAAATCAAATTATTTTGAATGATTTGTCCAAGTGGGAGCATATAGAGGTTGAATAATAGTGGCCCAAGATCGACCCCTGGGGAACACCACAGGTCAAGGACGTTGGTGTTGAGGTACAGTTTCCGATGGCAACAAAGAAGCTCCTTTCTTGTAGATATGATTTTAGCCAGCTGATAACTATGCCTGTAAATCCAACCCAGTGTTCTAGTCTGTGTAGTAAAATATTGTGATCAACAGTGTCAAATGCTGCACTAAGGTCCAGTAGCACTAGGACTGATGATTTACCTGAATCTGTGTTGAGGCGTATGTCATTGGAAACTTTAATGAGAGCTGTTTCAGTGCTGTGATTTGCCCGAAAACCAGACTGAAAGTAATCAAAATACCCATTTGATGTTAGGAAGGTGGTTAATTGATGAAAGACTACTTTTTCAATAATTTTGCCAATAAAAGGTAGACTGGATATGGGCCTGTAATTGTTTAGCATGGAGGCATCCAGGATATTCTTCTTGAGAAGTGGCTTTACAACACATACACACAGGGCATGAAATTGGCACCCGCCCACACGCCAAATGCGGGTAACTTTTGTGTTTGGCGGGTGAAACTGTCAATCTACCTGCCACGTTGGCGGGTAGCCAATAAGACAACACTGAGCAAGGAGATGCACTGTCGGGATTGCCGTAGGAAATTTACTCTTTACTCCGCTACATTTTCAATTGCCTTTCGTTACGAGAACAAGTTTATTATTGGAGAAAGTAGGCCATCTCAAGGGAGAAAAGAGCACCTCTCCCCCGGTACACAACGGCGTGGGAGAAAAGAAACAGGGCTTCAGAAAGCATTGCTACGTTTCCCCGCGATTATAAAAGTGATGGCTGGCCTATGTAGCCTACTACACAGAAGTAGATGTTCTATATAGCTAACAACTCAGTTAACGCAATGACGTCCTGCTAGTTGCTGCATCTTCTGGTGAGGCTGCCAGAGTGCCAACGAGACTAGAGGTATGGCATGACACGGAAACTTCCACATATATTAATTTCTGGCCAACATCGTTCAACAGTCACAACTTAATTTACAAGCAAAGCAAATGCACTGGAAATCGAGCATACAAGTTAGAAAAAGCCTAGCATTCATTTATGTAGCCTCAATGTTGCAGGACATGACATGAGACGGTCGGCTGAGAAAACAGATAGCCTGCTCTGTCGCTCTACCCGAGTGGATATGCCTAGGCTATTATAGGCTAAATATAGGTCTACCCATAATATAGCCATTGTTTTTAGGTTACATTGTCTGTATGGTGAAGTTATAACCAGACTTCTAGCAATGCAAAGCAGAAGAATCAGCTGCAATGTATTGGAAGACTGCTTTTCAATCCATAGCCACGTAATGTTTATTCTGGCTATGACAAAGTATATTAAATAAAATATATTTGAATTGGGCTTTTAAAATATGTTTGACTATATGATTAGCCTACAGAGGAGGAGAAAAGCAAATAGGCATAAAGGATACTTTTGTATCCCTTTAAAGGTCCATCAAAAATATAAAAATGTAGGCCTACAAAAAAGTAACTTGTTAGGCCTACTTGAGTAATTTATTAACAAAGTACTTTTTTACTTTTACTTGAATACTGTAATGTGTATTCTGTACAAGTTCAAGAACCATTCTTATGCATTTTCTGAGCCGTTCACCTTTATTTTGGGCACAAAATAATTTTGGCTGGTAAAAAAACACTGTGGCAGATGGATTTCAAAATTCACCTGCCACAGTGGCTGGTGGCCAAAAAAGTTAACTTCAGGCCCTGCATACACACATATACACACAAACTCATACCCACACACACACACTTACAGAGGAGGATAGGGAAAAGTGGGGTGGGGAACCTGAACACAGAAGAGCTATGACTCATTACTAAACGCATCCCCTTTTGCAGAATGCCAAATCTGACAGCAATTTGTTTATCAATAAAACAAATTTGCCTACCGTTACACTCCAGGGCCATACAAGCTACTTTAGTTTTATTATGTACGTTTTTTATAACAAGCTCCTGCTGCACAGGAGTTGGAGCAGCTGAAGGTGAGGCTAAAATTTCAACGGAAACGGAAACTGTTGTGATAGATTTCCTCCAAAGTCTTTCTGGCTGTAGCTACCAAACCTAGGTTCAACACCAGATTCTGCATTGCATTGTCAAACTTGAAATAACAAGAAGCTACTGACAACGGCAATGTCAATGGAGAAAAAGTGCTTTCTGGTATTCTGTGTTTTTTGGAGTACACAATATGTATTTAGTATTTGATCAACGTCCCCTGATCCCTGCCAAGACTTGGTTCCCCAGTAGCAATGGATATTAGGGAGGGAAGTGAACCCCATGTAAATGATCAATCCCAGAAACCTGTAAAACTCTTCTGAGGTCTTTGTCCCATGCCCCTGCACTGTTTGCCTACGACGGCCTACTAAGCACAAGCTCCCATTCCTTCCGGTTGGTAAAACCACATATGCCTGGGACAACAATGTGAGTAAAAAAGAACATAACAAGTCTATTTCACACAGTGTTTTAGTGGAAGTCTGCACCATCCTACGCATGGCACATAATTCTATACCTTCTTCTTCTATCCCCTCACTGTCTTCAGCATTGTGAGCGCAAGATCATGAGCAGTCAGCTACCTCTTCAGGTTTGCGAGAAGGTCTGTGTAGGTCTTGTCATCCTCCATCTAAAAACAACAGCAAAATCATACAAATAGGCCTACCTTTATTAATGTAAAAAATAAAATCACAAAACTACAGATTTGTGCATGTATGCACACAAAAGAAGAGGTAGCCTAAACTATTGAATCATCCTCAGAATTAGGGATGTTAACCGGTAGCCGTTTAACCGGTGGTTGACCGAATCAACGTTGACCGGTTAAAATTTTCTGCCGCCGGTTAAAAAACAAACAAAAAAAAACACACTATTTTTAAAGCTCCCGAATGCCAGCCAGCGCCTGTTATTACACTGCGCAGACACGTGTTATTGGTGTTTAATTGTATGGGGCGATATGATCACTCAATATCTAAAAATGATAAATGTGAGCATGAGGCGGAATTTATGAAGCGCAACCACAGCACAGAGCCATGGCTCTGCCGCAGCAGAGCTCACGTAGCCATTCCGAAAACAGTTTATACCGGTTACTATAGTGACTATTTGTACGCCTTACATGACAGGTCCTGTCTGCTCAGCTAAAAAAAAAATGGCCACTATTAACCTAAATAAGGCTTATGTGAAGCATGTTACCCATTATGTAAACAGTTCATATAGGCCTAAAAACTTTTTTGTTATAAAAAAAAATGAAACTACACAAATCGTTACAAATACAGACAAATGGATAAAATTTACCTTTATGGGCTATTTGGCGCCAGCTTAGAATGCAGACGTGAGGTAACTCACCCATTCTCACAATCATTTTGACCTGAGAAGTTAAGTGTTGCGTGTAGCCTATTGCAATCCTGACTGCAATATTGTGACAAACTTCACTGCTTGTTAGTGGCTGCGTGTTGACTATGGCATGATGATAATTGTAACAATGTAATGGCAAACGAAGACACGAAAGACTAACTTAGCATATGCCTACTTGTGTTTTATTATTCATCTGTACTTAAATGGCATGACGACAGGAACTTATTGCAAAGGATTTTGTGCAGCACGCTACAGAGGCTGTTGGCAATCGGAACGTTTTTTTACGAAGACGTTGGTTAATGTACTTTCCTGTAACACCAACAAATGTAGCGTTCTCTGTTTGTGACTTTGTAGCGTGAGCTTTTTAGTCCGAGCTCGGTGCCGCGTTGCATGGAAGCAGGGGCGTAGATTTGCGTGGGGACCGAAGGACGTGTCCACACCAATGTCAAATTACGACTGAAATGTCCCCACCAATATTCAGGTGGAAATGAGGAAAAAGTGCTCACATGTGCTACACAAAGAGTTAAATCATTTCTCACTTCAGAGCTGCGGATCATCTCGTACAGATCTTGTAATGTGCATTAGCCTATAAGGGTAAATCGCGCTGATTTTAAGTTACCTATAATAACTACCAGTGAGCCGCAGTCTCCTGCGCAGGGGGTCGTTTCTAGAAAGCATCGTTTGCTAACTTGCGTCGCAACCTTGGTAGTTCGCTCCATCGTTCTTGGATTTGGTGTTTCTAGAAAAGGTAGTTCGAACTCTCAATCGCAAAAAAGGACGCAAAGTTTGGTCATTTGAACTACTGCCCCTAGGCAGTCGCACTTGTGTCGTTCCTTGCAAGGGCGTCAGTTTGTTTTTAGAAGTGGTGGGGACAATAACCATAAGCTTGAGTGTGGTTTGAAAAGTGCGGGGTACCCTTATGTAAGCTATTCATCCATTCAACGCTGCATTATATGCTCAACAGTAGTGTTGCGCCGGTTAAGGTTTTTTAACATCCGCACCCACGACCCGTCAAGAGAGTCAATCTGCACCCACTCAACCCTCAATATGCACTGATTAACTACCCGAACCTGACCCGACCCGACAAAAAAAACAATGAGACGTCTTTTTGCTGCAACGTGTGTCTGAAAACGAGGAAAACAATTGCAGGCCTGCTTATCTGTTCACATGATGCGGCATTTTGGGGAGCCAGGAGGCAGCATCAGCTATGAATGTGACGTGCAACAGGGGCGTGTAGAGTGATAGGCGTAGGCCTTATTATGCGTGGGCCTTCAGATGCAGCAGGTGTGTGATTTCCAAAACCATGGCGGGAGAACCGACTGCACTTTGGTTAGCTTGCATTTGCTTTGCTGTTGCTTAGAATGTTAGATTCTTGCGATAGATGTCTTCAGACAATAAGAAGTAATTTGGAAGGGAAATTGAAGAAAAGAGTTGCCCCCCGCGTTGGCCGTGATTCCCCTTTGAAAATCAGAGGTTCACAGGCTACTGTGGCCTTGGTCAGTGGCGCTGCCAGCCGTAATCCTATGTGCGTACAATTCATTCATGAAATCATTCAATACAACAATAAAAATAGCTTGTGTACTGTCTTAATTGAAACATGCTTCACGCACAAATGATAGCCTAGGGCAAAGAGAATGGACATCTCAACATAAGGATACATTAGAAGATGATGGTGTAAACTTTGTCACACGACGTGATAAGCAGTTCTGGCACTTAAAAACGCAACGTTCCATTCAGTCATAAATCATTCAAACGTAGGCCTAGTGCTCGTCATGAAAAGAAAACAGCAGCTTAATATTTTTCAGGTGTTTAACAGTAGGCCTAGGCGCACTGTATCAGTTATGCCGTGAGATTATTAGGCATTGCATCCTGTCACTCTGTTTGGAACATCGCAGTTCGGGTTGATAAGATTCAGTTAATGCGAGTATGGGTCGTCTCAAAGTTTGGGACAACCAAACAGCAGAGTAGGCAAAGCAAATCCTACTTGTTAGGTTACCAATAGCTGTCTTTTCTCTAGGCCTATCGGAAATCGTGACATAAGCTCATTGGTTTCTTTTTTCTTTTCTTTCTTGTTCGCGTGTTGGGTAGTGAAGCGATAATGCATTTAAATCAATGTACAGAGCCGATATGGCAAGGCCTTATCTGCTGCTCTGTAAAGATTCATCACAGACATCACATGTATCAAACGAAAGAGCTTTTTATCAGCTTTTAAACGATGTTGGTGGTTAGTTGTTGTGGTAAACAGTTCGCGAGAAAAGTAGCCTATAACTTTAATTTAATCATATATTCTGCGCCTGTCTCCCTACCCATTCATCTTGGCTTCGTGAACTTTCCCTCAACACATGACAAACCATATATCAGAATAAACAGCAGACCTTACCGAACACAAAGGTGAAATTCAAGTTTAAAGTTTTAATTAAAGTTTAAAGCACTCCCCTGTACAGTTAGCCATTCCAGAGTAAAATAAATTTGCAGCAATGTCTATATGCATGTCTCCAACTTTGGGGTTCACAATGTGTTTAAATTGTTCAATAGGCCTACATGATTTTATAACAGGCCAAATACAAAATAAATGTTACAAATATCGCCTAGATAGCCTGTAAACATTAGGCTACAATCAGAGGATATACAGGGCAGACCGACGCTCATGAGTTCATGCTTTGTTTTATCGCTGGATTTTAGGATAGCCTACTATGGCAACCTATTGCATTCCGAGCTACAGTCAACTCTAGCAGGAGGGAGGGTCGGGTGGGTGCGGATGTTAAAAAACCTTAACCGCGCAACACTCGATCCACACATATCAATCCAGGCAGGTGTGCATGCTGTGACGATGTCATTGTGCGCGCCTATCGCATGGTTTAGACTCGATGATTTAAGTATGTGGGGATTTTTTCGGTCAAAATTGGTTTGCACATTTTTAGAAGTGGTGGGGACAAAATTCAAATTATAAATAGTGATGGGGACATATCCCCCCGTCTCCACCGGTATATGGTTCCTTGGTAGTTCCTGTTGGTGTCCGGAGCGCCTAACCAAAAATCACAACCGCCTAACCAAAATTTGCGAAGTGGATGTTTATCTCGTGACTCAATGATTGATCTATCCTGTAGCTTAATTTTGATTAAGACACTGACTCCCCTACTTGGGTCATTCTTGCTATTTATGTTAATTTAAGTATTGCCTTGCTTTTAGTAATCTTCACAGACCCTTACATCAGCAGTGCTAAATGGTGTAGTGGCTAAAGCAGATGACTTATTATCCCAACGTTGTAGGTTTGATTTTCTTATGATGTGAGATTGTCCTCTTGCTTCTCGCTACCTGCAGGTGAACTAGTGTGACACGTAGGCTAGATTCAATTGTTTTTGACTGATGTATTGTACCTATGGTCTCTCGATGTAGAGTAACTATATACATAAATATGTATGGTAAAAACCTATTATGTCTCGTAGACCTACTCTTACTCAGAGATCAAAAGAAGAGATAGGATGCGAACTCGGGCCGAGCGCGCAGTGCACCGACGCGCTCCCGTTAAGCCACGAGACAGTTGACAAGCTATGGGATACCCAGACATTTGTCCAGGCTATATATTTTTTCCAACATATTTAACACAAATAATGACTCATATTGGTCTGCTTAAGTTAACTGTTTTATATGCTTGTGTAACTCGGTTTACCGGACAGGCTCTGGGTTAGCACTATCAAGTAAATTCTGTAATATCTCTCACTAGATTCATTCAGGGTTATGCTAAGGTTCGTACAGGAGGACTGCAGTAATGCTCAATCACTAAGTCTTGCACCCAAACCCACAATAACAACAGCAGACCAATCAGATTATGTATACAAAGATAAGCTTGTATTAACAGGAGGAGTCATCACATTAAATCGGAATGTATCAGGAAAATTATATAAAAGAAAATTGAATATGTATATTCTGTATATTAAATGTAGACACTGGACCTAATTTCCAATTGTGTTTGTAATTACCAAAAATGTGTGTATAATATGAAATACCAAGGCAGATCTTAAAATACCAGTGAAACGTGTGGTGTATAATATGAAATATCAAGGCAGATCTGGAAGTACCACTAATGGAACGTGTGGTGAGTAATATGAAATATCAAGGCAGATCTGGAAGTAGGCTACCACTAATAAAACGTGTGGTGAGTAATATGAAATATCAAGGCAGATCTGGAAGTAGGCTACCACTAATAAAACGTGTGGTGAGTAATATGAAATATCAGAGCAGATCATAAGGTTCAGCCTTAGCTTGTAGAACATGTAGTGAACCACATGAAATCACACATGAAATATTAGACAATACAAATCAAACTATGTTGGATCCAACAACCCCCAAAAGAAAATGTAAATGTCTTTAAGTTTGAGATCTCATAAAAAAAATGGAATCAAGAGCTCGAGCTGAGATGAATGAAAAAAAGGAGGAAAAGTTGTGCGTGTTTCAGTACGAAAGTTCTGATCAGTATGTCCCGTCCTACCACGCTCCTGGGCGAGATCAGTCCGTGGGAAGGCGTCCTACTCTCGAGGGGAACTTCTCAGTCCATGGAACACAAGCGAATAGAGCTGCACAGTCCCGCCCACAGCCAAAACGCGGTTAGGTGCCGGATGTAAGGTTCCCATTCATTTGTCCCATTGACGTTTGGAAAAATCCGTATCTAAAGAGTTTTACAGCATGTCTTAGGCTAACCAGCTACGGCATAACTCATAAGCATACAACATATCATTTCGAGTGAAAAAACTAAGAGAAAATCCAAAAAAAGTCAAAGGTACAAGACTGTGTACATATTTTCATTTCCGAGCGAAGGAACTACTCATCCCATAAACCACCGCTCCTCACTGAATAATATAAGCAATGCACGAACCGCGCGAAATCATTTCAAAACCGGCGACAGCAGGCGAACCCTTTCCTCCAAACAGTGATTTTTATATAGTGAATGTGCAATTAATAGCAGTTATTTCAGGAGTAATCGTGTAAATAATAGTGTTTTGATATTGAATTTTATATTTATCATCGTGTATTTTATATCGTGTGTGAAAGCGGTTAACGTTAACGGCAGTGCTTCATAACGTTACCTGACTCATCCTATGCTGTCATCACTGCTCAGGCGGGCTGATGCATGGTCTGCTCTTGGACCACCATATTCAGTTTATTAATTTGCCGTGAATTATTACACAAAATGTTCATTAAATGCACGAAGTATTCCTAGGTTAATGATTAATATGAATCATACAGTATGAAGGCTACAGTAGCCTAGCTAATGTTAACTAGCACTGCTAGCAGCATTAACATTACAACCTCCCTGCTTAGCTAACTCACCACAACGTTGTAGGTCTTGTCCCTCATGCTGCTAACCCTTACAAAACCCACAAACTGACTCTCGGACACACAACAGTCAATAATGTGACCCGATTTAAAGTGGCTTTCACCCCTTTGGACACTCACTAAAACATAATATTCATACCTGTGTTGCAGCATGTAGGCTAATGTTAGCTGCATTATGTAATGACATACAATGTCGGAAATGCTAAAGGTTAGCCTGTCGGCTAGTGCTAGCCTACCTGAAAAGTTTGAGTGTTTAAACTAACATTTACAGTGGTCTATTTGATAGTGTATTGGCCCTGACTAAGTTTGTGTGATGTATAAACCCCAACCCTTGTTGATACAAGTACCAATATTCGTCAAGAAAGTTTTTAATCACAGTAAGATTTTCGCCATAGGCAGTAAAAAACTCCGCCATGTTTGTCAATATTTTTCCGCTGAGAAAGTTTCAAACTATGACCATAACGGCCTTTCCACCAATCAGAGGCATCACTGTGGGATTGTGGGATTGTTCAGGATTGTGGGTAATGAAGTACTTATCCAAGAGATCGCGAATAAAAGGCATTTATCTCAAAACAAGGTTAGTGCCCCACGAACTCTTGGTGTCTATAGGAGCATATACAATCGCTTAGTACAACCGTAGCTGGTTTTAAGTCTACCACGTGCAGTTAAGTTTTTATGGCTTACATCGCAATTGTCAATGGAGAAATTGCATTGAATTTTTACATCCGGCATCGGCTGTGGGCGGGACTGTGCAGCTCTATACAGTGGGGGGAATGACGCTTCGAATCCTCACCAATGCATGCACGGCACTCAGGGGGTTAAAAAAAACCAGCCTGCACACACGCGCACAGCGATTAGCAAAACTACATTCTGGAACTACGCTGTTCATCAACATTTGGGATAAATAATTCATTCTCCATGTCGTTACATCTTAATATGAACATACAGCAAGTGTTTATATCAAAAGACACAAGTATTACTTTTCTTCATTCAAATACGTCTCCTAGCTTATTCAGCTATAGTACAATAGCTAGGTGGCTAACACAGCTAGCTTATATGAACGTACTCCACCGTAATAACATGAGATTTGCAAATTTCATGACAGTTTCACATCACACTTGTAATAATAGTCAACCTATCCTGACTGGTTTACAATGCAATTATTTTCATTTGACATGTGTCTGTCGTGAACAATTTAGCTAAGTGTCCACGTTTCAACAGTAAGTTATAGCTGAACACTTCCAACTCACCAGGATAAGTTCAAAATAAATCAAAACAGTTCTTCTCAGAAATCTTCAAGGTGTCAATTACAACTCTTAGTCTATTCTATCTGTTCTGTGTTGTATGTAAGCGATAATGAGCTATTTGCCATACAACTTATGTGAAATCTCTGTATCTGGTGGATGGTGTGAGTGTGGGAAAATGGAAGGGAGGGAAATTAAGTATCGTTTCTCTACAAGGGGAGGGACTTAGAGAGTGTCCGATAACACCCCACCACCAATACTAGTGCAGCCAAAGCGAGGGACCACTCACATCAAGTGGGTGAAACTAACGAGGGTTACACTTGCAATAGGTTTAGGTTTTGGCTGGTGGCAATGACAATGCCAGCATTAATCACTCGGTTTAGATTAGAAAAATGTCGACATAGGCCGTGACAGAACATTTCTAGGGGGTGGGGTATTACACGTTGCCACTGTTTCCACCAATGATATGTATCGCTGCATCATCAACAACGTTGTTGGAACTATGGTGTTCGAACGACGGAGGTAGCGAATTGCGACACAGGTATGATGCTTTCTGGAAACAGGTGTAACAGTGTCGTTGTTTGGTCGCAAGTTGCGTCGTACCATGGTGGTTGAGCAACGTCGTTGCTAACTTTTCTAGAAACGACCCCCTGCATGGTGCAGCGCTTCAGCTTCACTTCACTACAAAGCATATGAAGTGCGTCCAAATTCACCCATTCTTCTCTGTTGAACTCCTCGAGAAGTAAACTACTCATCACACGTGTCACATGATAGAGCCCTTTCTCAGCTTTTAAACGGTGCTAGCTAGCCACTATTTTCTGGATAAACAGTTTGCGAGAAAAACAACTTCAAGAGATTTAATAATTATTCTCTGCGCCCATCTCCACATCGGTGGAATATAGGCCTACACACTCTTCACGCAACACGACAAACCATATATCAGAATAAACAGCAGACCTTACCGAACACAAAGGTGTAATGATTTCCCGTGTATAACTGTTCCAGAGTAATCCGGTTTTGAAATAAATTGTAGCAAATTTCAACTTGGTCTTTCGGCTTTAAACATTTCTTAAAACTGAGCTGTGCTTACATCGCCTAGATATCTGTTTAGAATCAGAGAATATACTGGCAGCTCACGGTTAAGAGTTTGTCAATGTAGCCTTAATGATTTCTTTTCACAAAATGCTAAGCATGCATGTATTTAAGTTTCTTAAAACTGAGCTGTGCTTAAATGGGTCAATGCATGATTTCATAACAGACCAAATAGAAAATAAATGTTAAATATAGCTGCAAGCAGCAATGTGGGGGCCAAGCAGACAGGCCAGATTTGCCATGTAAGTCAATGCCGTTGCATCAGACATATAGCCTTAAGCAGTCACAGCAAGTTCCATGCCATACAACCCAAGATTGGCTGAGTTACAAGGTCAAGTTTCACATCAAAACATAACTGATTTTGTGGAGCTGAACCAGGGCTGAGTGTCGCCGCCCCCTCCCCCAGCCAGCCCACCGCCGCAACCGCCCCTGCCCATCCCACCCCGCCCCACCCTTGCACGCACGCTTTAGAATGAACTGGATGGAACTTGCTGTCATCAGTTTCACATCAAAAATTAAAGATTGACTGAGATATGATCACACTTGCTGTGATTTAAATATAGAGGTCAAAAATTGACGTCATAGGGTGTGTTGAACTCGGCTTGGCCCAAGGATTCCAATGATACCTCATTTTGCCATTCGGGTCAACAGGTCAAAAGTTACGTCCGTGAACAAAAATCCAACTTTGGCCTGTTGGTGGCGCTAGAGCGCTTGAGGTGCCGGCATGAAACTTGGTGAAATGAATTATTGGACTGTCCCCAATTAGTGTGCAAAATTTTATAACTTTTTACCAGACGGTTCTATGGGCTGCCATTGACTTCCATTGCAAAATAATGCGCATCAGCAACTACTGGCCAAAATGCATTTTTGTCAATTACGGAGCCCCCTAGAGGTCAAATGTCACCAAATTTCTTGAGCGTCCTGCCGATGGGGTCGGAGGTACATGTACTAAGTTTGGTTTTGATACATGAAAGCGTTGCTGAGATATGAAATCACTTCCTGTTTGGCGGCTTCGCCACAAATTTCGATTGGCTGGTACCGGCCAATGCTTCTTTCAATTGTTCCAGAAATCAATGCACTCATCATGCATGGTCTGAAGATGGTCTCTGCCAATTTTGGTGAGGATCCGCTGAAATTTGTGACCTGCGAAAACTTGTACGTGTTTTTGATTAAATCCAATATGGCGGCCGAATCAATTACGATGACATCACAAGTTGGCTTGGGTCAGCCTAAGGACCTCCAACAGTATTACCAGACACCACTAGTGCGTTTTAATTCTAAGCACAACTGCAGCTACAGGCCAAAACGCATGTTTCTTAATTACAGCGCCCCCTAGAGGTCAAAGGTCACCAGATTTCTTGAGCGTCCCCCTGATTGGGTCCTGAGTCCATGGACTAAGTTTGGTTATGATAGATCAATGGGTTGCTGAGATATGAGCTCACTTCCTGTTTGGAGGCTTCGCCACAAATTTCGATTGGCTGTTACGCGCGAACGGTTTTAGTTCCGGAGACAAAAAGCAATGCATTAATGAGGCATGGTCTGTAGATGATATCTGTGAAGTTTGGTGTCGATTGGACAAAATATGTGACCCCTGATACATTTTAAGTGATTTTGATGAAATCCAAAATGGCGGAAAATCCATCATGGCGGAAAATGACGTCATAGGGTGCGTTGAACTCGGCTTGGTCCAACGATTCCAACGATACCTCATTTGTGACAATCGGGCATACGGGTCAAAAGTTACGTGCGTGAACGCAAGTCCAACTTTGGCCTGTTGGTGGCGCTAGAGTGGTCAAGGTGCCAACATGAAACTTGGAGAAATTAATCATGGGACTGTCCCCAATCAGTGTGCCAAATTTCACAACTTTTTACCAGACGGTTCTATGGGCTGCCATAGACTCCAATGGCAGAGGAAAGATGTTTAATAATAATAATAATAATAGTAAGAAATCATAGAAACACAATGGGTGCCTTCGCAGCTTCGCTGCTTGGCCCCCAAATATAGCCTACATATCTGTGTTAAAATCAGATTATGTAGGCTACACAGTATAGTTAGATCAAGTTGGACAGTAGCACATTTTAATCATTTTATGTATCCATAGTGGCTGGTGAAAGAGTTAAGTGTTTTTTTTTTTTGGGGGGGGGGGGGGTGGGTTTAGTGGGTAGTGTCCCCACCAAAGCTCAGATCAAACTTACGCCCTTGCATGGAAGGTCAACGTTGTGCGTAATGTGTGCCTGTGCGTGGGTGCGCAGGAAAAGCAATTATTTTTCTCCCCAAAACAAAACCCTTATTCCTCCACAAGTAGTGGACAATGATTGGGGACAAGGGCGTAGGTTTGGTCTCAGCTTTGGTGGGGACACATCCCCAACTCCTGTGTTCACGATATCAACATTATTGTTTCAATACCAGGGGCGTCACTATACCTTATTCACTGGGGCATGTGCCTTAGTAAAAGTCTCCAGTGCCCCACTACAATTCTAGCGCTGCTCTCGATGGAAATGGCATTCATGAGCGCATCTCCGTTCCTGCTTTAGTCATGACTCGAGCCTGTCACTTACCAGCCAATAAAAAAAAACAAGGAAAAAGAAAGGGGCCATAGTAGCCCATCAGGAAATCACCTCTGTAGCTGGGTAAGATTGAACGCAACAACCAATGAAAATCGTTCACATGATTCGTCCGCTGGAGCTCGTCATATCACTTTGAGCACGTTGTCATATCACTTTCAGTAAGTCGTCCCCTGTTTTAATGTTACAACAATTCACAACTTTTTTGACAGATAAAATGACAAGTTTTCAGCAACATTCTCGCTGTTAGAGAATGTTGTCCACATAATTAGCATCTGTTTTTCAATGCTTAGCGTCGTAGCCTAAATTTAGCAACAGTTTACCAGCTTGTGCTCTCTACCTCACACACACACTCACACCATGTGTAGGCTGCATTAGCCTATGTTATGGATGTGTTATAACGTCTTGGCTTCACAATTTAAATCCTCAACTTTGTCAAAGACAATTCAGAACAATCTGCTTGAAGCTAAATTTCAACTACCATTTAAAGCAGGGGTCTCAAACTCAAATGAGCTGAGGGCCACTTCTGCCAATGTCATCTGATTGGAGGGCCACATCAGTGTTAAAGAATAATAATAATAAAAAAGAACGGCTATTTCTTAAAATGCAATGGTTTTTTTTTCAAATACTGTATTTTGAAACACAAGACTACAAACAGAAAGTGCAAGTCTTTTATCTATTTTTAGACACCTGTGCTAGCAACCTTAGCTTATGAATAAAATAATGATAAAATAAATATTAATACAAATTATAAAAACAAACATAAAAACATGTAGGCCTATGTGTGTGTTTCACACCAAATAAAAATATTTTCCTCTCCTAACGTTTTTAAACCTGGCAAACTAGGCGTCAGGGTTAAGAAAGCAACACCATTGGATTTTTATATAAAAATTTTCATGGCTTGAAAGTGGTCAGAGATAAAGTCCTACTGTAAATGTAAAAATCTTTGAGTATAAACAAAAGTTGATGAAGGGTGTAAATTTACCCATCTAATTTGCCACTGGATGGCAAGCACCTCAAATTATGCACCTTTCAGTAAATACTGGATGTTGAGCATATTTGAGCAGGTTTAATTTCTTTGTTGTCATATTACCCACATAACAAATTAACAGGAAAACAGTAGGCCTAAGATGTATACCAACAATAGTAAACTATTACTAGCCTATAACCACAAGGCCTACAATAAAGTATCCTGGTCAAATCAGTTCCTATCGCGGGTGACTTTGTAGTTCTTCAGAAGTTCAGAGCCCTATTTCTACTACCCCTGCTGTCTGTACCACATCCATTTCGGACACTATCATCACGATTACCACTGCAACCTCCAAGCTATGTTGGACAGAGGGTCGAAATAAATAATATAATTATATAATATTTTATTATAAATAAAATAAGCATGGTATGCTTAGTGAACACCGTCGTATACACGCAAAGACGCACCTCCATTCACAGACGCACCGTCCGTGACTTATCACTGTCAATAGAAGGTCGATCATAATCTCCAAAAGGCAGATATTCTCCCCCAGAATCAGAATAGGTGAATAACATAGCCTACCCAAGACTTCATCACACGTGAACGTTTTTCAGCATTTGGTGTAGGCCTATTTCTGCTTCAATTTGTGCAAAACTATGGCCTGCATCGCTTCCGTGTCATTACGAACAAATGCACGTCTTCGTGTTTCTCGCATGTAAGTATTTCCTGAAAGCTTTGCGCAGCGATTTTGGGTTTGAATCAAGCTCTGGATGTCTAGCAAATAGTGGAGAAGAGTACAAATGAGATTTGTCACCGTACTTGGATCTATCGTCTATTTTAATTAGTATTGTTGTTTGTCGCAATTAAAAATACGCAGAAGGGCCGGATTACGGCCCGCGGGCCGGGAGTTTGAGACCCCTGATTTAAAGGCACAATCTGTCAGGATTTCGTTTGATTTAATTCACACTCCGCACGCCAATCCAGTTGGGGGCAGCATGTAGGAAAACTATGATTTGTCACAATGATTTGCTAGTGGTAGAAACGACGAAACACACATTGCCCATGCCCTCCTCTCCTCCTCCCTCCCCCGTCTCCGTTTTCGCTACTGTCTATCCCTATGTGTCTATCAGAGAATGTCTCTATGTCTATGGTCGCCGCCTAGAAAAAAAAACTCCTAAATCCGGAAAATGTCTTCTTCAAGCGGCTCACCCTTACCCGATCACTACATATGTCATGTTATGTATAAACAAATCTGTGTTTTAGCGACACACACTGGCCATTTCTGATATAGCAGGATAGCTAGTTTCTGGTCTGTGTGATGTCATTCCTTTTTTGATTGTAAACAGTCTGGTGGTTGCTAGGTTCCCAGGATTCAGCCATTTTATGACCAGCATTTACAGTAGAAAGCATTGCTGATTTTTCTTTCTGCAATCTGTTTCATCTATGTGTTTAAAGCCTTGGAGAAGCTTTGCTTGTAAGTAATGTTGTTAACGTATATTTCATGATCGTATATGCGTCTGTATTTTGTGAATTCTTACACTGTGATGCTGTGTAACATAAGCAGCTCACCCAATGCTTTTACTATGCAGTCTTTTAGCTCAGTCACTAGCTATGTAATGCAGCAGAGGCTGTAGTTTATTCCTATTGGTATTTTCATACTTTGTATTTATAATATTTACAGTGTCAGACAGTCTGATTGTAAAGCTAAATATTATTTTTTATTTAGTTTCACAGATTCAGTGGTTACCTGTATCAATGCCCTTATATACAAGTAAAGAGTCAACTTTACTTCCACGTCTGGGTTTTCATTCAACACTACTGACTGTTTAGCTATCTGTCAAATCGTGCAAAATAGACACGCACGCTGGAGGACAGAATAGTGAAAAAGCAGCATCACAGCGGGCGGAACACAACAGGTCCAAAAGAAGGCAGCTACTCTTCATCCTCATTCATCTTTAGCCTTTGTCACGCCACTTCCTGCACGACAAATACAAGATGGAAGAGAATATAGAAGAGAGACCCATCAACTCCTCTAGCCAGTTGGAAACCAGGTCAGTGGTTCTACAACTAGTTCAAGAAAATCCTCCGCGAGCATGGCAGCAGCCAAAGCACGTGCAAAAGCAGAAGGTGCAAGAGCACGCACCACATTTGTAAAGAGAGAGAATGAAGTGCTATTAGAAAAAGCTAGATTGGAAGCAGAACTGCACTCACTCCAGCATGAAAAGGAAGTGGCAGCAGCCACAGCAGAAGCTGAAATCCTAGAGTCAATGGCAGCAGAGCTAGACTTAGATGAAAGGAGAGGGGACATCATAGCATTACCAGTGACTATGTCGACTGTCACTCCGCTTCACGCCATAGCCAGCTCTCTCCCTTTAAGCCCCGGTCGTACTCTCCCCCTCCTACCAGACCAGTGTACCAGCCATACACTGAAGTGCATACAGGCATGCACTCAAACCCTGCTCCTCTTCACAAGCCAGTTCATGGTCAGCCATATGCTCAAAGTAAAGCATATCAGCCACACTCTCCTCGTCCCGTCAGAGCAACGCACCATCCATATGCCACCACACATAAAGGTATGCAGCGACACTCCTCTCTTCCTTACCAGCCAACTACTGGTCAGTCCTACGCTCAAAGTACAGCTCTGCAGCCACACACTCCCCCTCCCATAAAACCAGTGCATCAGCCATGCACTGCTGACCATACAGGAATGAGTGACATAGCCAGGTACCTAGTACGCCGTGAGCTTGTTAATTCAGGGCTAAGCAAGTTTGACGATCACCCTGAAAACTACTGGGCCTGGAAGTCCTCATTCTCCAGTGCCATAGAGGGGCTAAAGCTGACAGCCAGCGAAGAGCTTGATCTTCTAGTTAAATGGTTAGGGCCCAAGTCTTCAGAGCAGGTCAAGAGGCTAAGAGCTGTTCACAATACTGACCCCACTGCAGGACTAAAAATGGCCTGGCTACGTCTTGAAGACTGCTATGGCTGTCCAGAGATAATTGAAAAAGCTCTTTTTGATAAGCTGGAAAACTTTCCCAAAATTAACATTAGAGAACCTCTAAAGCTTAGAGAACTTGGAGACCTGTTGAAAGAAATTGAGTCTGCAAAGCTAGAGGGATACCTACCTGGGCTCACTTACCTGGACACGGCACGAGGTGTGACACCCATTGTCAATAAACTCCCTCACAACTTCCAAGAGAAATGGATGTCTCAAGGTTCACAGTATAAGCTTCATCAGCAGGTACAGTAGCGTTCCCACCTTACTCATTTTTTGCTGATTTTGTGTGTCGCGAAGCCTATACGCGTAATGACCCTAGCTTTGCTCTGAGCCCTTCTGCGGTCAATGCTGTGAAGCCAGAGAGCACTGTAAAAGGTTATGGACAGTCTAAAAGCCTTGTTTCTGCCCACAAGACAGAGATCTCTCGCACACAAACCCCAAACGTCACCAACTTCTCAAGCAGCAGGCCAGACATAGACAGACACTGCCCTATTCACCAAAAGCCCCACCCCCTCAAGCGTTGTAGAAGCTTTCGGGCTAAAAGCATCGAGGAACGCAATACATTCTTAAAGGAGAATAATGTCTGTTTCAGATGCTGCTCTTCAAACAGTCACATAACAAAGGACTGCAAAGCAGCTGTACAGTGCTCAGAATGTAATAGTGTTGCACATGTAACAGCCCTCCATCCAGGGCCGCCCTCATGGACATTTAATCCCAGCAACGCAGAGCATAGCGGGGAGAAAGAGGAAAGAACCTCTCTTGCCGTTAACTCCAAATGCACTGATGTTTGTGGAGATCCACTAAGTTCCCGGTCTTGCTCTAAAATTTGTCTCATTGAGGTCCATCATAAAGGCCAGCCAAATAAAGCTGTGAAAGCTTACGCAATACTCGATGACCAAAGCAACCGGTCACTAGCCAGATCAGAATTCTTCGATTTCTTCTGCCTCAAAAGCACAGTCTCCTTACACTCTTCGCACATGTGCAGGAGTCACAGAGATGTCTGGAAGGAGAGCTACAGGCTTCATCGCACAGTCACTGGATGGAACTTGCAGTGTGCCGCTTCCCACGCTCATTGAGTGCAATCACATGCCAGATGACAGGTCCGAGATACCGACTCCCGAGGCAGCAAAACACCATTCACACCTCAAGTCTATTGCTCACCTTATTCCCCCTCTTGATCCAGATGCGCAGATCCTCTTCTTACTTGGACGTGACATCCTACAGGTTCACAAAGTGAGAGAACAGCACAATGGGCCTAGAAATGCACCATACGCACAGAAGCTTGACCTTGGCTGGGTTGTGGTTGGTGAGGTCTGCTTAGGCGATGCTCACAAACCTACTACTGTGAGCGCTTATCACACCAACATTCTAAGTAATGGCCGCCCTTCACACTTCAGACCATGTCATAACCACATCTCTTTGAAAGAGTCGCTGAATGTAGAAAGCATTCCTAAATCCCGCCTTTTCTCTCACTCTGCTCCCACCACTCACCTCTCTTGCAGCCGTAGCTCCACCAGTGAAAACACATTAGGTAGCACAATCTTTGAAAGAACAGAGGATGACGATAGTATTGGTCCTTCAATTGAGGACAAATTGTTCATTCAAATAATGGACAAAGAGATGTTTATGGACGACATGAACAGCTGGGTGGCACCGCTTCCCTTTCGTTCACCTCGGTCACGCCTGCCTAATAACAAAGAGCAGGCTCTGAGTCGCCTCACCTCTCTCCATTGTATGCTCGACAAGAAGCCCAAGATGAAGGAACACTTTGTGGCATTCATGGAGAAAATCTTCCATCATCATCATGCTGAACCAGCTCCACTGCTGCATGAAAGAGAAGAATGCTGGTACTTACCCACATTCGGTGTGTACCACCCACGTAAGCCTGATCAAATTAGAGTGGTCTTCGATTCCAGCGCTCGTCATCATGGTGTGTCACTGAACGATGTGCTACTAACAGGCCCAGACTTAAACAACAGCCTGCTGGGGGTCCTAATACGCTTTAGGCGTGAGCCAGTAGCCATCACTGCTGATACAGAACAAATGTTCCACAGTTTTGTAGTCAGAGAAGATCACAGGAACTTCCTCCGATTCCTGTGGTTCAGAGACAATGACACATCCAAAGACATTGTGGAATACAGAATGAGAGTTCATGTGTTTGGCAACAGTCCCTCCCCTGCCGTTGCAATGTATGGTCTCAGGCGCGCCACTCTACATGGAGAAGCCGAGTTTGGCGCAAAAGCCAAACGCTTTGTGCGGAGGGATTTCTACGTTGATGATGGGCTCAAATCCCTGCCCTCTGTTGCTGAAGCCATTGACCTCCTCAAGGCTACACAAGACATGCTCGCCATCTCTAACCTCAGGCTCCATAAGATAGCATCAAACAGCCCAGCAGTCATACAAGCGTTTCCTTCAGATGATTATGCGAAAGATCTGAAAGACCTGGACTTAACAGATAGACTCTCCACCAATACAACACAGCCTTGGACTGAGCTGGAATCTCCAAAACGACACATTCACATTCCGTGTTGCCCCCAGTGAAAAGCCATTCACCCGCAGAGGTGTTTTAGCAACTGTTAACAGTCTGTTTGATCCCCTTGGTCTCGTGGCCCCCATCACTATCCGAGGGAAACTCCTGCTCAGAGACCTCACAAGCACTACTGTAGACTGGGATACTCCTCTCTCCACTGAAAAAGAGGCTGAATGGAATGCCTGGAGAGACTACAGGATCTCAAACAGTTTGAAACTCCACGAGCATACACAGTAGCATCTCTCTCAAACGCAGTGAATAAGGAGGTCCATGTTTTCGCTGACGCGTCCATACAGGCCATAGCAGCTGTAGCTTATCTGAAGGTCACAGATAGTGACGGCATGTGTCATGTGGGCTTCATCATGGGCAAGGCTAAATTAGCTCCTCAGCCAAACCACACTGTTCCCAGACTTGAACTATGTGCTGCTGTCCTTGCGGTTGATGCTGCAGAGCTGATTGTTCAAGAGCTAGACTATAAACCAGACACCCTAAAATTCTACACAGACAGCAAAGTGGTGTTGGGGTATATATGTACAGTGGGCATCGCTTTCAAATGACCACTTCATTCGCGCATTACGCGGCGTGAAGCTGCGTGAAGCTTTAGTACCACTTTCAGCCACTGTGCGTCGCTCTGCCACTGTACATCGCTCTGCCTGCCGTCCCTTACATAATTGTTGCCGAGAGTAATCCCAGCCTACGAATTCAATAACAAAATAAATCATGCATAATTAAACATTACCTCGATTTAGGCTACTTGGGTATGGCTTAAGGCTTGACTACACGGTGGTAACGAAAATCGAAATTTGCTGTCTACATTATTGTCAGTGTTGGCGTTAACGCAACTACGCAAATCAAAACAGTGGTGTGATAATTGAGCCAGTAGAGAAATAACTGTTCAGAATTAATCTGTAGGCTACTATCATAAAAAAAATAGTTAAAACGAATAGCTATTTGCAATTTGACAAAACACTGGTCCTCATTTTGCGAATGCGAGGACGATATGAGCCTGTTGCATTTAGTTAGATGTCCGAGTCACGCATAATGTTTGAAAACCACTGGCTCGTAATCACAATAATTTAACACACGACAGTTGGATAACCTACTTCATCATGTCCCCATGCCTACATTTTTGTGAGTAGCATAGAGATCGTTAAAAACAAGTATGGCTCTCCGTTTGGGACATCGAAAACTTATATTTTTAATAGACTACCGTCGAAGATGCCGACTTGCAAAAGCCTCGGGATAACACGTTATCTCCACTGTCATGCCCCTTGATCAAAGTGGGGAATGAAATAAAAGTTTGAGAACCACTGGCTTAACAAGTTACCTACAGTCCAGAACACAGAATCTGTTGCAATATTCTGATGATCGGCGATGATATCGGCAAATGTTTGTTTTCCAAAGTAAGAATTTCACTTCACCATGCACCTTCGACAATGCCTACCTGGTATCATTACAAACATTATTCTGTGTCCTAAAACTGGCATATTTTATGGCATTGTGTCATGTAAGTTCGTTGCAAAATCTAGAGAAATGTGTGAGGTGGTCAGCGGGGGACAATTGAGACACACATTGGATTGTGTTATTACTTGAACATTCCACACTATCCACAGCTGTGGTAGGCCTATCAGGGGCAGGAGGATTACTGTCAGCGCAGGCTTTATATAAAATTCTTCAACAGAAGGCCTGTTGTTGTCTTGTTTGTGGAGCGCTTTGCTTCGCTTCTGTAATTTCGGCTTCATTGAAAATGAGGGCTTCCCTCAATGACCCTCCGAGAATAAATAAAGGTTGAATGAATGAATGAATGCAGGCTTGCCCAAAATAAAGGCATGTGGTTTGCGCAGCCTACAGTAAATAACAGACCCGCCAGAATGTGCGTTATGATGCTTTTTTACGAGCAAGATGTTTTTGGTACCCTATGCACACTGCATGTTCTTAAATAGGCCTAACAATGATTCATCAGTAATATTTGACCATTAATTTGGGTAAATGAGCAAGCGTGACCACCTTGATTGACTGATTGGCTGATGATTCCAAACACCTCCCTTACGATGATGAGTGACAGGTGACAGGTCTCAGAATGCGTGCGCTACACAAGGACGGAAGATGATGAATAACTGGGGCCGTAGGCTATTCACAAAGGCTTTTATCTTACTACTAGGAGTAGGCTACTCCTAAATCGCACTTAAAGATTTTAGATTGGAGTTTTCTCTTAAAAGTTATTCACAAAGCCTTTCAGACAACTCCTAAACTAGGAGTGAGTCTTCGTGGCTATGGATGACGTCATTACTCATGCACGAGCTTGACTGAAGTGGCCACCTTGATTGGCTGACGATTGTAACGCGGGAATTCCAAACACCTCTCTTCTGATGATGACTGACAGGTGACAGGTCGGAGAATGCGTGCGCTACACAAGTAGTGCGAAGGACGGAAGATGATTAATAACTGAATAAAAAGGCCTAGCCTAAATGAAGGCAAAACAAATAGCTTAGTAGCCTAATGAAACATAGGCCTATGGATTGATGCAGTAGCCTACCTTTGCAACATTATTAAATTAATCTGTAACCATATCCCTAGGCTACGTTTGCAAAGAGGAGAACATTTTAATTTGATTCACAATGAAACGTTAGCCTACATTTCATTTACATGTAACAATGAGTAGTTTTGGTTGTTGTTGGTGGCGTTATTGCATCCCTTTTATGAATGCAAAATTGTTCCCTCGCGATTGGAAGCTCCTGTTGCGCATAGGCTACGCATTTCAAAACATCGCAACGTAAAATGCCACAAAAAGCTGTTTATGAATAGGTCTTAGTGAGTTAGGAGTCCTCTCGACTTAAGCTGTCCCAGACTTAGGTGCTACTTTTAGGTCTAAAATGCTTCGTGAATTACTTTTTGTGAAAAAATTCCTAAAGGAGTCCTAAAGTTAGGAGTGACACGCCCATTATTTTTAGGAGTTGCTCCTAAATTCGCCAGTTAGGAGCTACTTTTAGCCTTAAAATTCTTTGTGAATACGGCCCCTGAATAAAAAGGCCTAGCCTAAATGAATCAAGGCAAAACAAATAGCCTAGCCTAATGAAACATACGGATTGATGTAGTATCTTTGTAACATTATTAAATGATTCTGTTACTATGCCTACGTTTGCAAAAGAGAACATTTTAATTTGATTCACAATAATATTACATTTAATTTACATGTTGACAATGATTAACCTAGTTTTGGTTGTTGTTGGCGGCGTTATTGCATGTTAGTTATGTCTACAATGCAAAATTGCTTCCTCGCGATTGGAAGCTCCTGTAGCTGCATAGGATTTCAAAACCGTGGGTTTGTGATATAGGTCTGTGAGTAAGGAGTCCTCTTGACTTATCAGAGGTGGGAAGGTGTGATTTTTTTGGGGGGCAGGGCCGGATTAACTGGGCACAATTGTCTGATGGCCCCCTTCCCCCCAGCCAACGTGAATCGGGTGGTTAGTTAATAGGCCTATATCGTGAAGATTTTTCCTGCCATCTAAGGCACGAGCGCATCTGTGAGGCCAAGCCTCACCAAGTAGCTCGTTTGTTTACAACTAACATTCCATTTAATTAAACTGCTTTATAGGCTATGCCGAAATAGTTTTCAACATTTTGAATATTAGTGTCGGGTGAATTGAAATGTTCTCAAAGTAGCCTTATGGCTGAAAGCTGCTTGGGATCCCCCCGTCAAGCAATATAACCATACAAACGCGCTTCCTGCACTAATTGTTTCAAAAGGAGTAATTTTGGCTTTGTCAGAACTGAAGAGCTGTGGACGGCACGGCACGGTATGCCCAATGAAAATAAATTAATGCAACGCAACACAACACAGACCCCGCTTCTCTCGCGTCAGTCACTGACATGAACGAAACACAGAACCCGTTCTCTCACGGCAGTCACTGACACTAACTAGTGTTGACGAACTGACCGAAGTGTCGGTTAAATAACCCGGTTCGTGTCACTGAGCCGGGAGAATCGAGTGCCAAACGTCAAAAACGGACTCAGTGTTCCTAACATCCATTTTCACATACAGAGCAACACTGGCTTGATTGGCTGTGCTCGAGTGTTCTCGTCGCTACTCTTTCATCGTATCGCGTATTAGCGCCTCTACTGGAGTGGTAGTATAATCAGTCAAACTATGATGAGCCTGTATGGCTCTGGGCCTCATAACCGTGGCTGTCAAAGGAGTCAAACAGTTCGCTAGGTTCTCCGGGCCTCGTAACCGTGGCTGCCACACGAGTCAAACAGTTCGCTAGGTTCTCCGGGCCTCGTAACCGTGGCTGCCACACGAGTCAAACAGTTCTCGGCAAGTTGTAATCAACCGATCACATAAGCCTTTCTAGTGCAAACTAGATGCTTATGTTCATGGACATTTTATCGATGGGAAAGTATTATATCACATACAAATACACATAGGCCTAATGTTATCTTAGTAGCCTAGTCATGTTAAATAAATGCTTAGAAGTGAATGACTGTAGGCTGCAGGCTGTCACGAGGAGACAGAATGAGACCGAATGTAACCGTGCAACAACCTGTACCCTTTATCTGGTTCTCGGCTAGTTTGATTCATACCAGCCTTAGTGCATCGTAGCCTAGATTATTTATTCATGGCAATTCACACATTATCGATGGGGAAGTAGGCCTACATCTCATATTAGCCTACACGTCATATTATCTTAAAGTTATAAAGTTAAATGTTAGAGAAGTGAATGTTGCTTAGCCTCACGAAGACCGTGCCAGGCTGAGCAAGACCGTAGTCGAGGGTGAGTCTAATGTTATCAAACGGTCTAGGTTCTCGACAAGTTAGTTATTAACCAAGCCTTAGTATCGTAGATGATTGTGTTCAATTTACACATTAATGAGGGGGAAGTAGCCTACATCACATAAGCTTCAAATAGGCTACTGGGTAGCCTAGTTATAAAGTTAAATGTTGCTGGCTTCGTTTGTCACGAAGAGACCGCGCATCAGGCTACTTCGCCTACTAAACGAGACCGTAACCGAGGTATAGGCTATGAGTCTATGTAATCAAAACGGTTGTCTAGGTTCGTGGCAAGTTTTTAACCATGCCTTGTTTTAGTGCATCGTAGAGTCTAATCAAACGGGTGTTATCGCAAGTTTGAGTTATCAACCGATCGCAGAAACCTATTTATTTCTCGTGCATCTTAGGTGATTATGTAGCCTACATAGAGGTTCATAGGCTACATTACCGATGGATATAAAATACAAATACACGTCATGTTATCTTGGTAGTTGTTAAATGAGATGTTTGTTGGTAGGCTGTCACGAGGACTGTACAACAGGTTAGAGACCGTAACCGTGCTAATGCATGAGTAATCAAACGGGTGTCTAGGTTCTTGGTAAGTTGAAAGCCTTTATGTTTCGTGCATCTTGGAATTGTTCATTGAAATTCATATCCTAAATTACAAAGGGGGGAAATATTATATGACATAGGCTATGTTATCTTGGTAGTTAAGTTAAATGTTAGAAGTGAATAGGCTATTGGTAGGCTTACGAGGAGACCGCGCGCACAGCTGACTACTGAACAAGACCGAATGTAGGCCATGGGCAGTGCTTGAGTCTAGTGTAGGTCAATATGAGTGTGTATGTCAGCTAATTTCAGCGACATGGAGAGCATGACATTTGCAGCTTGAGGCTACATGTCTTGGAGCGATATGGCGGGGGAAGTAACGCGCGATATAACCCCCCCCCCCCCTGTCGCGCAAACCGGTGACCGAATCTATTAACTCGGTAGGCCAACCAACGACCGTCCGGTTGAACCGACTTGCGTGTAAGAGTCGGTTGTCCCATCACTAACACTAACCTAGAATAAATGCATGGGGAAAAACACTTCCCCATGACAAAGACATCGTAAAACACTGAAAGTTAATATTTTGTCACTAGCAACATACATCTGTCCTTTGTCAAATGTGTTATGTTCCAAGTAGCCTATGCGTAATTCTGCTTCATAAAGTTGAACAAATACATTTGCTTATTTTACAGAAAAATATAAATAGCCAGTCTACAGTGCAGAGTTGGTAAGTTATGGTAGGCCAACTTGCAGTGAACATACAAACAGGGGAAATTATTTCTCTTGCAGCTGAGTAGCCTCAGGTGCGCACGTAGACATAAGGCCGAACATGCAAGCGCCAATGAATCGTGCTCGACAATTGCGCCGTTAAACTTAAATAGGTTAACATCACTCTAAGTTCGCCTTCAAGCAAGGAAAACGATGATTTGAAGACATCTGTTTCGTTGGAAGGGCAAGGGGTAGCAACAGGGCAACACAGAGACAGGCCCGATGGCAGGTCTGTTATGAGAGTATTAAAATATGGGATATTCTACGGGAAAACATTAAAACGGCAAGACAGCGGGGAAAGTTAAAATACGTGATAAACACGGAAAAAGTTGGCATGCATTGTTTCGGTCCCCGTGCACAGGGATTATTTGTCATACTATTAATCACATATGATTATTTGTAAAATTGTGCAAACAGGCGCAACACATTTGAAAAGGAAGGACTAAAGATTGATTTAAGCACGTTATCACAAAGTGTGTGGCTGGCGGAAGACAATTGGCAGGGGAGGGTCATGTCTTTTTTAACAATTCTGTCGGAGGGTCATTGAACAATTTCTAGCAGGCAAGAGAGGGTCATGCAACTTCCAACTGAAGCACTCAAAATTCCTCCGGTGGCCCCTTCAATAAATAACGAACTGCTGGGCTATATGTCTTGGTTCTGGTAACAACTCATTGTCAAACGTATAGCCTATCTCGCGGTTGCATCCATTACAAACAAACATGCAATGTGAACGTCTGGGATTGGGGAGAGCACTAAATGCTCTACTGAATAAGCACGAACTAGTCAAACCTTTAAATGAAAAACACTCTTTAATAATAAAAAAAAATAAACCGCTAATGAAGTAAACTTGTGACCATCAAAAATCGTTTATCGCCTGTAACTCCGTGATAACAGGACGTAACAGGAAGGCATTTGGCTGAGCAACGGAGGTTAATATGCTCTATATTTTGTCCAAATGATGTCTATCATCGTTGCACTCGGAGAAAACCAGAATGTTTAATTTGTCCTGCGTCTACGGCTGCAAACGGGATTCACTCGCAGTTAACCAAATATTTCTTTATTAGGGCAGGGCAGGCATATTTCTGGCTATTACATTATTTCTAAACCAGTCTGCTAAAGTCTGTAGTGAAGTCTGTGTAGGGTTTTCCAGGCTCCATTTCTTTTTACGAGACACCCTGCTCACTTGAGCCATCTACCGGTTGTTTGGGTTGTTGCAGCGTCTCACTGGAAAAATACAAATTAAAGTCGTGTGATACCGCGTGATCCCACACGCGGACCGCGAGTGAAGCTGGCCAAGTCGAAGCACTGCCCACTGTAATAACACCAGACGGTTTTATGTGTATGTGAGCAATAGAGTGCAAAAAATCCGAAAGTTCACATTTCCTGAGCAATGGCATTATGTTCCCACCTTGCTTAATCCAGCAGATGTGGCTACCAGATCAATCCCTGCGGCTCGTCTCGCTGAAACCATTTGGCTCACTGGTCCATCATTCCTACAGCACCCTGAATCCTCACATGTCACAAATGAAGCGACCTTTGACCTCATTGACCCAGAGTCCGATGTTGAGGTATGCACTTTTATCACCTCATGTACAAAACTAAAGACTCTAGGCTCTCACCGCTTTGAGAGATTTTCTACTAGGAAGTCTCTTATTAGAGCCACAGCATCTCTCATCCACATTACACAGTCTTTCAAGCGGAAAGAGAATTGCAGGGGATGGCACCACTGTACACAGGCTTTCCCAGCTGACCTGCTGGTACAAGCAAAAACTGCCATTATTGGATGTCTCCAAAGGGAGGCCTATCAAGCTGAATTCACATGTCTGGAGAAAGGGAATGAAATTCCTAGGAACAGTCCTGTTCTTGAACATGGTCTTTTGACGATTGGAGGACGACTTGAACACACCACACTTAGCACAGCAGAGAAACATCCACTCATCATCCCAGGCCGCAGCCATATCGCTACTCTCCTTACAAAACACTTTCACGAGAGGGTGAAACATCAGGGCCGTCTCTTCACTGAGGCCTCCATCCGCACAGAGGGCTTTTGGATAGTTGGAGCTAAGAGATGCATCAACAGCAATCTCCATAAATGTGTCATATGTTCCAAGCTCAGAGGAAAAACAGCAGAGCAGAAAATGTCAGATCTTCCCTCTGACCGTGTCAGCACAGAGCCACCCTTTACAAACGTGGGCCTGGATGTGTTTGGACCCTGGGATGTGTCCACACGGCGCACACGTGGAGGCCACGCCAACAGCAAAAGGTGGGCTGTAATCTTCACATGCTTAAGTGTACGAGCTGTGCACATTGAGCTGATAGAGTCAATGGACAGTTCATCCTTCATTAACGCCCTGCGCCGCTTCATTGCCCTGCGTGGCCCTGTAAAACGAATACGCTCTGACTGTGGAACTAACTTTAAAGGGGCATGCAAAGAGCTTAAAATGCTTATGGACAATACAACTGAGCCGAGTGTGTCAAGATATCTCAGCGAGGAGGGATGCACATGGATCTTTAACCCACCCCACTCCTCTCACATGGGAGGAGCATGGGAAAGGATGATCGGGATATCGAGACGGATCCTAGACTCCATGCTTTCACAAGTCGCTCCCTCACATCTCACTCATGAGGTACTGTCTACCTTCATGGCTGAAGTGTGCGCCATCATTAATGCAAGGCCTCTGGCACCCATCTCCCAATCCTCCTCCTGGATCCTTTGAGAGCACAGACCTTCACAGACAGCAATGGAAAAGCGTACAGCATCTTGCCAACAAGTTCTGGGAGAGATGGAGACCAGAGTATCTTGCTACTCTTCAAACTCGTAGCAAATGGCAAGAAAGTAGGCCTAACATTAAAGAAGGTGACCTGGTCCTGTTAAAGGACAACCAAGTGAATAGAAATGAGTGGCCTATGGCTCTTGTCACTAAAGCCATCCCTGACGCTGATGGGAAAGTCAGGAAGTTGGAACTGAGAGTAACAAAGGGAGGCATTGCAAAAACATTCTTAAGGCCTATCGTGGAAGTAATACTCCTTATGTCTCTCTAAATACCTCCATATTAATTTGATTGTCATTGTTACTTTTAACTCCTTTAAAAATGTTTAGTGATATTGTGTTTAATATCAAACGGGGCGTGTCATGTTATGTATAAACAAATTTGTGTTTTAGCGACACACACTGGCCATTTCTGATATAGCAGGATAGCTAGTTTCTGGTCTGTGTGATGTCATTCCTTTTTTGATTGTAAACAGTCTGGTGGTTGCTAGGTTCCCAGGATTCAGCCATTTTATGACCAGCATTTACAGCAGAAAGCATTGCTGATTTTTCTTTCTGCAATCTGTTTCATCTATGTGTTTAAAGCCTTGGAGATGCTTTGCTTGTAAGTAATGTTGTTAACGTATATTTCATGATCGTATATGCGTCTGTATTTTGTGAATTCTTACACTGTGATGCTGTGTAACATAAGCAGCTCACCCAATGCTTTTACTATGCAGTCTTTTAGCTCAGTCACTAGCTATGTAATGCAGCAGAGGCTGTAGTTTATTCCTATTGGTATTTTCATACTTTGTATTTATAATATTTACAGTGTCAGACAGTCTGATTGTAAAGCTAAATATTATTTTTTATTTAGTTTCACAGATTCAGTGGTTACCTGTATCAATGCCCTTATATACAAGTAAAGAGTCAACTTTACTTCCACGTCTGGGTTTTCATTCAACACTACTGACTGTTTAGCTATCTGTCAAATCGTGCAAAATAGACACGCACGCTGGAGGACAGAATAACATATAACAGTTTTTATTAACGTTTTGGTATTGTTGGTAATGAGACATTTGAGAAATAAATAAAAATTTGCTAGCGGCATTTGGCAACCTAGTCTTAGCAAAGGCTAGGCCTAACCTGCGTGTAGTAGCGATTGTATGGATGGATAAAACTGAAAATAGTAATAAGGTATTTTTTTCGGGTGGAGACTGACGACGAAGATTACATCCTCCCTGCATCGAGTCGGACAAGAGTGGGCAAACGTAAGGGCCAGGCAAAGAAGAAAAGGCCTGGGTGTCTAGTGTCAGTCCCAGACCTGGAGAGAACAGTAGGCTACAGGGACGGCTCGAGCTGTCAGAGCAGCCAGAGAGCGCGCTGACCAGCAGAGGCGTTTGGAGAACAGTCACCGTGAGAGTCTGGCAGCAACACAGGTGTTCTTGCTACGTAGCCAGTAACTAAAATGCTCCATGTAGTCAGTGGTTACAGCCAATCGTTCTGTTTACTATTAGAGGTCATTATTATTACCATTTATTACACGGCTCTTTATAATGCTGTAGAATGCTCCATTGCACTCCGATGGGACTTCCCAATGTCCTACGGTCTGATAATTTTTAATACCGGACCGTTGCTAAGTATAACCAGAGAATGTCAAGGAAAGTGAAACTCGGCAGGCCACGGGAGATATGCCACGATAATGACCGCCTTACAGAACGTTATTCCTGACACAATCATCCTCTACAACTAACAATAAAACTTCCCATTCTAAGAGCACATGGCTACATTTCATGTAACATAAAGAATACCTGAATTATGACTAAAATGGTATGTTCATCTTTTCCTTTGCACCTTTAGGCTATGAGTTCATATTTAAAACTATGGGCACAAATGTCAAGAGCCAAAGCTACCACTTGAAATTACATTAGTTTAAACAACTCTTTAACAACAAATAGATTCTAAGAAGTCAGGAACAGGAGATAAAAGCATGATGTTAGTATACCAATCTTGATCAAAGAACACTTTCAGGCACAACCAATGTTTCACCAATCCTGATTCTTGGTATTTATTATAAAACTACAAGACAGGAATAAACTTTACATATACCAAGTGCAACAACATGAATAGAAATGTAACTTCTGGACTATATGAGGCAGGAGGGAAGCAGCTGGGAACATGGATAGTCCTTAGCAGTCTTCAACAGCAAGAAGTTGGGCTAACGTGTCAGGCTTCATGTTGATAAGCCACAGGAAATGAAGAGGTGATCTGCAGCAGGAAATTCAACCTGTTGAAACACCAATCTGAATGAAAGAACATGAACAAATCAGAGCAGGACAGGACCTCTTAATCTGGGGGTTGGGACCCCATTGTGATTGAAAACTGCTGGAATTAGTTCTTAAACATAAAGCTACTGTGTCACTAGTCACTGTTTCTACTGTTTTTTAAAGCCTACTTACAAAGATAACTAGATTCCTCTAAATATTACAAACAGCTTATGAAACAGCAAGACTGGTATCTGTCTGGGGAGCAGGGTTTGCTTGACCAACTTTTTAGGAACCTCTGCAGCAGGAAACAAATTACTACCTGGGCATTAGCTAAGCATTTTGCCGCATTACTGAAATTAGATGATATTCCATTTTCCTACCTGTTGGGCAACAGCAATCGTTACACCTTCATAGGGGAGGACTGGACTGGAATTCTGATCCTGTGAAAACAGATATAAAAACACACACATGGGTATATTGTGATAAAGACATGTTTGAAGAGCTTCAAAGGAAAATGGTGATGCTATTTTGCAACAGGCCCGACACAATCTAAGCAACTTATAACGTTACCGGAGATAGAGGATAGTATTCTAACGTATCTGAAAGTTATCCTAATCGTGTAGAGCTAGCATTAGTTATAATTTTAGTATCTTATGCTGCCAACATCATTCGTTAGCGAGACCACAAGCCAGTGAACATTCACCAATATCAAAATGTATTTATTGCATATTGGAACATTACACTCTATGTATTGTGTAGGACAGAAAACTTGTCACGTACAAATAATAGTATTTGGCAAACTGCTTAGCATATGCAGCAAGGACGCTATCGCTAGGTTGGTAACGTTAGCAATGGCGGTCGAACAAAGTCAATTTACCACGATCTACAGCTGACAAACATTACCTAGTGGCTCGAGAGCTAATTCTACAATATCTCCTTTGCTTAATCAAAATTATGAATTATGTTTAACAGATGTTTACTTACCAGTCAAGAAGAAATGTCGCAAGTTCAGAATCGAACTGCATCTCCTTGCTATCCAAGCTGTCTACATCGGTGGAAAGCACACCCTAGATTAACGTGTATTTGCTTGCTTCCCATCTGATATTCTTTTCGCCTCAGATCGAGTTTTTTTTAGCTGGAGGCGATGGAGGTCTCTTCCTAGAACTTTCGGCCATTCTCGCAGTACACTTCACTGTAGAACTTGAACTCCGTGGTGGAGGGGAGGAGCAGGAGGGGGTGGGAGCAGAGCTTGCGTAATTGCGTTGTCTCTTTCTCGACTGCCATAGATATATACACTAGATGTCGCCTTGACTACTGCTGTTCATTGGAACGAATGCGTCAATCGAGACGCCATCTTGCTTCAGTGATCCACTCCTCTATAATGCATTAGCGTCAATCTGGGCAAAGATCGAGCGAAAATAAAATCACCATAAATCGTCAAAATCTCAAGCAATTATCTAATTTTTTGGGTTGTTCCAACTGACAGGCATGTATTTATGGTTGAGTCTACAGAAAACTAAGCTTAAGACGATAATAAAGATACATTTTACCCGTCTAGCCCCATAGACTCCCATTCATTCTGCACTAGCTAGCGGCGGCCCCTAGAGGAACAATGAGTAAACTGCAACCAGGTTCGATACAATGAAAGTAAACAGGCTCTTCGTAGACAGGCTCTGGTTGAGGCCACATACCCCTCGTCTCGTTTACTCATGTAAGTTGTAATCTCACCAGAAGTTGCTGTAGATCTGTAGAACATTTACCTCTGCTACTACATAGGCTACGCCAGTCGTTACTTTTATAATCATGGGTCAGTGCCATGGGCAAACGAGATGTAGCTGAATTCATAAATGACAAAGCCATGAGAAAGGTGATTTTCTTACGTTTCAACAACAAAGAAGCCGATCTGCCATCATTGTGAGAAGTTCCCAAATGTGTCGCTAATCGCTAAAAAGGTTTTCTATCGCTGGGGATGGCCAAACGTCGCTAAATAGGTAACGCTGACAATACAGGAGAACTAGTTTAGCGATTCAGATCCCTGTACAAAGATGGCGGCGGTGTTGACGCATGCTGAGAAGCAGAAGGCGACATCTAGTGTATATATCTATGCTCGACTGCTCTGGGCTGCACTGAAGACGGTTTGGCCGGTATGTTACTCCCTGTCGCCACCTCAGACATAAACTGGTATTGCAAGACTGGACGACCCGGGGCTAGTCGGTTAGCACGCTAATTCTGGAGGAGATCTCTGCAATGCTATGCATATTCTTCGATTAGAAAATGTCAGTAGTGTTATTTCTTCACATTCTATTGATATGTATAGTTGATTTTTGAATGCACTACACTTCAAAAGTTCACAAAAAAGACACATTGTGCCTTTAAAAACGAAATAGACACTGATTGATTCAGGAAAAAAATCTAGGATTCTTCAGTGTATCAGGACTCAGGAGGCAAATCAGGAGGTGGATTTTTACTTTTGTAGAGAAGGAAGGCAGTGACAGAAACAAACTGGTTGGTCAAACATATGCCAGAGCAGCAGTCATGGCATAATTTCTTAATGTATCCCAGAGGCAAGAATGTGTCTCTTAATAGGCTACTGAATTTGGCATTGCTTATGGGGCATAATTAGTAGCATATTGGAAGGTTGTTGTTTCAAGATGTTGTGGACATCAACAACTTGGCATTAATACACTGCAAAAACTGCTTATCTAATAGTCTAACCAAGTGTTATTCATCTTATATCAAGATCAGAAAGTATAGTTGGTATTGTTTTCAGTATATAGAGACTTAGGCCTACCTAGTCACTAATTAGTGCTAAAGTGGAGATGCTCTTTTTTGGGGGCATGACCATAGACCATAGTCTTTGCAAGCAATATGTCTATATATGCAAACTTATAATAATAATAATTAGGGTTGGGTATCGTTTGGGTTTTATCCGATACCGGTGCTAAATCGATACTTTTAAAACGGTGCCGGTGCCGAAGGGTGCCTGGACCGGTACTTTGTTTTTAAAATGTTTTAAATTGAAATGGTCTAAAGCATGAATTGCTACTGCTTTTTTTTTTTATTGATAAGACAAATTTGAACATGAAATTGAACTGTTATATTCAATTTACTATCAATATCTCATTGCTCCTACGAATAATACATTTAAACGTTAAAACAGCTTGCCATGCATGCACACACAATGGTGAGCTCTGCTTTCAAGTTTACCCAGTGTAGGCGGTTTGCATCTGCAAGCAAGCTAATCTAACAGGGACTCTATTTTACAGTTAATTCAATGTGTTCCCAAATGCTTCAAGAAATGTCATGTCTTAACCCATAACACGCAGTAGTTTTGAACATGTTAGGCTACATGTCGGTGTTGAAGTGTTTAGATTCCCAGCGCTAGCCTAGTAGGCATTTTAACAACAACTATGGCTATACGCTAACACCAGTCAGCTGAGTTTAACTAGACTGCATTTCCGGCAGGAACTGCGAAAGTGTGCTTGCCCTGGTCCGGTCACCAACGTGAGCAGACAGTGTCATACGCTATGCTGAACCTGGCTTGATCCAAGCATTCTAACAGTGCCTTTCAGTGTTGGAGCAGTGGCAATACCTCAAAAGCTCTATTCAACTATTGCCTTGCGGGGTGAATGCGGTTCGTTGGATTTTACCTGTGGCCTGCCTTCGAATTTAGCTTCTATGACTAAAATCAAATCAATAAAATAAAACAGCAGTGATTGGCTGCAAAAATAAATAATGTCACGCGTCTTGCACCTCTCAAACTGGGCTATCAGGTAACCTAGAGAAAAATTTGAAATTATAAAATATGACTAAGGCATTAAAATGCTGCTTGTTTGTCAGGATACTTTTTCACTGATTTGTTTTAAAAATATGAGCTATGAGTGTGAATGTTATATATTCCATCCCCTAATTCTGTTTTACTGGTTTATTTGACAAATAATCTATATGGATTTGCTCTATAAAGACCTTATGTCTGTTTAGGATTGTTTTGAGAGCCTATTGATGTATCTCAGAATAAAGTAATGTCCACAACATTATTGATGTTTTTTTTTTGTGTGAATGTATTTTACTTAACTCATTAAATGTAGCTGAATACTCATGAACGCATGTCTCTAATAGCCACAATAGGAGTAATTTTAGCAACACCGTATTTTGTGTGGCCCATAACGACCCAGTGGATCATGAAAACGTGCCAAAATTCACATTCCTTGCTTGATGTTGGTACATTAATCCCATTCAGATTGCCACTTATCTCTGATGTAAGAGTTCAGTATAGGTTTAAGGTCTGGGGCACGGATTTGACATTCTGTGACTTCTTCATTGAGGACTTGCTTAGCAGCACTGTCCGCTTTCTCATTTCCCCTCAGACCAACATGGCCTGGGACCCAGCAAAAAACTACACTGAAGTTTTGGTTCTTTAGACATTCTAGTTGATCAAGCTCAGCTTTGGTTGTACTTTTTGCGTGACATTAAAGCCTACTGGAAAGATTTTTAATTGCAATTTAATTGAATGCAATTTACTTTTACGATTAAATAAAATTAATTTATCCCTCTCACCCATAGTTTTCTATTTATTTACCAATGTACATAGGCCTACTGTAATTACATTTATACATAGTTCTTCTACTGATCTTCATACTATTCATCCTGCACATAGACTTATTCTTACCACTCTTATGATGTTGTTTCTGCACTACAATGACACTGTTTCCACACTGCACATAGCTGTATGTTATGTACATATCTGTTATATATTTGTCATATTGAATATCCATAATTATTCTGTTTTATTATATTCTGTTTGGTTTGTTGCCTCGGCTAATGTGGCCATTGACAGTTTATGAAGTTCCTCTGTCAAAGGTAGAGAGGTTGGAAAAAATGATCAACTCCTTTGTCAGAAAATGGCTCGGAGTCCCACGCTGCTTAAGCAGTGTAGCCTTGTATGGGAAGGGTATTGTAGAGTTGCCAATATCTAGTCTGACAGAGGAATTTAAGTGTGCTAAGGCTAGATTGGAATTGACTCTTACTCAGTCCAAGGACCCAGTGGTGAGGAAAGTTGCACCGACAGTTAATGCAGGGAGGAAGTGGAACCCAGAGCAGGCAGTTAAGCAAGCTCAATCAGCATTGAAGCATAGAGATATAATGGGCCATGTGCAGCACGGGCGGGGGGGTCTAGGGGTGGGTGCAAGTAAACCCTTGTGGAGTAAGGCTTCTGCAGGAGAAAAGAGGAAAATGGTAGTGGAGGAAATGCACAGACAGGAGGAGGCTGTAAGATGTACTAAGGCAGTGTCGCAGGCAAAACAAGGGCAGTGGGTGAACTGGGAAGGGGTGGAAAAAAGACGGATTAAATGGAAAGATCTATGGGGCATGGAAGCTGGTAAGATCAGATTTATGTTAGGTGCTACATATGATGTGCTCCCATCTCCCAAGAATTTAAGTCAATGGTTTGGTGAGGATGATAAATGCATACTTTGCTCGTGTGTGGGCAGTCTCCACCTTATCCTATCAGGATGCAAGGTAAGTCTCACCCAGGGGCGGTATACGTGGCGTCATAACCAGGTATTGAAATGTGTGGCAGCGGCAATAGAGGATAAAAGAAGAGAAGTCAATTCATTAGCAGCTAGTAAAGGGGTAAGGCAAATTAACTTTGTACGTCAGGGGGATAAACCTTGTTCCGCGAAGGCCAGGTGTAAAACCGGCCAGTTGAAAAATGGGGCGGGCTGGGAAATGAAGGTTGATCTTGGCCAGCAGATGGCGGTACCTCCACATATAGTGAGTACTAAGCTATGTCCCGACGTAATTCTATGGTCGGATTCAGAGAAGATAGTTTACTTCATTGAACTCACTGTTCCTTGGGAAGACAGAGTGGAAGTGGCCAATGAGCTGAAGAGAGCTAAATATACTGAAATAGCAGAGGAGGCAGCTAAGCGAGGTTGGAGTGCACGATTAAGGCCTATTGAAATCGGTGCACGTGGGTTTGTGGCCAGATCTGCTATTGGCTTGCTGTCTGAATTGGGCATTTGTGGTCGAAGTCTAAGGCAGGTGGTTAGTAACATGTCTTTAGCAGCAGAACGGGCAAGCGAATGGTTGTGGGTAAGGAGAAGTTATCCTTCCTGGGGCGCAAGCTAAGGTAAGCTAACTGGCTCATTTGTTTTGGTCGTGGGTAAGGAGAAGTTACCCTTCCTGGGGCGCAAGCTAAGGTAAGCTAACTGGCTCATTTGTTTTGGTTGTGGGTAAGGAGAAGTTACCCTTCCTGGGGCGCAAGCTAAGGTAAGCTAACTGGCTCATTTGTTTTGTGTTTGTGATGGACTGTGCCTAGGTTGATGGTACTTGGCTAAGGTTCTTTATGGTTTATGGTTCAGTCCACATCAACGGGACGGACCGACCTAGCCAACTTAGACCATGCCTAGGTTGGTTAACCCTCTATACCCCGTAACGGCCGTCGACGGCCGTTCTGTATTCTCCTGTAACGGCCGCGGCCGGCCGCAATTCTTAAAGAGACACCTGCTACAGTATAACCTTCATACATGAAATAATACAGCGTTAGTGGGTACATAAACACCAGACTTTTATTTTGACACACTTAAATGGCTAGGTCGCTATTGACATTTCTCCGGTATTTTTGAGTTTAGCCTGTTGACTGACCGGCTGAGGACTTACGGTGCCTCTGGAGTTATGGCTTCTAACAAGCGTTCGCGTCTTTTCTCATTAGATGAGATAGTATTGATGTGCATCCACCATGTTTTGATGTAAGTGACGATCATATTGATGTAAGAAAATGACAAAATAAAAACATGAAAGTGTAATATATTTAACGTTAGCATCCTCCCGTTTGTCATGACTGACTAGCTGCCTCTCTGGCATAAAAAAAATCGTATGGCTGTCACTGTGAAAGTTTGAGTTTGAGTTTAGCTAGCACCAGCAAAATATAGGCATAATTCAGTGATGGGTCATGGCCTAATTAACAATAAAGTTTATGATAAACCCATGCCAGGTTTATTTGCAGTTATATCTTAACACATAACATTAACATTACCCCTTTCTGGCATGTACAGTAAAGCTAACATTATCAAATCCCACTTACAGATAGTTATTGCAAACTAGGCTACTATTATGTATGTCTCTCTCAATGAGTTTTTATGTTGACTAATAACCAAAGCGGGAACCACCGTTGTGTTTTCTGCTTATGGATGTTAGGAAAATGTATTTGTATACAAGTAGGCCAATGTCTTGTCATCTTTGTGATTACAAAAAAGCCTGCTAATTTGCTACCTTCACTGATGTAACGTTAGTCTGAGACTCGTAATGTTAACGTTAGCACAGGATAGGTTGAAGGTTAGTGAACGAATGCAACAGGTTCATTATCATCAACTGATCAAGTTTAGATAAATTATATTTATATAACATGATGTGCATGTAAAACAAAACGTAAATCCATGTCAGGTTTAACAGTCCCTGTTCTTGGTGACATGCTTATCAAATGAGTCACGATTTCATGCGCTATGCTTCTGGCCTACGTTAACGTTAGTTCATATCCTCATCATTTTTTAGCTGTAGCCTAAGGCTTACTGTCCAGCTAAATCCCAAATAAGTGCAAGATATGCCAGTCTATTTCAATGAAATCAGTACTCATATAGTATCTTGTTTCCCAGCTTCTAATACATAAATATGTGAACCATATTTATAACTTTTTGTTAGTGAAAGACTTTGAGACTGTAAGTGAGTAGGCCTATGGCCGTCTATGGGAAACATGAATATATAATTCTTAATGGATCATATATCATTTGAAAGAGCCATTTCTAATCTTTAAACTGAAAGAAACTTACAATTGACACTTTTCATTAGATTTTTAGTTATTCTTGGTTATTTGAAATGTTTCTCAAATTGCCCTTTTCTCTTAGAATTCCCAGGAATCTGGGGCATTGTTATAGAATTCCACTGGGGTATAGAGGGTTAAGGGTATTTGGATGCTTGTTGTGGTAATATGGGCAGCATGGGGCGTAAGCTAACTGCTAACTGCTGGCTAATTTGTTTTGTGTTTGGGATGGGGCCTAAGCTAACGGGCTAAGCTAACTGGCTAATTTGTTTTGTGTTTGTGATGGGCTGTGCCTAGGGTGATGGTGGGTTGGCCAAGGTTTTTATGGTTATGGTTCAGTCCACATCAACGGGACGGACCAACCTAGCCAACCTTGACCATGCCTGGGCTGGTTAAGAGTATTTTGGGTATTGGATATTTCAATGTGGTAATATGGTGGCAGCATGGAGGGGAGTGTCTCCAGGACGCTGGTTTCACTGTTAAGCCTTCATGAGGTGTCGTGGGCCTAACTTAACGAAACATCTGTGAATGAGGGTGCCCACTTGATAACCCCAATGACATGCCGCATACTATATAGGCTACTGCTGTTGGATAGGCCATTTGTATTGTGCTTGTGACCATTTGTTGGCGGATTTGTGGGTAGTGTGCTTTTTAAAGTTAAACTTGAGCAGGGGCTTCTGAATGTGTTTTTACCTTGGATTTTGGCACAAGGGATTTTAACATCTAATCCTGTGTATTAATGTAATGTTAATACACTGCATATATCTATATTATTATTTCTACTATTATACTGTTACTGCCACATCTACATGCATTATTCTACTTATTGTATGAGGTAACTGCTAATACACTGCACATATTTATATTTAATTCATATTACTCTAAACAACCTTCTGTAAATCAACTGTATACTACTGTCTACATTGCACTATATTTCTTGACCTGTCTCTGTATATTTCATTACCTTTCTATACTTTGCATCACATTGTATGCATACTGTAGCTACATGAATCACAGCTAAGATCCTTGGTTGCTATGAAGGCCAGTCGTTCTAAATAGATGGTTGCTATGGCCAAAGGCCAGTTATCTCTGCCGTTGTCAAGCGGGAATATCCTAACTTTATCTTATTTTAAACATCTCTATTTTACTTAGCCTACTTCCATACAGTGACTCCTGTTAAGAAGTGGCCACTTCATTCGCGCTTACCGTGATTCACGCAGCAACATTATTAAATTAATCTGTCACCATATGCCTATGCCAACGTTTGCAAAGAGGAGAATCGTTTCATTTGATTCACAATGAAACGTTACATTTAATGTACATGTAAACAATGAGTAGGCTAGTTTTGGTTGTTGGTGGTGTTACTGCATCCCTTAGTTATGCCTACAATGCAAAATTGTTCCCTCTTGATTGTTAGACGCATTTCAAAACATCGCGACGTGAAATGCCACCACAAAACATTGTTTGTGAATCGGTCTTATTAGGAGTCCTCGCTAAAGCTGTCACAGACTCAGGCGCTAATTTTAGGGCTAAAATGCTTCCTGAATTACTATTAGTAAAAAAAAATAGGAGTCCTAAAGTTACGAGTGACGAAGTTACGAGTACAAGCATCTCATATCAAATGACCATGGCATTATGCTAAGCGACATAAATCCCATAATGTTACAGCAACATCTCCTCCCTGACATAGCTAGCTAGCTTCTAGCCACACAAGAAATGAATGATTTTAAATCTCCGCTTAGCATTCTAATGACAGAAGGGGCACATTTATGTTGACCACTACAACATGACTCATTATGTATGTAACTCTATAAAACACTTACTTTCATAAAGGAAGCACGCCATCCAGCACATACACATGGAAACCGATATTTTAGGTACTTGGCCACGAACTCAAAACGTGTCTCTCTGAAGCTCTGTTCTAGAATCTTTGCTCTGAATGCTCCATTGCTAGGCAACATCAAATAAACGAAATGAGAATCTTTTCAAGGTATTAAAAGTGTACGTGTGATTACGAATGGATGTGTGTGGTTTGCAATTAGAATAAACAAGAAATAACATTTCCAATAATTTCCCATGATAAATTACATAATATTTGCACCTTCCTTACTTGTGAAGCTCACACGTATTCAGTGAAATGTAATACAACGTTGCCACCTAGCGTTAGGCTATTTAACATTAACGTGACATTGCTTGCTTATTCTTTCGTCAACTCCATCCTTTTAGGAAAACAATCTTTTTATCATAGTTCCCTCTTCAATGAGCGATTACCAGCTCGTTTTTGTAACAGAGATAGCTGTTTATTGTCCCTAGGTTTACAGAAACACCTATTCATATTAATACGTAGCCTATGGAGTGCTGCCGACCACTGTTCATTACGGCCCAGAATGCCTTGCATGTCTTTATAACAAAACAACACAGTAAAACCTAAATGCCCGTAAACATATACATTTGCATACTTGTAACATTTTTAATAATACTCTCCCATCATGATATTTAACAATAATAAAAAAAAATATTTGAATACTGTCAATGTGAAAACAACTCTATTATGTAAGCTATATATAGCTACTGTTCTCCTTGCTATTTCAGTTCGTAAGTCCATACTATCCCATGGCAGAGCAAGGATTTCATGAGTGGGCAAAGTTTCCCGAAGACATTGTGGCTGCCCAGAGGCATTGAGCATACTTGGAAGGCATTGTGATAGAAGGTGAATGGTGCAAAGGTGAATGGTGAGAGTTACCAAATAGCTCTGGGTGGTATGCAAAATGATGGAAACTTTTGGAATATTTCTTTTTTTTTTTTTAGCTTATGCACCCTCACATTGGAGCCCCCAGTTCATATACAAAATTTGGTATCGATATGTGACAGTGTTCCTGAGATATGGACGACTTCCTGTTTCGGAGCTTCGCCGCCGATTTCGTTTGGCTGTGACGGGCAAACGCTTTCGAAAATCAAAAATCCTTCTGGTAACTTTTGTGAGGCTTGGTCCAAGGATAATGTACGTCAAGTTTCGTGGCGTTCGGGCCAAATTTGTGACCTGTGAAAATTTAGTTTCGCTTTCTGTTCAATCCAATATGGCGGACGAACGACACACCCACCTGACGTCATCTTCGCGACCAACTTACACCGGTACTGACCGGACGTTTTAAAGTTGGAACGGTGTCTCTGTCTCAAAGGGCCTAGGCGCTAGAGCTGACAAAAAATTAGGGAGACGGGAAAAATAATAAAACTTAAGAAGAACAATAAGAAGAACAATAAGTGTCCTGCTTTGCAAGCACACTTAATAATAATAAAACTTAAGAAGAACAATAAGCGATAAGTTTATGTATTATTAGCATAATTAGCGATAACGTAGCCTCTTTGACAGCTCAGTGACATCAGGTATGTAACCTACATATTTATGTTTTTGCCAGCTAGCTTTTAACATGATCTTCATATTCATTGTGATGCTATATGGGCCTCATGCACATGAAAGATTAATATCATGCCATTATGTTGTTTAACACCGTGAAATAAAGTTTTCACCTTACAACTTTGCTGATAACATTTCAAACAAATGTCAGTTAGCGCATTAGCAAGGATTTGTGTGTAATGTATAGGCTAGCCTACTGTTGATGTTTCATAGCCTTTTGCTTGTGTGTAGTTAGGCCCACTGCTAGATTTTGACAGGAGCTCGCGATATCACTTTAAAGTAAGCTACTTGGGCTCATGCAAGCTGTCAAACACTGTCCACTCATATGTGGTGCACCCCTCTGGTTTATACATCCAGTGTTTATCATATGTTAGCTAACTGTATCTGGATGTGTTGCTATCAGAGCAGGACGAAACTGGAATCCATGCATTTCCACTGAATTATTTTTGGAATCTGATCCCTTCTTACTCGTCGCTCGACTTATCATGACTAAATTCAAGATGGCTGCAAACGCTAAACTTCGTGAAGATACTGTCTGTATAAATCGTCTTGTAAGTAAACTACCAGTGTTTTTTCAAAGTTCTCAATGTCTCGTTTTAAATGTCAGTGCCTACGGTAGTCTACCAATGAAGTGTGGAGATACATTGAGCCTCGTAAATGGTGTAAAACAGTGATTTATTTGCATGGCTAGCCCGATGCCGAAGCACCACCATTGAAAAAGCGGTAGCATCGGCTAACTAGCGCCAGATTTTGGAGTGCAGTGGACAAGCCGAGATGGGCTATGAGACATACGTTCACACTCGGTATCATGTTTCCACACACTTTAGGTCAATATCACACCAGAATTCTCCTTTAACAATGACATGGTAACTTTTATTCTGTCCTGCAGGACACCCTTATTCAACATGACTCCTAACTAGGGTTGCCAACCGTTCCGTAAAATACGGAATCGTCCCGTATTTGCAAGGAAAAAGATGTGTTCCGTATTGAACTGATACGGAACGCATTTTGTTCCGTATTATTGAGAATCAACTCGTGCAAATCCATGACCAGTATTATAAGTTAGACTGAATGAAAAATTCACGATTTGTATGAGATAAAGGGAAACTTTGCTGCTGTCCTTTATCCCTCTCAGTTTGTCTGTCATCACTATCCCAACAGAGAATGCACTTTTCGTTTGAGCCACTGTGAGTCACGTATATTACGCTGATAGCCTAGTAGCATGAGATGACATGTCTTGCTCAGAGTTTTACAGTGCATCTGTGCAAGATAAACAAATAGGCTAGCCTACTTGCTGCAGAGACAGAAAAAAGCCAGAAATAAAATAAGGCTTCACCAAATTCAGAGCTTCTACAGCTGCTTGTGATGTTCAAAATGTATTTTTTTCTATGACAGCATATATCTGCCAGTTCAGTTTTCAGAGTTGTTTGGTTTGAGTAAAATAGGCTACAAACAGTTATTTTTTATCAAGTGTTTTAGCATCGAAATTATTCTTGTTTTGCACCAGATATAAAATGAGTAGGCTAGTAGGTTACATTAATTCAATATGGAGCCCTGGAGGCGTCATTGCAAGATTTTTTTTTAAAATATATTATGAGAATGTGCGCTCATTTGACAAAATTGTGCACTTGTTTTACTCAATTATGATCTCATTTTACTAGATTGTGTATAGAATGTAGTATATTATGTACAGTACGCATTTTAGTAAATAATGGCTCACAATTTTGTAAAATGATGCACTATTTAGTACAATAATACATACATAATTTCAATACCCCCCCCCCCCCCACTAACTGAAGTAGATGCCGGTGTACTGAAGTGTATTCACCCCCCCCCCCGTTCCTTATTTTCATATCAGAAAATTGGTAACCCTACTCCTTACCTTAGTTGAACGATTACAGAAGCTAGGTTTAGCTGTGACAATATCCTGGGTAATATCCTAACAGTTAATGCTATTTTCCCCAGTAAAATCCGCATTTGAAAGCCTGGTCACCAGTTGCCAGTTTGTATGACTAGTTACTTTGCCTATTAGACTCTGCATAATGAAAAAGCTTCGAATGTTTCTTCTTTGTGGCATAGCTGACCTACAAAGCACCAAATGGGGCAAAATGTGCATGCTGAAGGGCAAAGGGAATATTAAAAATCTTTCACACTGGCCTTTTTGGGTTATGTATTGGTAGACATCCCTGATAACTCATACCGACACACCCCTGTTTCAGCCAATCAAATGACAGTGTTTCTTTTACTGTCGTCCTGGCCGTCGGAATAGCACAAAGAAGTTCGCTAAAATATTGGTGGGGACATTTTTGTCATCTCAAAATATTGATTAGGACTAGTCCCTAGCGTCCCACCCTAAACTATACGCCCATGACTGTACTTGCACGAAAGGCTCTCAATGTGGCTTTTTTCCGGTGTGGCGTTAACTGTGTTGTAAAGGCATCTATGGTTATTCTGCTCCTTACATCTTCACTCCGACACTGAATATGTTGTTTGTCCAATAATATAAATTTTAACACTTGCATAAATCCTTCTTTATCGTAATGTGTTAATTCGCTATATGCAACACCCAACCGATTCCATGTAGACACTAATTACATTAACAATAGCGGCAGGTTCAAATACACCTGGCTCCACCGGAAACAAAGTGGCCGCATTGTGAGCCTTTCGTGCAGGTAGCCTATTGTTGATGGGACCATCAATGTTGTTACATCATACTTCACTTCTCTTTCACATGGACATGGTTGAAATGGTAACAACAACAACACACAACTTGGTAAAACAGGTTTTGCTCTTTCCAGGAAATACTTGGCTTGAATAGGAACAACCCCCATGGCCACACACACACATACACATACACAAACACACACACACGCACACACACACAAACATATACACACAGCCTTGTACAGACTAGCGTGTTGGCATTTCTGAAGAAAACAACACAAAACCTGAGAAAGCCCTATGTTGCCTTTTGAGGTTTAAAGAGACAAACGCTGTCCTATCAGTGGCTCATCATCTTTGTCATGAGCATGCTTTAGTAACTTCCATTGTTGGCAACCATTCTAAAAGAAGAAATATATTTCTTAGCAGAAGGATGATTATCTACAAATAAATTGTTAAATGTCTCGTTACTCTGCCTTTATTTTATGAAATCTTGTCAGGAATATGTCCTAACCATTTTAGAAAAGCAATAAGCCACATTTGGATACATTAAAACAATTGGAACTCCCTCCCGAACACATCAAGCAGTCAAGCACCTTACCATCCTTCAAACAGGCCCTCAAAACTCACCTCCTTGAACTTGCTTTTTCCTGGTAACAGACTTCCCCAGTTTTCCCCTCCTTTTCATTAGCCACCTCTTTAGCTTTGCCTCTGCTTTGTCCATGCACCTATGTTTTTTTCCTTTGTCTGTTATGTAACCTTAAAAAATACGAATCTTTGAGTGTCAACAAAAGCGCTATACAAAATGTATTATTATTAATAATAATAAACATACACAACGAAACTGAATCTATTTTCACAACCTTTCGTGTTTCACAACATCGTTTTGCCTGAAGAAAGAATGAGATCTAGCTGGCCACAGTGTCAAATAAGATGAAAATGCCTTCCAGTAATTAATAAAAGATTACAGGCTCTGCCTTTGCATTTGATGAAAATACATTTTAAGTCAATCTTATTTTAAAATACTTTTCATTAGTAATCTTCAATCATTAAGTGCACATTGGGAAAATGTTTCACTATGCGCATTCCGGACAATGCAACATAAAAAATTTATGTGGCAGCTCTTTCAAAGGCATGAAGGGGTCATATAGGTTCATCATGAATGGTGTCATGTGTCATCTGGTTTTGAGGAAAAGCCTCAAAGGCAAACTCCCTTCTCTATAAACCACACCTTCATAACACTTACAAAGGCAAACATAGGCTGCTTTAGTTGGTTAATGTTTTGAGCCTAATTAAAGGCTTAAAAAACTATTTGTTTTGATGTAGCAAAGTTGCCCCCAAAGGCTTTCTTAGATGTGTTTCAGTTGTAATACTTGATCTTACTCAAAACTGCACAATAGACCATAGGTTGTTGTTATTTTCCCTTTAAATATGAAAATGAAACCAACAAATTCCAACAAACACAGAACAATTAATTTGGACACCGAACAAAAAACATTTTATTTCAATCCACTGGTTGACATGTGACTACATAAGTAATTTTAAATTCCAGGACCAAGAAAACTGGCATCAGATGAAAACAATACCTTTGAAGACAAAATTACATTTTACATTGAAATACTTAATAGTGCATAACAAAAAATGAATGGAAAAAAAAGATTGCTGTGACAGTGGAATTAAGTCGGAACCAAAGTAAACATAGAATACCCATATATATGTATGTATTCTATGTATTCTATATATATGGCAAACCATAAACCAACAAAAGCCCTTAATTGAACATACACAAAAATCTTGACCTTTGCAAACACATTCCTGCAAACTCCCATGGTGCACCCAAACAAGGCGAGAAGGAAGTTTACAGGTAAAACAGGCCTGTAAGAAAAACTTAGTCTGAGCAGGTGGCTGTGTACAGGTATGTGTGTGCGTGTGTGTGTTTGTTTGATTGTGTGTGTGTGGATGGATGAGTAACTACACTTCTGCAGCACTCTGGGCCTAAACAGACTGAAACAGTAGGCGTAAGGTCTCAGATACATTTGTCCCATTTATAAACGAATCTATATTCTATAATAATAAGGGATGTGGCTATGCAATGCAATGTTTTGTTCATTTCATTGCCATTGCCATTTAAAAAAAATTGTTTTGCCACAAAGGTGCATTTTACATTCATATAAAATTACTTTGTATAAAAATGTATGTTATACACTATATACATAGTGTATAAAAAATTGGTATGTTATACACTATATACATATTGCATCAAAAATTGGCTTACTGAATTCAAAAATTCAATTGTTGCCAGAGATTTTTATGAAAAATCTTTCGCAGCTTATAGCTGTGGTTTTCTGCTACTCTGATCAGTGACCACTTTCCTCTCCTGAACGATCACTTTGCGCGAAGGCTGCAGTGAAGATGCTCCGTGTGAACCTGCAGTCTCGTTCACTGATGTTGTGCTTGTGGTCACTACATTGCGCAAGCCCTTGCTGACCCCTGACCCTTGACCTGATTGTTCAACGAATATTACCTCAGAGCCCCCCATGCTCCCTCTAGGGAGAGTTGATCCTCCTTGGAGGATTTGCGCTCTCTGTAAAATCTGCCCTCCCTGTAAGATCTGCCCCACTTGTTGCCCCCCCGCTGCCCCATCCAGCAGCACCATTTGGGAGCCGGAGAGACTGGATGTTTGCAGGAGGCCAGAGGTCAGTGCAGTGCCCCCTGCTCTTCCGCTTCGCTCCAGCAGCACCAGGTTCTCTCCTCGTCCCAGGTCAGTCTGCACATTGCCCGAGCCCTGGAAGATCACACCCTGACCACCCTGAACATGGCCTCCCTGCTGAAGCACGAAACCCTGACCACCCTGAACGTGCCCACCCTGCTGCAACACCAAACCCTGACCACCCTGAACGTGCCCACCCTGCTGTAACACCAATCCCTGACCACCCTGAACGTGCCCACCCTGCTGTAACACCAATCCCTGACCACCCTGGGCCATCACCAGCCCCTGGGCTCCCTGCACCAGGCCTCCCCCCTGCAGCAGCACCCCATCTGTGGCTGTCTGACTCGCGTTGACCAGGATCATTCCCTGACCCAGACCCACTTGGGGCCTCTCAGCCAGCAGCACTGTGCTCTGGACCTGCTGCGGCTCCACCATGTAGTACAGGGGCTGCTGCTGCTGCACCAGCACAGTCTGGGTCGGCACGGCAACAGTCTCGCGTAGGTGCATGCTGGGAAGTGGGGCGGGAAGCTGCTGCGGCACGCTGGTGACGGTCCTCTCCACCCGGGTGGACGATGCCATGTCGTTCCTAACCTCCATGTTGACAGAGCCAAAGTCAACCTCTGATGAGATGGCGGCAGACTGCGGTGGAGGAGCGGAGATGGCTGTCACAGTCTCGGCCTTGGAGCCTCCGCAGACAGAGGCCAGGGTGTTGAATTTTGGCCCCAGGTCATTGAGGAAGGCGAGGTCGTTGTCGGATTCGAGGAGGCTGCAGCAGCCCACGGAGCCAGCAGGAGATCCCTGCCCCTCGTAGTCGTACACCAACAGATTGTCCTTCTGAGCGCCACCCAGTGCCACACATTCTGATTTCTGCAATATACACAAGTAAGCAGACATTCATTTACATTCATTCTACACGCATCCTAGTGGCAGCAAATGTATTTGCAGCCAGGGTAGTCTAAGGGTAGTCTAAAATACAACTCATGGAGTTGTATCTTATAGTGCTCTGACTTTAGACGGCATTGTTGGCCTTATCTATGGCTAAACGCCTAAGCGATAGTGGCAGCAAAGGCAATTTGCAGCCAGGGTAGTCTAACAACTCTCCGTTTGCTTGCGAGCTGGAAAAATTACTGTAAACTTCGATCAGGCCAATCACATTGTGTATAGAGTCGGTGGGCGGGCTTAACATAATAATGGCAGAGTTGCGACTGTTTCGCGTGAATTCCCTGCTACTTGAAAACAAAGAAGATGGATCAGAGCACTGCGCTTGTACAGTATGTGGACAAAACAGCGGAGTTAAGGAAAACAAAACAGCCGTTTTGTTTCATCAAAGTCACATCCTGGTAGACCACTCACTAAGCAGCGGCTATCACAATGGATTGTGGTGGCTATTACCCTGGCCTATACCACCAAGGGGTTACAACCCCCAGCTGTTTTACGAGCTCATTCCACCCGAGGAATGTCGACTTTGTGGGCTTTATTTCAGGGCTTCCCCATAAAGTCACAATATCCCATAGTGAGATACCGAACGAATGCTTGAAAGAGAACTTAAGGTTACGCATGAGTAAGGTATCTCACCAGACCACCCTCCTTGCCGGTGACAAGAAGAGGTTGGTTAGCTAGACTGAAGTAATGATGTTGCGCCATGGATAATAAAGAAGAAGGAAGTACCTCCTCTGCGTTGCATATGTCAGTCGTCCTGCCGTAATGAAATATGGTTTCTGGGGAACCCGCAAAGGGCCGTTTAACCACATATCAAACTTGTTTTAAAAAAAAACACTTTTGGGAATATGCCCAGACAACACTTCTCAGAACCATTGCCAAGCAACATGGTGCAACAAGTTCCCAGCTTAGAACAGACAGAATAGACTGACAAAAAAACAATGGACAGAGACATACAGAAAAGAATGCGAGACAGGCTATTGAACTGTAGACAAGAATGCGAGACAGGCGATTAAAAAACAAGACACCACAGGAATGAGAGAAGATGTGGCCGGGTGCCCACCTGGGTGTAGTAGTCCGCCAAGAAGGCATCAGGGAGTGCCAGCTGGTCGTAGGCACCACCTCCCTCTCGGTACTCTGACATGAAGCCGCTTGCCTGGCCTCCTCCAGCCATGCGGCTCATCGTCTGGTCCATGTAGTTCATCTCCATGTTGGACTCGTAGAAGCCGCCGCCCATGGTGGACCTGGAGTTAAAGAGGGCAGCCGTGGCTCCACCGAGAGCAGGGCCGGCTGCGGCTACGCCCCCTTTGCTGACCGCCTGCATCATGGCGCCCCCATCCACCGCCGGAACTGCCATGAGGGGAACCTCCTGAGAGAGGAGCGAGGGACAGAATGAGAGAAAAGAACGAAAGACAAAAAAAAAAAATTGACCATGGTAAATGACATTATGTTAAGACATTCAAGGACAAAGTACAGGCAAAGTCCTTTAAGGCAAGTCCCCCCACTCGGCGCCCATCTTGGTAACGCACTTTGGGCAGTTATCGGGCAGCTATTTTCCTATTCAAGTGAATGGGGAGGCATACAGGAAGGGGCGGGATATGTGTAGACTAGTGCCATATTGGCGTTACAAACTAACCCCGTTCATTTCTGTGGAGGATTATTTGTGCTGTGTCTCCTCATTAGAACTTTTCTGTTAGCAGTCACAGTTTAGCAATTGAGATGGGCATGCATAGGCAAACCTGGATGCCTAAAGAAAACAGGCTGTGCTTGTGTCTTCACTAGCTTCACCTCTTCACTAGCTGTCCAAATTACACAGAAATTTGCTCCAACTTCTTTCCAAGAATTCAAGCTATATATCCATAGGATGTCTACTAGCTACACATTATGCAACTGGGCCAAACAGAGTGATGACACAGTGGCACTCCTATGAATGTACACATTAATTCACATACTGCAACACTCTACATCCACACACACACACACATGCACACACACACACACACACACACACACACTACACTGAGTAGCAACTAACAATGTTTAGAGGTGATTTTATGTATAAAAATATATTTTTTCCATTGTTCCTGTGAATGCTTTGGAATTGCAACATATAATTTCTTATGTCAATAAAGCATATTGAATTGAAGTGGAAAAGAGAAGCAAAGAAGTAGAGAACGAGAGAGAAAGGAAGAGAGAGAGAGAGAGATGGCATATCCAATAATCCAGCAAAGACAGTTGCAGTATTTGTGCTGGCAGAAACCAGCGGCAACAAGCCTTTGAAGCTTTCCCCTGATGACTCAAATATTGGAATGGATTAATATATGCAAATATTCCATGGGGGCATAATAAACAAAGGTGTGTCTGTGATGAGGGTTATAGTTCAAAATGTCAATCTCATTTAGTGAAATGACACACCCAGCTCAATCATAATCAAAGGTGTGTTAATGTTCAGTTACCCCATAATAGGTGTAGGCCTAAAGGTAAGATACACTGCTGTACACGTGGCTTTGTACAGCAGTGTGCTAACCCTTCGGCAGGGGCGTCGCCAGCATACCTGTCAAACCCGTTTTTCCCGGGTTCTCCCGTATTTCAAGGTCATCTCCCAGCACCCTCCCGTTTTGTTATTTCTCCCGGAAAACTCCGGTAATTTGCATGGTCATCAAACTTCATTTTAAAATCATTGATCCATTAATTTTTTCTATTAGTCTGACATCTCTCAAGTTGCCAGATTGTGTATGAAATACACCCTACACAAACATGATCACTTAGTTTCAATTTCAACCGTTTTGTCATAGGCTAAAACCTGGCAACCCAAAACCCAAATAAGGAAGCGGGTGCCGACTGCGCAGCCTGAGTCTCGTCGTAAGCAAGCGGGCTAGTTAAATGGCCTACTCCAGAACTAGCTGTTTTGAACTTGTTAGGAATTTAATTGATTAACACATCATATAAACTGTTATTGAGTGTTGTTGATACACTGAACTTGTGCCCTCGGAACCAAATCTGACAGCAAGCAGCTTTGGAGTTTTGGAAGTAGCCTAGGCTGCAGGCAGGCAGCTGGTGGATACATAACGGGCATGCGTAAGGTAAAAGCAACGATCGAAATGCAGTGTTGAAATTATAGGTTGAAACACGTGTATGAAACGTATTAAATATGCAAACACAGATAACACAGGGTAAGAATTCATGTTTGCATACTGAAATATAGCCTAACTGAAATATAGCCTAAGCTTAGTCCTGTCCGACCAACTCCATAAAGGCCAGCTATTAGGCTATGTTGGTGTTGTTTGTTTACCTATCCTATCGCTAGCTGGCTAGCAAGCTATCATTAGTAAACACTAAGCAGTCAACTTTTTGAAATGTAAATATCTACCATTCACTATCTTGAATATCTTCACTGACAAATGAAGTGGCGAAATTCACCCACCATTCAATAGGTAATCCGTATTTTCTGTCTGAAATCTACCAACTTCTAGCCTGGCGGGCCATCCTGTATCATTGAAATGTATAGTCTGGAATCGACCCATTCACCTCTCTTAATCCGAGGGGCGGGCAGAGAATTGTCTTTCAAACTGCCTAGGCATGCAATAGGCCAGCGCTACGACCATATCCGTATCCGGTCGGCAAAACGGCAAATACATCCTTCTTCGAAAGGAATGACTTAAGTGCATTGTGTTGCTCAACTTTCAAAGAAAAGCACAAGTCCAACTCCTCCAAAGTTAACGCCAACGCCGATTCAAACAACCGCTCTTCGTTCGCCATAGCCACCTTCCTTGTTGTTCACCGTTGTAGGACTGTCGTCATACTGTTAAGCCCGCCTTAAGACTCTAACAAAATAGAGCGCTGTGATTGGATGACGTCCACGGCGTCAGCCAATAGAAATTCCTATGGTTTGCTACTAGACGTACAGGCTGAGCAAATTAATTTGCCGCCGCTAAGGTGCATCTAGATTTCTAGGCTAACCAACTTCAATATTTACCAGCATTTGTCTGGTGCAATTCTGAGCCCTGTTAGTAGTAGGCTAAGTAAGCATTAGGCAACTGCAAGGCATCTGGGGGGTATTCCATCAACCTCGCTAAAGGCCAAACCTGGCTTATTTCGATAAGTCTCGCTAATTTTAGTGAGAATTCCGTTCCATTAATGAGGTTAACGTGAATCCTAGCTTGGTAACCATGGGAATTTATGCCACAGAACTAACCTGCTCCGTAGCAGGTTAACTTTCAAGCTAAATTAAGCTGTGTTGCAAAAAAAAAAAACAATCAGTCGGAGTCCAAAAAGATGGTTCCGTCAACCTGTGCTCTCGTCACCTGTAGCCTATAACTTAAAAAATAGAAGTAGGCCTAAATGTTTTTTTCAGACAGTGCACCAAGCATGGATTTACACATTCACTAGCTCCAAAGAATGTATGAAGATTATACGATTAAAAATGTTTTAACTTCACATGCGTGTGGTTCTAGGAATCGTGCTACTCTGCGTTACTTACGTTCGGTGGTGGTGTAACGTGCAGCGAGACGGCATAGGAAAGGAATTACTTTCTTGCGTGTTCGCAGGTTCGCTTCCCATAAGAAGTATTATGGCTACATTGTTTATCACCTTGATAATGGCATTTTTAGATATAATCTTTGATGAAAGACATATGTCTACGGTCATGCACATTTGGTAGGCTGTTCAGTGACAGCTTTGCTATTATATCTGATGCAAGCCAAAGAATAATTATTTATTCTGTAGCCTAGGCAGTTAATAATTAAAACTGCTTCATGAGTCGACGATTGTTCATGAATGTCAAATCAACTGTGTGCTACACAGATTAAATACTAGGCATAAATTGAATTGAAAGCCATTGCATTTCAGATAATTTTATTTCAAACACTTTGGGACTTATGGGAGACAATAGGCTATTATGTTGATACTAATTTATTTTATGACCACCTATACCTAGACAATAATTTGGAGTGAACTCTTTTAATATAAGAACGTAGGCTATAGATAGTTTTGAATATATGCTAAGTAAGATAAGTTGTTTTTGAGTTTATACTATTTATTCATTCACTCGTTTTGTTCAAGCATAGACTGTATAGTCTATGTGTTCAAGAGTGAAGCCAATCAAACTCGCAATTGATTTCAAACCATTAGCATTGTTATTTTAAATGCTTTCATTATTCTCCAATTTCTGTAGGCAATTTATTTTTTTCTCTCGATGTTTAATTTGATGACTTTCGATGAAAATCCTGTAGATGGCACTTGCCTATCGAACAGAAATCGTCTAGTATTGTCTTAATTTTACGACATATATCGTCTTTTCGTCAATCTACTGTTTTGGTCTACTTTTCTACCTCGTGCACGAGCAGAGATGAAGCTGAACTAAACCTCGCTTGAATAAACGAGGCCAAGATGCCGCTAACTTGAGTTAATGGAACGGCTTCAGCCCCAAGTGAAAGTCTACACTAGTTCAAGCCAGGCTATTTCTGTTAAGCGCCACCTTCATTAGCGAGGTTGATGGAATATCCCCCAGGTCAGGTTAATTGACACGACACATTTCAGTGCTTGTTTTGAGAGAGAGAGAGAGAGAGATTTATTACACTCAGCTCTAAATAACTAAATTTAGCCAGAAGGGCTAAATGTTTTCCCCCGTTGTTGAACATTTGTACTGATGTTCTGAGGAGCAGACGAGGATGTTACACTCTCTAACACTATAGCAAAAAAAATGCAATTTTGATACACAGTAGGCCTGCAATGTAGGATTTTTTCGTAAGGGAGATGTTTTAACAGTGACAAACTATCAGTGTTGGGCAAGTTACTGAAAATTAGTAATTAGTTACAGTTACTAGTTACTTCTTTCAAAAGTAATTCAATTACGTTACCAATTACTGTATATCAAAAGTAATTAGTTACTAGAGAAAGTAACTTTTGAGTGACTTTTAAGTCTGCTTTTAAAATGTCAATATGAACAGTACTGAACGGTCACACACACAATAAACCTAATTTTTGGACCTATTTATTGTAGTTTCAAACTTTTTCCGACCACAAAACATTCTACAATGCATGAAGGCCTCCCTGACCTTGTTTTGCGCCACCCTCACCATCTAGGTGGTTTGATAGATATGTACAGTACACTGCCTACTGCTTGCCTACTACTTGCCTTCTGCAATATAGTAATAAGTTATTATTATCATTATTATTGCAATCCTTCTGTAGGCTACATGGAATTCGTTCAATGGGATGTAATGTGAAACAATGTTAAATGGCCTATTTTCAAAGCAGTTATTGTCTGCTCACAGTTGTATTATATAGCATTTTAAGCACCACCAGTTTGGGAAAAGCCTGCGCTGCACAAGTGCTGACCTACCGAAATAAGTTCTAATGCATCCGAGAGTTTGGGATTGTCGCGCACTATGCAGAAGGTTACTCTTCAGCTCATAAGGTGTTCCAGAGAGAAGTTGCATGTTCCGTCGCAGACAAATGAATCCATAACACCATGGACGTCAATTCCGATGTAAACATAGCCTACTGTGCAAATAACTGAAGTCGCTGTTACGTACGGTAGGCTATTTGGAGGTTTCTTTATCTGGTAAGTGAAATCTGCATTTTCCTCTCGAGTTAAACGTGTGCTTGCTTGTGCCAAGGCTATAGGCTACCGTAGCCTATTGGTGTTGTGGCGTGGCTATGTTGTAAGAATGAGAAATTGATATAACGAGGCTTTTGCGCAATAGGCGAAAAAGAGCGGAGATAAACAACAATGCGCTTTTACTGTAGTGGAGCTTACGAGATGGAAACGAAAGGGAAAAGGCTTTTAAGATGCCCATTTAAATTGTAGCGTAATGCACTCTTGTGTGTTTTAGCATAAATCCGAAATAAGGAGAAATGTGAGGAGGCTCCTATTAACTGTAAAGAATGCATCTGCAATCTAAACATGAAACACAATCGCTGGAAACACAGCTAAGGTCGGGAGACAAAGCAGCAAATGTGCATCTTGTCTGCAGTAGTTCATTCAAGATCAACAAAGTAACGCAAGTAACGAACTCTTTGAAATTTCAGTAATTGTAATTGCGTTACTGGATTTACAAAAATACTTCGTTACATGCTCGTTACCACTAAAAGTAGTGGAATTACAGTAACGCGTTACTTTGTAACGCATTACTCCCAACACTGCAATAAACCATTAAATATCTAGAGGGGGCTGAGACAGCTTTCATTCACCCTGTAATGAGCCATATAACCATCAACGTGATTACAAAGCTGATGACATAAACATAAAACAGCATTAAAAAACCCTTCATGGGAATGAACATGTTCCATGGGAATGTGTTTAAATGTCCACTGAAATGTATGCAAATGCCCTATGCATAAACAAAGCATTTGTAATTAGAGCTGAACATTGCAATCTCAAAAGTTCTTTGTATCCTGCAATGTAGTAGGCTAGTATGTTTTTGTTGGTTTGCCACACACTGATCTGATTCCATGATTTTGTAGAGGGTAGCTGTTTTCTCTCTCTCTCTCTCTCTCATCAACCATTTTACTGTCTTTTTTGTAGATCTCTGGCACAGATCAAACAACAAAAGAGCAGTCAGGTAATGGAGAGAGAAGGGAGATCAACAGAAGGAGGTGCAGAACATTTGCTTAATGATACTTTACATGCAACCTCACACTTAAACGTGTATGTACCTAGTAATTCAATAATAAATAATTTGGGCAGTCTAATGTAGTCTGTTGTCTACTATAATAACACCTTTTATGTACTGTATATATATAAAAAATCTTTACATTTACATCCGGTCCAGCCGGGCTAAGCCCAGGTTGTCCTGAAAGTCTAGAAACGCCCCTGCCCTTCGGCAGGGGAGTTTTGAACATTCTAACAGAAGATTCTGTTCCACAACAAGATCAATCACAGGCGGTAGCACCATTATACTGTCCTGGAATGACTCATAAGAATGGTGATGTTGAGACTTGTCTGTTCAGTCACATTAATGAGGAATGGTTACCTTGTCCTCCCCCTGCCCTTCCGTGTGGTAAGAGATCAGGTGCTCCTTTGCACCGAAGGGAATTTCGGCAAAAGCTTCTCCACCCATGCCTGCTGCACCACACTGGCAGAACAGCAACAACAGTGGAATGACTGTTGAGAGAGAGAGAGAGAGAGAGAGAGACACGCTTAATGCTTGCACAGTGTGGTTGATTGTATAACTACATGTTTTCTACATCATTGGTCTGACAACAGTTAATGCAATAAGAGGAATCCAGAAGAACAAGGGATGACGAATGGAATAAGGGGAGAAAAGAGAGACAGAGTGAAATAAGGATGAGAGGAAAGGGGGCCTTGAGGGTTGGAATAAGGAATAAGTGAACAAGAGTGTGTGTGTGTGTGTGTGAGAGAGAGATATGCAAATGTGGTGTGTGTATGTCTGTGTGTGTGTGAAAGAGAGAGAGAGAAAGTGAGAGACAGAAAAAGAGAGAGAGTGTGTGTGAGAGAGACAGAGAATAAGTAAGTGAAAGAGAAAGAGAGAGAAAGACTCACGCAGGAGGAGAAGTGCGCCCAGGAAGCCCAGGCCGATGGCCGCAGGGCCGAGGCTAGCCCCAGGCTTGCCGTCAGGCCCCACCCCACGCCGGCTGCAGGTGTCCGTGTCGTTGCACGTGCACACCTCCACCTTTAGCTCCTGCAGGTCTGGGCAGGCCTGGCCCTGCTGATCCTGGATTTTCAAGGTCACCTTGTTCTGTCCTGGCCATAGAGGCTCATGGGTACGCAAGAGGGCCGTGGTATCTGTACGCAAAAGCAACCAAAAAAAAGACTAAGTACTTATAGAAATACACCAGGAAATTAGGGGTTAGACTAGTAAGCCTATAGCTAGCCTGGGTTATTGTATAGCATCGGAAAAAGAAGGGTATATTATCATCTTATCTAACTTCGGGATAGACAGCAAATAAGCTTGTTTCCCAAGTTTGCATGTTCCTTTAACCCTTAGAACCCTAAGCTGTTTTTAGGGCATTTTCACTACCTTTATTCATAAGGATTTATTCCGGTCATTGTAAGTGCCACACACACATATTATATATTGTTTTTTTCAGCAGAGTCTAGGCTATCCAGATCTGCCATCATTTCATGTATTAGTACTAGCATTGCAATTTACAGAAATATGTGGTGTGTGATTTACGGAAATAAATGCCATTTTTTATTTAGCAATGCGCTCCATATCTGTGACACGAACTGATCTGACCTGACTTGACCCAAGTTTGCCTGTTAGCATGTGTGACTATAGTGTATGCACACATGATGATTCTCAACTTTTTACTGCATTGCCATGAACAAAGTAAAGGCAAAAAAGGTGTTTCTTTGTTGAACAAATTGGGATGCAATGTGAGCCTTGAATTGGATGCCATGCAGGAATTTGCTAGGATCTCAAAACCGGATTATGAACATGTTTTGCCATAGAGAGCACACGATAGCGTTGGATTACACTGTTCTAGAGTGCATTTCTTAGGTGGATGGGTTTGAAAATGTTCTCTTTTATTGTGTGGTGAGAACAGGCTACAATGCCCTGCAGGTGGATGAGCCAGCTCAGCAACTGTATTACTGTAATTACAGCCAAAATGATTGTGGTTCAAGTTACACCCATTTGTATCACCTTGTTTATTAAACTTTGTGTCTTTGCTTGTGTCTCCAGTTACTTAGTACATTATGAGTAATGATGATAGTGACAAGCTGACATTTATATGAAAAGGTTTTTTTTCCACTACACATTTCCCTGTTGCATTTGTCTCGGTGAAAGGCCTATTTAATCTGTTTTGCTGTGCCAAACTTTATTCGTCTTCGTCTTTTATTGTAACGTAAAAAAGAAAGAAAAATCCCTCCAGAATACTGTAGTAGATCAATAACAACATGCTCCCGTCATTTTGGTGTGCTTAATTGTTTCTGACATTGTACCAGTATGCATTGACAATCTTATTAACCCTTTAGAGACATTTTTATTTACACAAATGTAAATGTCTATTTGTGTTATACATGCACTGCTGAGGGAGGCGGCTAAACGACTGACCGTTGAAATGCTCCACACTCCACTTGCCCTTGGTGCCCTCAGGGATGAGGGTGAACTTGAAAGGGGCGCCGTTGGGCTTGATGTCGGGGTCCACAGCTGTGATGTAGATCACCTCCTCCGCCGTGCACATGGGGACCAGGCGGGAGATCAGTTCCGGGCAATGGTCATTGAAGTCCTCCACTTGGATGGCGATGGTGCCTGTGGCCGTCTTGGCGGGCATGTCTGCAGACAGGGAGGATAGGGAGAGGGGAGTGAAGACTAGTGCAGCTAAACAGTTCTGTTTGTCCCACGCTGTTCCTTGTTAATGTGTAGATGTATGTGTATACATACTTTCATCTAATTACATTTATTTATTTAGCATACACTTATATCCAAAGCCACTTGGATATGTCATTAATATCACAATATATGACATTTATATTACAATATATTCCCTGGAGCAACTTGAGGTTAAATGTCTTGTTAGGCTTCACAGGCTACTGCATGCTAGCCCAGCTCCTTAACCGCTGCACTACTGCATGCTAGCCCAGCTCCTTAACCACTACACTACTGCATGCTAGCCCAACTCCTTAACCACTACACTACTGCATGCTAGCCCAGCTCCTTAACCACTAGGACAGGGGTTCCCAAACTTTTCCACGACAAGGCCCCCCAAATACCACTAGGTTCTGGCCAAGGACCCCCTTGATGTGTTTTTAAACCCATTGACAATACTACGGCAAATGTACAAATACATTAAGATAATCCTAATAATTATTTTAGCCACAACCACTTCGCGATGAAGCATAAAAATGGCATTAGGGGCTTTCTGCTATATGAGAGCTATCGCTCTACTATTATTATTCCCAGTCATTATCATTGAAAATATAATGTTCAGATATGCGACAAATTATTATAATGGCATTGTATAACAACCCTCATAGTAAAATTAAAAAGTAAAAATTTCAAATGTATTTATTTGTTGCTTTTATTTTTCCTTCCAACTTGCTGAGGCCCCCCTGGCACCCCCTCGCGGCCCCCCAGGGGGCCCCGGCCCCCACTTTGAAAACCACTGCACTAGGACACGCCCGTTTAATTGTAATCATTGCAGTGCAGCACTTTGGTAAGCGTAAGCTGTGTATAAATGTGCTCTAGAAATCCATTTTACTTACTTGCTTACTAAACAACAGTTTACACTTGAAATACAGAGAGGTAGCAAAAGGCACCCAAACTTCAACTCCTATAAGCTACTCAATTTATTATTTCTGTATCTGATTCATTTATTTTCAGAGGGACAACTACGTTCCAATGCCTAATTGGACAGTGAATATTATAATCTTATTCAAAAGAGTTCCTAAGAAAGATGTTCAGACTCCTGTGAATGGACTGATTCAGCCATCACATTTATTTCCAGTGGAGCGTCAGCATTAGGATCTTCTGTTATATTCTTCTCCTTTTGTGTTCACTTCTATACTAAACATCTTCTTTATGCCCAACATGTCTTTATTCAACCTCGACACACGTGTACATCTTTCAGAATTTTACTGTAACATGCTCATTCACTAGGTGTAACACCCTGGTGGTGCTGGCTGAAAAGCCTCCCAGGAAGTGTGTGCCATATAGTTGCAGGTTGGGTTCACATGTGCTTTTGCCTTCCTCAAACAAAAACATGCTACTCCCTCTAGTGGCACAAAAATGTAATTCCACCTACATTTGGTAGTTGAGCTTGGGCTGCTTGTTCTCAAGTGAGTATAAAAAAGATATGCTGCTATTGCCCCCTCTAGTGGCAAAAATACTTCTTTTCACCCACTGAGTGTTACACAGTTGTAAATGAGGTTATTTACAACTTGCAATCCTTGAGCCAGACCTCATAATTTTGGTCAATCATTCAAGGGGAATAAGTCTCATAGTGATTTTTGACAAGGTATACCACCCTAGAATTAGAAAATATGTAATATCATTGCATTTGGGGTAGCTTTTTGTGTTTTATCAGCTGGTTTATGTCCATGGAGGAATATCTTACAGGTGAATGGGCAATACATTTTAACTAATAGCATTTCCACAGCTGATTATGTACATTAAGTCAATATTTTGTTGTATTGCAATTTTTCTGAAATTGTATGTATAAGTATGTAAAATATATATGCAATAATTTGCATACATTGTATGTACAGAAACCTTAACACTGGATAAAGTCTGGCTCAAAGTTTTTCTTTTTGTTTTTCATGTTGGACATATAAGAGTGGGTGTTTTGAATTTGGGTATTTTGGAAAGATAAAAATACTGCCAATAGCCACTAAAGAAAATCTATTATTGCCATATTCACAACCAGATATACTCCTATACTGGAGGATTTTATAGAAGAGGTTGTTCATATGATTTGTGACCTATAGTATTTAAAGTAAATAAATGTTATAGAGTATATCATGGGTTTTCAGCAAATGTATGAAGACATTCTCTCAGTATTTCATGAATTCCAGGAATAACATTTTACTCAAATATGTCACCAGAATGAACAACAAAAAGGAGAATTTTGAACCTGACTTTATCCAATGTTAGGATTTCTGTACTTAAAATGTATGCAAATTATTGCATGTTTCATTAGATAATGGCTCATTTACATATGTATACATAATATTTCAGAAAACTTCCAATACAAAAAAATATTGAAATATTGACATAATGTAAATAATCAGCTGCAGAAGTTTTGTGGGGATATATAGGGTGATAACACACAAGAAGCTACTATTTTCTAACTGTAGGGTGGAATAGCTTGCCATAAATCACTATGAGACATATTCCCCTCAGAAGGTACCGACTACTAACCTGACCCTAGCCAGATGAATTTCGTTCCGCTAAGCTCCGCCTAGCTTCACTCACATCCATCTGGGACCTCTTCCATTGAGAGTGATTTCTGCAACCGATTTTATGGTACAGCCAATCAGGACGCAGGGCGGGAGTTTCATAGATGTGACATAGCGTAGAAGCGACTGTGAGACTGTTATTAGCGTCACGGGTTGGCTTCGATGTGAGTGGTTGAAGTAGCACGTCAATGGATGACGGACAAGTGGCTTATTCAATCATATGCAAGCATTTTTTGATTAGGCCCAGCCTTCTGAAGCAACACTTCAATGGATCGGTTCCAGATGGATGAGTGGAGCTAGGCGGAGCGAAATTCATCTGGCTAGGGTCAGGTTAACCGACTACTGGAGGCAGTAAGGAATTATGTGTTTGGCATTCCAGGCAGTCCTGGTTCTGCTTTATCTGACTTCTGGCAGCTTTATTCCTGAACTGTGGCTCTGCCTGATCTCTTTACGCTCACCTCAGTCATTAAGGCTGGCTCCCAGACTCAGAGCATGTTTCATGTAGGCTGTACTCTCTGATATATCCAATTAGTTTACCCTGATAAAACGGCACACTGAACATTTAAAGCATGAACGCAATGTGATGGATACCTTACAATACAGACACACACACACACACACACACAATGTATAACTATTGACATAAGAAGTCTATTATATGACATGTCATAAGACAGTGAAACTGGAGGAAGCACTCTGACACAGTGTGTGTGTGTGTGTTTGTGTGTGTGTGTGTGTGTGTACAGTACATGTATGTATGTGAGGAACATACCTTGGGTCAGACAGAGGACCTCTGCCAGGTATGTGCCGTTCTTCAGATACGGCGACTCTCTGTCTGGCAACTTGTTGAGCCTGATCTCCGCTGTTTCAGGGTCGATGGTGAACCAGTTATCAGGGTCGTTTCCTTTCAAATACCTAAGGTGGACAGACAGCATGCCAATTAGAGAACCAAACTCAACTAAACTGCTGACTGAAAGTTACACTCTTATGACAATGCTGTCATTAACACTGATGTGGAGTTCTGAAGAATTCTGAAGGGCTATTTCCTCTGAGTCGACTCCCTTGAACATGTTGAAGCATTTGCAAAAATGCTACTGATGGCGGAACAGAATCTGATGTGTTTTAGATTATTTAAAGATAAAATCCGGCAATTTTTCACATTGACCTCCGTCTCTCGAGGCCACGAGTACTGTCGATAAAAAAAAAACGAAAAACAATCAGTTTTACCTTGCTCGAGTTGCTGCAGCCAACAGCTAAAGCAGTCAGGCAGCTACAATGCTACGCTTTGGGGGGCTCAAGAACATGCCACCAAATTGTAGCACCGTAGCTGTCTGGAAGCTCTAACGCTGCAGCAGCAAGAGGTTTTTTTTCTTTGTTTTGACAGTACTCGATGACCTTGAGAAATGAAGATCTATGTGAAAAATTGCCGGATTTCTCCTTTAAGGCCCATGGCACAGAGCAAAGATAGCCTTCCTCCCATAGGACTCATAAACAGACAGGAGTAGACTTAATCCAGACTCTCTCCCTTGCGCTGATGGTGGTCATTAAGGGGACTATTTTAATGAGGAATTTGGCCTTCAAGGGTAATACCAAAGTGATAGCAAATCTATGTTGGACCACACACATAAACAAAACACACAGGCATTCACACACACTGACCTGACATTCTGCGCTAGCAGTCCCGTGTCTTCATCCACAGCAGGGTAGGTGGCAATTACATCCCGGATTCTGACCGTCGTGTCATGCTCTGAGATGGGGATGGCCTTAATCTTGGGGTCAAACTTGGGCCCCTCAGGTTGGTTCAGCACGTTGATCTTCAGAGGGTAGGTTTTGCCAGTCCAGGACACTGGAGTCCAAGTGGTGGAAGTTGAACCTCCAGCTCCACCGCCCGTACCAGTTCCAGTCCCACCTCCACCTCCTCCTGTTCCACCTCCAGTCCCACCTCCACCTCCTCCTGTTCCACCTCCACCTCCTCCTGTTCCACCTCCAGTCCCACCTCCACCTCCTCCTGTTCCACCTCCTCCTGCTCCACCTCCTCCACCTCCAGCACCTCCTCCGCCGCCTCCTGCTCCTCCACCTCCGAGGTTGATGCTTCCTATACTTCCTCCACTCACACTCACATGGTACGGTTTTATGTTCCTCACCCCGACTCCCAGTTTCAGGTCTTTCACATCCTCAAAGTTGACTTCCTACACACACAACATGGTGGAAGACACTCAATCAGGCACTATTGTAAAGGTGATGACACACCGGGCAACCTTTTAAGCTGTTTTGGGATGGAATGGGAGAAATGTTTAGCAGGCAACTTGTTGCACTCATCCAAACAGAACATACAGTAGGATGTGGAAACCAGTCCTGTTTTTGACTGGCAACTCTGTTCAAAACAATGGCCTGTGTAACACGACTTCAAGCACTCATAGTGAAATGTGCTTGTTGCTCCTATTTACATTTGATATGTATTTATTTAGCACATGTGCTTATCTATATCAGTGCAGCACAGACAGACATTTGCATTAGAATGAGTTTTTCCCAGCCATCAAACTGCTCTACCCCTTGACCTACAGGAAACAGACAAGGAAGGGGTTAGGTCTCACATGATGACTTGCAAGAAACGAGTAGAGCATGGTTAGGTGCTGTGTATAAAGTGTGTGTGAGTGTGTGTGTGTGTGTGTGTGTAGGTGCTATGGTAAGGTTCAGTGGTAGCGTAGTGGATAAGGAGCTGGGCTAGATACCACCTTTGAGCAAGACATGATAATTATAATATGTAAGTCGCTTTGGATAAAAGCATTTCCCAAATGAATAAGTAAGACTCACTTTATCGAGCATCAGAATGCCCTCGTTTGTGTGATGGTCCTTTACCAAGCTGAAGTAGCCTGCCTCATTTCCTGTGACGATGACATACTCAAATTCCCGATTTACAGCGTCAACGTCCAGGTCCTCAGCCTTGATCCTCATAACCTCCACATTCTTGGTGTTCTCTTCAATACTGCCCTCATACTGCAGAACACACACACGGTCAGTACTATATAGACACTCTTCACAGTTAGAGACACCATGCAGCTAATATATATATATATATACACACACAACATATATTGACCAAATACATATGGAAGGCCTTTTTAACTACAGATGGGATCAATTATTTAATCCCACACAGTTCACAAATGACATGAGCATAGCTTGGGTCAATTTATTTGATGAAACTAAGTTTATTAGGATAAACCCCTTGAGATGGGCCATCTCATTTTTGAGGGTGTCCTCCGTACACACACACAAAGAAAAACGATACAGTATACAAGACAAGTCACAGATACACTCAATATACATATTGAGACAGTGAAATATGCAAATGATTTTATGAAAGATGCAAATATTATAGCTGGGTTCTCCTTGACTTCACTGGCTAAAGTGCTTCCTAATCTACCCATTACTGAGACACCTATGATAAAAGTCAACATTTTCTTCTCTCCTCTTTTTGCATATATGTTTGGCGCTGGCAGTGTGTTGTTTATAGTATTTGAATAACAGTGACAGAGTCGCTCAATATTGCTCCAAAATAAACATATTATGCCAGCATATGACATGAATACTCCAATTATTCTCTCTCAACAAGTTGTCTCTCTCTCTGTCCCTCTCTCTCTCTCTCTCTCTCTTTCTGTGACAATATAAACAATTATGTTAACACACGTTGAGTGTGCAGTGTCTTGGATACAGTCATGATCTGCTTAGAAAGTGAAAGTATGGCAGAAACCCAAGCTGCCGTACTGCAATGGGACACTCTGTAACCCAAAGCCCCCCCCCCCCCCCCCCACCATCCACACTCAGGAGAGTACCTGATACAGCTGAGCAGCTGATCAATTGAAAACTGAGATCAGCTGATCTAATCAGTTGCTTTGCCGCTTTGTGAACAAAATAAAAAATGCGAGCCATTTTGAGCCTTACCATAATAACAAATGCGAGCCATTTTGAGCCTTACTTTCAGTATAACATATACTACATAATATAGCTTAGCACAGGTAGTTTTTGAATTATTGAATACTTGTATCCTTGAATAAATAAATAACAAAATAAGTAATAAAAATATATATTTCCTCCACGCCTCTGCATTTTGGCCTGTGGTTTGTTTTTCTTTACCTCGTCTAGTGCCAGGGTTGGCACATTGTCATTTACGTCGACGAGATTCACTATGACCATCCCCGTGCCAGTGTTTCCTCCAGGGGCTCCGTAGAGATCAGCGCCCTCTATAGTCAGACCGTAGGAAGCGGTCAGCTGAGAGGGGAAACAGAGGAAAGCATTGGTACCGGCCTCACTGAGCAAAGGCTGTTATGCAAAGGCTCTATGTTTGCATGTGTGCCTTCTGGGAAAGAAACCAAAGAAAGGATTTGCTGTTTGCTCCTGCACTAACAATGTACTGAATGACAACACGAGCCAATTTGTGACTCTGTGAAGCCATTTTTATATATGCCATATATTTCCTGTGTGTGTGTGTGTGTGTGTGTGTAAGTGTGTAGGTGTGTGTAGGAGGGGGGTGTAGGCCAACCTCTCTGTCCAGATCAGGCTCTTTGACACGCAGCTCTCCATCGGAAGTGATCGAGAACATCATTTTTTCCCCCGCAGGCTCCTGCTTGGTTAGGGTGTACTTGATCCTAGAGTTGAGGTTGTTCGGCTCGTCTTTGTCTACAGCCCTAATCTGCATGATGGACATACCTGTGGTGGGAGCAGGACGAGCAGGGTGTCACAAACACTAACATAACTGACCTTACTGACCCATAATTTCTCCATGATTGACCTATAATTTCCACAATTCATCCAATGAATCCTTTAAATTAATTAGGGCTGTCAATTGATTAAAAAAATTTATCTAATTAATTACATACTCTGTGATTAATTAATCTAAATTAATCGCATATATAATTTTTGCTGTGAAAGTATTTTAAATATTTAAATTCAAATGAATCATTGAATAATCAGCATTAGTGACATTAAAGTTCAAAAACTCTTATTATTTTAATAATGGCCATAATAATCTATGATATGACCTAATATGCTGAGGAAATAAATTCAAAAGTGCTTCGGGAAGAAGTTGTTTTTCACATACAAGGTATTTCAGGCCACAGATATAACCTTTTTAAAAGTAAATGTTCCAATCAATGATCTAAGCAGCACATTTTCTTCTCTCTCCTTCATTTTACAGTCTAATGGTTACTGACTACAACAGCTCGGGGTCAAAAGTCATACGGAATCAATTAATCTGCATTATTTTTTTTAATCAGTTATTTTTTCTCAAATTAATTAATCGAAATGAATCAGTTATTTTGACAGCCCTAAAATTAATCATTACAGGCGTGGCTTCAGCAGGGGAGTCTTGAACATTCTAAAATAATATTCTGTTCCGCAACAATGTAAGGTTCTAAAATTCCATGTTGAATTCAATGAATTCAAACCCAGCGCCGTCTAGATTCATTTGAAATTAATTTGGTTCTGTCTATGTAGTTCTTGCCACAGGGTGTTGAGGCTTAAACCCAGAAGAGCAAAACTGAGATTGACCAGGAAAAATCAAGCCTCTACAAAAGAGGGTAGCTTCAGCAGTTTCATCATGTAAGAAGGGTGACTCTACAAAAGAGGGTAGCTTCAGCAGTTTCATCATGTAAGAAGGGTGACTCTACAAAAGTGAGCAGACCCAGTGGACACACCACACCGCAGAAACACATACACACGCACGGACACACACACACACACACACACACACACACACACACACACACACACACACACACACACACATAAACAACCCCCCCCCCCCCCAGTATAGTAAATATAGTATAGCATAGTGAATAACTGTGGTGAAAGGGTGCTGCTCACCTCTGGGACTGAGCTCCTCCACTGAGCCAGGCGGAATGGAGGAAAACACAGGGCCATTGTCATTGATATCCTTCACCTTAATCTTGAGCTTGAGGTCGCTCTCTGCGATTGAGCCATCCGTAAAATAAGCTATTCCAGTGAGCTAGAGGACCAAGCATAAGAAGGTTTACTGTCTGATCGTTGTGTAAAGACATATACAGTACAAAGCAAAAGTGTGTTCACAAGAAACACAGCATATTGTTATACTACAGTATGCCATACCGTCCTTGTATAAGACAGTAAAGGACAGAGGGTTTTTTAGATTTGGTCATTTAGGCCCCGTCCACACAAGAACTTCAAAAAGTTTCGCATTTTTGAGACAAGCATTATTCCTACGTAAAATTCAATTAAATTCAAGAGCAAAGACGATTTTACACTCACATTGTACTCGTGGATTTCTTCCCGGTCCAGTATGCGGGTGACCCTGACCTTTCCAGTGGTCTTATCCACCACAAACACATTGACAGGGTCCTGGTCAGCCCCAATACCCTTCAGGCTATAGACGACCGGCTTGTTGAATAAACCTTCCTGATCTGAGCGGATCTGATATAACAAAGAAACAAACAAACAATCCATTAATAAAACAAACACACAAAAAAACAAGGAAGCAAAAACAAACTGGATTTTGTGAAAGGTCTGCCTGTGCCTCTATCTTCGTGACACATTTTATTTCTATGTTTTTTTTTCTCAATGAAGTGGCAAATCATTCAAACGGTAATTACATTGGTTACATGTTTATACTGACATAGTTGTTTGTGTCTGTTATTACCAACACATAATTTAAACTTGGGTTTATAGTGTATTTAACTAGGGGAATGTGAATATATTGATCAGTATGTGTGCATGTGTGTGTGTGTGTGTGTGTGTGTGTGTGTGTGTGTGAGTTTGCAAGAGTGTACAGTATGTGTGTGTGTGTGCCTGCAGAGAGAAAAAGGCAGAGATAGACACACCTTGGAGATGTAGTCATCTTTGGTGTAGTCCTGGCCTTCAGTCAGCACCTTTGGGGGAATAATCCATTCAGCCACAACCACCTGTTTCAGACCACATACACAAAGGCACACATTAAACAAATACATACAGTTCACACTAAGTCTAAGACAACATTCTCACACTCGCTTTACAAACACAATTCACGGTATCCAGGGCAAACTCATAATAGGAGACTGGAGAGAATATTGACATATTTGCGGTGAGAATTTACTGACATTCCTGTATTATGATATACCACACACACAGAGACTTTACAACTACACTGGTCTCGGTCTCACTGCCTTAATAAAACATATTATAGCACACCTGACTAACATCAATGACAGACTACACACTACAAGCGCTATGTGAAGCTTACAGTAAACATATAACGGTAATTCTATTGTCATTTTTGTTACATGTTTATTGTAATCAGGGATTAGAAACGGTTCAATGAATGAAAACGGGACGTACAACATGTTTGGATGGACGTATCTGAAAACAGGAACAAAACCAATTTCATTTGTTCCAGAGTGAAAGCTATTTTCAATTTTAGATAACCGGTTAATTACGGTATTGATCGTTCCAATTAACCTTTCTGTGAATATTATGCAAAAGTCCATAGGCTTGGAAAGTCACCTGCCCACACAACGTTCCCCAGACCCTTTATAGGATTAATACAGGACACATTTTATGAATCAGTGTCTCCCCTGTATAATAAGATAAGCCTACTATGAGTAGATAAAATGCATTTTATCCGGTTACCAGTTAGAGGAGGAACACTGGAATGGGAATGGAAAAATAATGTTTTTGCTCAGAACGAACCAAAATGAAAATCATTTGGTTTTCAGTCCCGGATTGTAAATCTATTATTAAATAAGTGTACACTGTACAGGATTTCAGATTATTCTTTATACATCAGCACATCTACCTAAATCTCTTCCAAGCAAAAATACAGACATAGGCTATACACATGCACATGCAAATACAAGTGCAGTGACACACAACAACTGTGATTCAACCCAAGTGCTGTGACAAACAAAAGATGCTTTTAACATTTTTTTTATATTTGGACAACATATTTTAACATTATCAGCAACGTCAAAGTCTCCAATGGCCCTTGTGAAATATAATCGAGATATGTAAATCTTTATGTACTATAATTGATATATGTAAGTCTTTATGTACTATAATTCTATAATTTATATATGTAAGTCTTTATGCACTATTACCTTCTTTTTTATTCTTTACTTTTTAAACTATTCTTTGACTATTGCCCTTCTATGATTTTATTAGCTATTACTGTTTGCTTTTGTAAAGCACATTGAATGACCTCTGTGTATGAAATGCACTATATAAATAAACTTGACTTGACTTGACTAAGTAGCTTCAGATAAAAGTGTCTGCTAAATTAATAATTAAATGAATGTCATCGAAACACTCATTGATTGAATCCTTGACAGATTGGTCCACTGAGTTGCTTAACCAAATCCTGGGCGAAGAACCAAGTTCAAGCATCAGGTTTTGCTCATACTAAATGGGTCTAACAACAATAGTGGACTCCAGAAGCCAAACAAAACAACTAAACGTCAGAACTTGTCCTCTATATTCTAATGACTCATTTGTTATTCATTTCTAATGACAACCTGCTATTGCTTTGTGAAACTGTGCTTAGGGTTTTGTATAAGGCCATGCAAGTAACACAAGGTGAATTATACTGTATATCTGTACACATTAATATACAATGTGTATAGTGCCATAACTAAGTTGCTGGGATAGTGTTCGGTAATATCTGTGCCGAGTATACGGCTGAAGTCCCAAGGTCAAAATGGGATACACCCCCGAAAGTGGAGAATGACCTAGCTAAGACCCTGTGGGACTTCAAGATAAAGACTGACAAATTTGTAATGGCTAACAGCAGAAAATTATAGTGCAAGACAGACAAGAGAAGAAGGCTGTGGTGATCGATGTGGCAATACCAAATGACAGCACCATCAGACAGAAGGAACACAAGAAACTTGAGAAAATACCAAGGACTGAAAGAAGAGCTGGACAAGATGTGGAATATGAATGTAGCTGGCTGTGACCCCCAAAACTAAGTGCCTCCAGCAGATTCCAGAAACAACATCTGAGATCTCGATCCAGAAGAGTGCAGTCCAAGGAACAGCTAAGATACTGCATAGAACCCTAAAGCTCTCTGAGCTTAGAGGACCGAACTTGGAGGAAGAACGACCGCCCACAATATATAATTTGCTCATATAATTTATAAGCACGTTTTGGATGTGTAAAGGTTTTAAGTGTCTGAAGGACTAGGCTTATTATACATTAGAACGTTTCAATATTTAAATAAGCTCTCTCTCATATACACACACACACACACACACAAGAGAGAGACCCTTGCCACAGAGAAGTCAGCCTATTTCCCACAGAAGTTAACAAAGGCATCTCACACACCCTCACTCTTCCACTTAGGACAGGCTACACCTGGTTGTCATAGCAACTGAGTGCACAAAACAAACAGGCTCTGTGTAGTCAGATCACCTGGATTAGAGAGACATCCCTCCTACATCGGTGGAACTGGCCTTACCGGTGCGTGTCCGGCTCTGCTTCTGACCTCTCCCGCACCCACCGAAAAATCTGTATTTTTCCACCAAAACGCTATTACTGCAATCCGCAAAGCCTAGGCCTAATTAGTGTCGTAAAACAGAATAGCCTCTTTCCGCTCATTCTTCCTATCCTAGATAGGCTAAAGACTAGCCTATTCTGCACCAACAAAGATTCCCCGTTGATAGATAGCCTCCAGACACGTCTCCTATGCGCAGGCTACAAAGTGCTATTTAATATGCTACTTTTGGACTGTGTTTAGACTAGCCTGTAAGTCAACTGCTAGTTTGACATAACAATACAGCGAAGGCAGGAAGCATATCTGAAATATAGGCATTTTAAAAGACCATATCAGTAACATTAGCCCATAGGCTAGCTTACTTACCGACAAGGTGAAAAATAGAATAAACACGGTGACGGGTGCTGATGCCCGTGCCATTGCCACGGGAAATTTATTTTCTGAAATCATATACCAGTTCCTGTGGCTGTTCTTCACTCTTAGTCCGTTTCATGTAAACTGACGAGACGAGATGTCCACACAAAGTTAAAGGATGCTGTAAAAGTTTGTGCACAAAAGGCGTCTGCAACAGCGTACACACCCCTACAGGGTGTTGGCGGAATTTGCGTCACTGAAAGTTGGTGAACCAGGTGAGTGTAGCCTACTACGTGTGTATGTGTGTGTGAGTGAGAGAGAGAGAGACAGAGAGAGGGAATGTGTGTGTGTGTGTGGAAAAGAGAGAGAAAGTCTATGTGAGTGTATTTTTGTATGTGTGTGAAAGAGAGAGAGAGAGCAAACCAAAGCAAATTAGAATGTTACCCTCCATAAAATCTGAATACCAATTGAGGGAATATCTCTTTACTGTTAGAGATATAAAGCAGAGACAGATCCTGACCTTGTACAGACTCAGTGACAGTCTAGCCGTAGAAAAAGACAGACTAAGAAAATCCTGGTTGCCAAGAGAGCAACGAATATGTAGTCACTGCATGAAAGGTGAGCTTAAGACAGAGGTGCACTTTCTTCTCCACTGTGATACTGTAAATATACAACCATAAGGAAGTCTTTGACAAGCTTACACGCCTAATCTCAGGGTTCTGAAATCTAAAACAACAAGAAAAAATGGCAATGGCAGTCTTACTTGGACAGCAGGAAAAGACAGCAGGTGAACTGAATGCCATAAGGCAAGGGGCAGTTGTTAAATAAATAAATAAATAAATAAATAAATAAATAAATAAATAAATAAATAAATAAATAAATACTACTTCTGAATCTATATCATAGAGAGAGAAAGAGAGATACTATAGTGAGTCTGAAGATGACTCTGTATCAAAACAGTAAAACTGGATGAAGCAATACCTTGACACACCCTAGCTGCTTGGTACTGTTTGTGTGTGTGTGTGTGTCTGTGTGTGTGTAAATGCAAACATGCTTGTGAGTGTTTATTGAAAACTAGGCGTGGCATAGCAAATCAGATTGGCATGGAAACACTCACTCTGCAAACTTTAAAGCAACACAATGTGTGTTTTTTTACCTTAAAAACTTCAAAACACATTTTGACAATGCACTGTGTTGTTGCTGATGCACACTCAGATTAACTAGTTTTGATGAACAGATGATTAACTGTTGTGATTAACTAGTGATTAATTTGACTAGTTATTTTCAAAGCCAATTTGGTGATAATTTTTAAATTAAATTAAAATCAATTTATTGTTATTTAAAGTGCAGCATCATCATCGACACAGGTCTCGTTACACTCAAACACTTGTGGGCAACCATGGCCTACTGGTTAGCGCTTCGAACTTCGAACCCCGACCAGTAAGCACGGCTGAAGTGCCCTTGAACAAGGCACCTAACCCCTCACTGCTCCCCGAGTGCCGCTGTTGTGTGCAGGCAGCTCACTGCGCCAGGATAAGTGTGTACTTCACCTCACTGTGTGTTTCACTAATTCACGGATTGGGATAAATGCAGAGACCAAAATTCCCTCACGGGATCAAAACAGTATATGAATTAAACTTACAGTATACACAATTATTGGCAACCAGATTATTTTTTAATAATCTGGCACACAAATTATTGGCACACAGATTAGCAGAGGTGCCAATAATTCTGGATGGTACTGTATTACATTGCTGAACTTCCCACACATAGCCACATAACCACAAGCTCCTTCAGGTAGCCTGCATCTCTGGTTTCTCAGACTTCCTGATTTGATCCAATTTCTTTTTATGTTTATAGTTTCACTGAGTGCCTTTGAATTGTTGTTGTAAAGTTAGAAGCAGGTAGGTTACACATGTCACTGAGGCCTGGGTAGAAGGGTACAGTTCTCTACCAAACCCTGGACACAATCAACTGATTCAGAGTGAATCAGACTCTACACATCAACACAAAGATAGACTTGAGAAAGTCAGATCACTCATCACTTCAAATTGGAGTGAATTAAAACATTGTCTCTTCTCACACATGGCATCTTTTAAAGCAACACCAAAGCACTTTTCCTCTGTTGCACGCATGCTATTTGTTTATCCAGCACTGGCTTTGGAAATAACAGTGTCCACAGACAAGGTAGAGAATGTTGCATGATTTTATGAAAGTGCGATACGACATCAGAAGCAAGTCAAATTTGTAGTTTCTTATGTCTCATTCTATCAAACTACAGATCCGCTACCCGATCTGGAAAACTTGCATAGTGCGGTTATAGCTGATAGAGGGGTGATGAACCACTGAAGTTGATGAACCACTGAAAAGATTTTGGAAAACAAGGTACAAAAAACTCTTTGGTGTTGCTTTAAGTATGGGCGGAATAAAATGGCCTCTGACCTGGTTTTGAATTTAAAAAAAGGAAATGTGTTATTATGCATGCATTAACTTCCATTTATGTGCACATGTGTGCACATGTTTATGTTAACCGGTGGCTGCCATTCATTTCCTTTGCCTTTGGACAGCCTATGTAGACATGGGGTGTGGCATGAAGCTGAGGTGTGTCCTGGAGCGACTGAGGGTGAGAAAAAAAGAGAAAGAAAAAGTGAGGGAGGGAGAGTGAGAAACAGAGAGAGAGAGAGATGGCTGTGGAGTTCTTTGCGAGGGATAGACTGAAAGAATGCAAGTGTGGGCTAGAAAAGAGGAAAGCAAGCATGAGTCACGCCCTGCCTGCCACGCCCGCCCCACCTTCCCCTCCCTCCCCTCGGACTTTTCCCGTCTCCTTGGCTACGTTCTGCACAGCAGCATGTCTGACCTTGTCCTGGCAGAGGAGATACAGGGAGGGGTGAACACAGTGATGACATACTGAGGAATAAATAACCAGAAGGTAAAATAGAGAATGTTTTAAACGTACATGGAAAAAAAAAAAGAATAAAAAATAAAGCCGTGACAGGTCCCCCCCCCCCAAATAATACTTTCTTAAAAAAGAACATAGTTTACTTCTTCATGTTAGCCTTTATCTCATATATTCCTCACTGAAAAAGACCAGAGGTGACCAGGGAGGAGCTGGGATAGCCAACGGGTCTGGTGGAAGACCAACGGTATTTATATTGAAGTATAAAGTTTTATCACATACTCCTCCACTTCTACTAAGCCTGTCATGTTTACGGTAATACAGTAGTCTTTGCACAAAGGAGAAACGTGAACATGGTCGTTTTCATTTGGCTTAGACTAAATTCAGATTGCACCATTATGCAAGTGGTTTGTGCTAAGCAGTTTCCATACAGGCGCACGCTGACAAACACATGGACTCACTCTCACACATATATCCAAATACACACCCAAACCACACACACACACACACACACACAGTTTGTCTTCCCCACAATTTTGGATTATGGAGAGAACCATGAAGGAGGGCTAGACACACTAACTGTGTTGCTTCGTTGCTTCTCATGCCAGGTTGGAGACAAAGATGAGTGAGTGTTTCAGGTGTTACAGGTGTGTTGGATACCTCGCCCAGACACGCCCTGTGTTCTGTCCCTTTGCTAAGGGATAACAACAATCATGACTCATCCTGACATTCCTTGGCGTTGATGTTTCTGCACCGTGTGAAATAGTCATGCTGTGAAAATTGACTGAGAAATAATCATGCCTTATTATCCCCCGTGTACGTGTACATTTACTTTTGCTTTTTCTCACGTGGCCTATCATTACATCTTCTAGACCTAAACTATTTCATGTCTTTCTCTATGCGTTCTTGAACAGTATTGGTGCCATATTACATGTACGTAAATGTCATAATACATTTGTGAACATAAAATATCTGGGACTTGTTTTCCAAAGCTTAAAGCTATGCATTTCAGAAATTATACTCTACCTCGAAGGAGTATTTCTGTATAAAATGAATATAGACTGTATTTTTGGATGATAATGAGTGCAACTTTTTGTTGGGGACCAAAATGGCATCAATTGAGGTCTGGAACATGCATTTGCAAAGAAATAGTAGCCTACAGTATATAGCATAGCCTTGAGGGCAATCTCACTACAATAAAGTCAATTGGTACTTACTGTAAAGCTACTGACTAGGCTCAATCTATCATTACACTTCTATGCTACAGTGGAGTGATTCCCTGCAGTCAAATGGAAGTGTTTTTACCTTTGTTTATCTTTGTACGTCTTCCAGTCTCAGCAAGTTTGAGCCCATGGGTACATCCTTCATACAACTATTTGATTTTGTTAATGAAGACTTTGTTCTACCCTTGTGAAAATCAGTTGTCATAACTAATAGGTAGCTTGATATCAGTTGTCATAGCTAATAGGTAGCTTTATATAGTAGCAATATAAGGTTGTCTTGTACCATGTTCACTGTAAATGGATGCTGGGAATTGTATTGAAATAAGTGTGACAGTTTACTTTTTTGTGACACAAAATGCAAGGCAAAAGGTTAACTGAGCCAAAGAAACACAGGGAAACAAGAGAGACCCCAGGGCAACACGAAACTGCCATTCCACTTCCTTAACAGCAGCTGAACTGAGTTGCACAGTTGTTGTTGATCAAACAGTGGACCAACATTGAGACAAGTAGCAACTTCTACCGTCTGATTATACATACACCCCTGGGCACAGACGCAAAAATGCAGGAATGATTGAAGGGCCCTATTCTGATATCAGGGGTGAATAACATAACCAGTGGTATATGATTCACGGGCCCTAGATATCACGGGTGAATAATAACTTGTGGTATATGATTGAGGGGCCCTATTCAGATATCAGAGGGTAAATAACATAACCTGTGTTAAAGTTAAAATCTGATTTGAAATCTGAAGAATACTGTTGTTCTACATTAGTGAAGCCTTCTATGCCTTAGAGAAATCAAGCTATCATAAAGCCAGAGGAGGTGCAACAAAGTACTAATTATGATGATTTTAGGTTTTGTGATTCTATAATTTTTTCCTCTGGATTGAGTGAAATTTGTTTTTTCATTACATGACCTGAAAAATAAATTGTCTATAATTACACACACACACACACACACACACACACACACACACACACACACACACACACACACACACACATATATATAGCTATAGCACATATAGCTATATAGCTATGTTAAACAAAGCCAACATGTTCATCTGTTCACAGTTTTGAGGTATCTGTGATTTGTCTTTTTTTCTCAAACATAAAAGATTGGTGAAAAAATGAAGATAGAGTGATTCCATAATTTTTGTTAGGGGTTGTACCTGCGGCTGAATGACAGCTGTGGTGATGTCATTTCCCAACCCTACTCCTACTTGTGTCAGAAGGTTGCTCAATCGGAACTTAGATGGCATGTGACCATAAGCTTGAGTGGTTTCACCAGTTTTAGGTGACAATGTCAGCACAAGGTGACACTGTTCTGATTCATATCAAGTTTTTAGTTTCAGTTAGCAGACAGTAATAATTTAAACCACATAGTATCACACAGTATTGAGTACTTCATTGCTTCCTTCAATGTTGGTTTCCATATAGGACCTAATGAAGAACAACCAAATAAGGACGTTTGACTTGTTCACAAATTTACATGTCGCAAGTTAATTTGTGTGGAATGAAAGTAAACTTCAAAAAGAACAGTACACAAGTACACAAAAACTATGGTATTGCCAACATTTGCAGTATAAAGATCAGAATGGACATGCAGAAAGAACTCATGGGGAAAGTCTGTCTCTCTCTCTCTCTCTTACACTGACACACACACACACACACACACACACACACACACACACACACACACACACACACACACACACAAAAGAACAGGATCAGGTTAATAGTGTGAGAACAGAACAGTAAATTCCTTGTACAGTACTTTCCCCCCTGAATGCTACGTAATGACCAGTGGCTCCATCTACTGGTGAAACTATACTTCACCAAACAAGATGAAAATAAACACATGCTTAGTGTGTTTGTCAGTCTGTGGCCATATATTTTATTTCCTTATCTCTTATAAACCATGTTATTGACATCTCTCTCACTATCTCTCTCTCTTTCTCTCTCTCACTATTTCTCTTTCTATCTCTCTCTCTTTCTCTTTTCTACCTGTTTGTGTGTATTGAATTCTTCTCTCCCTTATCTGCATCTCCCCTCTTCTCCTATTCCTCAGCTTTTCTGTTCAACTTTCTCTCTATAGGTTCCATTCATTTCTTTCTCTCTCTATATAGGTTTCATTCATTTCTTTCTCTCTATATATAGGTTCCATTCATTTGTTGTCAGTCTGACTACAAATTTAATGTCCGTCCCCCTCTGTCTTTTGTTTCTGTTTCTCTCCTTTCCTCTCTCTCCCTTTCTCTTACCCCTTCTCCATTTCTCTCTCTCTCTCTCCCTTTCTCTTACCCCTTCTCCATTTCTCTCTCTCTCTTTCCCTGTAGCCATCTGTCTGTGAACCACTGAAGTAAAAACAAACCTCACCTCACCATAGCAACGGGTCAGAGTGAAACTTGAGCTCTCTCTCAACCAAACAAACTCCCATACACACACACATACACACACCCACACCCCCATAAACACAAACCCAGACACACACACGTAGTCACAGCCATGGTTGGTGTGCTTTGCACCCTCTACCAAAAGGGAGAAAGAGAGTCCACAGGATAGGGGGCGTGGGAGAGAAAGAGAGAAAAGGTGGCATAGACAGCCAAGAGGGAGAGAAAAGGAACGGTGAATTATTTTAAACACCCTAAGAAAAAAACGGAAAAGATATCATGAATAAAGTCATGAATAGGAAGAGTGAGTGGGAGAGGAAGGGATGTGTGTGTGTGTGTGTGTGTGTGTGGGGGTGCCGAGAGTTACGAAACCCTGATAAGTGAAGAAGCTCTCCATAGTGATCTTTTTTCTGTACTGTAAACTTTAAAGGAAGATGAACTGCCCATGCCATGACCCCTAGATAAAGAAAATGTGTGTGTGTGTGTGGGGGGGGGGGTGCATACAGTTACAGTGTCTGCCTGTATGTGTGTGTATGTGTCACTGCATGACTCATTCATGACTTAATTGCAGAGACTCATCACAAATAGTTACCAGACAGTAGTTATTGTCTTCCCTTAGGCAGACAAAGACACACACACACACACACGCGCGCGCGCGCGCGCGCACACACGCACGCACGCACGCACGCACTCACACACACACACACACACACGCGCATTTCAGACACGTCACTCATAAACCCAGGTGTGAACACGAGTGTGTGTGTGTGTCAGTCTGTGGGTGAGAGTACTGGGATGACTAACTCACAAGTCAGCGATCTTGAATTCTGTTCTGTTGTCTCTAATTGGTCACCTTTCCCAAATCTGTAGCATGATGCACACCCACTCATTCGTCTTCTTTTATCTGCCTTGGGTGTGTATGTTGCAGGAGTGTGTGAAATTGGGATGCTAGTGAATAACTTACGTTTTGTGACATCACTCTGTTTCAGAGCAATAACTAATGTATATTAAGTGTGTATGTGTGTGGGGGTGGATGCAAGAGAGACAGAAAGAGAGAGAGAGAGAGAGAGTTTGTGTGTGTGTACATATGTGTGCAATGGCGTTGACAGCATGACTGCCGGGAGCCATTTCTCGGCTCTTTGAGAAAGAATGCTAAGATGCATTTTTTTGGTAAAGCTCTGGTTTGTGAAGGGTCCTAAAAAGATAAATCACTCATGTTTACACAACTTTATAACAGACCTCCTTGAACTGCCAAACGAGTTCATGTTCAGTTTCTCAGAAGGAACAGACTGAAATCTGACCTCATTGGTTGAATGTTGCAGTCAGTCTTTGGCCACCAGGGGTATTAAAATAATTATTTTAGGAGGGAGAGTTGAATTACTTAAATGAAATTAAAAACACACACACACACACATGCCCCCCCAAACACACACACACACAAAGAGAGAGAGAGAGAGAGAGAGAGAGAGAGACACACACACACACACAAGGAAGTCTGCTCCCACTGCATCCCATAATTGCACTGTCCTTGTGCATTGTGTTATTCTCCTTCTGTGGTCATAAAGTGATGTGTCGATTGGAAGGAATTTGGTCGCACTTGATTTCAGCTACTTTGTTAGTTTTCCATTTTTCTATTTGCAGACTGTGTACCAACACCAGAGGTGTTTTGTGCGCACACACACGAATACCTAGAGCAGGGTGACGTTACGGCCTGCCTCCAATGCTATTCTTCTGTTTCTCTCATTCACTTTGTCTGCCAGTTTGGCAATGTTGTTATTACTGTATATCACTGGGATGAACTCTCATTGTGTTGCTAGTATTTCACTGATATTTCGACACCCCTATGAGAACAAACCTCACACACACACACACACACACACACACACACACACAGAGTGCAATGTTGTAATATCAAATTATTTATGTGACATTTCTGAATTTCTGCCGAGTTGGCGTAGGGAGCATCTAAAACATTCCTTCCCTCCAGCCTGGGGTGAGTTCTCCGCAGTCTGCTGCTGCAGAGAGTGAATGAAGTATGGGAACACAATGAGAACTAAATATACTGTAGTGTACCTGCTCTTCCTTTTTGATTTTACTAACTTTCCCTTTAAGGAGACTTCTGGATCTCTCTCTTTCTCTCCCTCTCTCTCTTTTCTCTCTCTCTCTCTCTCTATGCTGCTTGTTTGTTTGTGTGTGTGTGTGTGTGTGTGTGTGTGTGCGTGGGTGTGTGTGTGTGTGGAGGAGAACTGAACTGGACTTGTAACACAACAGCCAAAATGTGTCCTAAACAAAGTAGATAGATAGATAGATAGATACTTTATTGATCCCCAGGGGGAAATTCAGTGGGTCTCAGTAGCATACAGACATCACACACAACATCAGACAGCAGAAATGGTAAATATAAGTATAAGTATAAACAAATAACCAAACTCCACTGTACAATAGAGACAGTAGGAGATAAGAAAAACTAACAAAACTAAATACTAAATATACTATATAAATTAAATGTAAAAAATCCAGTGTGCTTGAGGGTAATCAAGCATGAGACGCTTGTAGTGACAGGGCCTGTAGTTCTGTGTGCATGGTGAAGTGCTCAAGAGAGTGAGTGTCATGGTGAGGTGCAAAAGTAGTCCAACAGTAGTCCTGTAGTTCTGTGTGTATGGTAAGGTGCTCAAGAGAGTGAGTGTCATGGTGAAGGTGCAAAAAGTAGTCCAACAGTAGTTCTTTACTTATGTGTGCATGGTAAGGTGCTCAAGCGAGTGAGTGTCATGGTGAAGGTGCAAAAAGTAGTCCAACATTAGTAACAACAGTGCAACAGTGCAATAATAAGGTCTAGAGACCAGCATAAATAATATGGACAAATAGAGTAAAGTATAATGTAGACAAGGTAATATAAAAAACTATGTCAGTGCAAGAACAGGTTGAGGTAATAGGGTTACAGCCATTCAGTATTGTAGCAGAAACCATTGATCATGTGTGCTAATATAGCATGAAAAACATGTGTAGCAGGAAAACAGTAGTAAAAACATTAGGCTGTGGACATTAGTAAAACAGTAGTAAAACAGTAGTAAAGCAGTAGTGGGCAGTCAGTACTCAAACATGGAGAGGGTGGAGAAGTTCTGTACTCCATAGTGTGTTGATTTCTTTATGGGTCTGAGCTCCAAAGTTTGAGAGACAGCATTTTGATACAGAACTCCAGACCCTTGTGGTTAAGGGTGTGTGCTTCTCATGCTCAATAGCCCCATGTGCTATGAATAGCCGCTGATGTGCTCTTATGCTATCTCTGACCTCTGTGTTAAAATGTGGTCACTTCTCATACCAATCTCTCTCTCTCTCTCTGTCTCTTTCACACACACATCCACAGACACACACACCCTCTCACTCTTCTGTTGACGTTCCTAAATACTGATGGGAAGTTTCTCTGAATTTCTGAATAACTACGTAAATCATGAACTGAATATCCAAACTCATAAAATTACAATGCCCTGTAGATAAGTAAGTAAGTAAGTAAGGTCATGTCAATCTTTCCACCAAGACCCACAGAACCAAAAACAGAACTGATGGTTGCTCCTCAGATTTATGACAAATAATATTTTTTATTATGCAAGTTATGTGCTTCAGTGTTTAACCTGCAGATGGCATGTGAGGTTATTCTTTCTGAACCCTATGCCCTGAGCATTGACACACCCATATACAGGGGAGCTGTCAAACCAACGGAGATATTCTCCCATACAAGGAAAATGGAACCCTTCTGCAATTATTATACAGTTATTCAATCAACTTCTACACACATGGCTAGATGACTGTTATGAGCTCTCCTTGGTCTGCGTACCAAAGAACCACGTCACACCAATCTTTAAATCCCTTCACAGGTTTCCTGTAACCTCCAGAGCTGATTTTGAGACTCTTCCTTTGTTTTTTTCAAGGTCGTCATGGTCTTGCCCTTCCCACCCTCATGATATAACGATACGCTCTGTTTCGGTCTCTTCTATCTGTCAGCGACAACCTGTTTTCACCCCCTGTTATCTGACTGAAATACGTTATCTGGCCTCTGAGTCATTGTATAGGTATTCATGACCCAAGCCATGGACATATCTGCCAGGTTGTCACAGTTTTTCTCAGTTGCTTTGGTGTTTTTCTCAGATCAGAATGAAAATTCTCATGACTATTAGTTCAACCTGCACAACATTTAGTCATTTGTGCACATCATAGTAGCAATTTCTCCTTCAAATGCTTTTGGATATGTATCAGTTGCTTTCATACAATTCTCTGCTTATAACATTATCATTTGCTCATGTCATGTCAGTCAAAATACTTATGGATGCTGAATAGTCGTTCCCAATAAAACTAATAGTCTTCTTTTGATTGCTTGAGTCATCATACAAAATTGTTGAACTAGTTATCAAATTCTGTAACAATGCTGTGAAATTGCTAAGAGCATATACAGTAAAAATGTGAAACGTACGTATTCAGTGTCTTGTACTCACTTACTCCCCTAACTATAGCAATGTGTAACTTTACTGTAGTTTTCAAATCGCTGTAGTGTATACCGCTGTCTTGAGCATGTTCAGGTAGTGTCACCGAGTTCTGACCTTTTTTTGCATTGGAAAACACTGAGAATAAACTGTCATAATGAAAACATGACAAAGCCATTTGACTATCTTGTTCATAAACGATGGTGTCAAGACTTCTCATTTTGATGACACTGGCAGTTTCATTGACATGAATGCTTTTGAGGAATGGACTATCCATTTTGAGCAAGTGACATGCTTTTGCAGGTTATCCACTAGGTTTTGCTGTTTTCACTAATTGTTTTGAGAAATGCACTAACTGCTCTGCAAATGTTAATAGTGTATAAGTATAAGTATATATTATCCTTTATCCCGTGAGGGAAATTTAGTCTCTGCATTTATCCCAATCCATGAATTAGCGAAACACACTCAGCACACAGTGAACACACAGTGAGGTGAAGCACACACTAATCCCGACGCAGTGAGTTGCCTGCTACAGCGGCGCTCGGGGAGCAGTGAGGGCACTTCAGCCATTCCTACTGGTCGGGGTTCGAAACGAGACCGAAGCCCTAACCAGTAGGCCACGGCTGCCCCTAATAGTGATGTACCAAAGCACCAAAGTGACTGAGAAAAACTATAAGACACTTTTTTTTACCATTATCTTTCTATAGAATGAAATTACGTTGTAGCTCAGCTGTTTCTATATGTCATTTTGCACACCAGTATAATAACAATAAAGAAATTCCATTGAATAGATTTGTCTGATTTTGCTGGTGTGTCCATAAGGCCTGGGGGCTCTCTGTAGGCCCAGTGTTAGTGCTGGGCCCTTATAATCGTCCTAACCCCAGTTAATTACTTTAAATGCTATAGGTAAGCAACATATTGCAGTGACAGTATGGTGAAAGTATAAAGTAAATATGAAACCTCAATCCTCCTGTCTGCAATCTCTCACATAGGCTACTGTATTATGATATTATACAGTGATGTGCAACATTTTACTTTTGAAATTACAGTAATGCTTATGCTTACAGTGAAAATTTTACATTGACAAAATGGCTGAGCATTTTGACTATGTGCAGTGACACAGGAACTTTGCATTTGGATGACACTGAGATGTTGATTGACATTTGTGTCACTCCCTCAGGAAATACACAAGGCCTTGGTTTGCAGTTACTGATGGTTTATTTTCTTCTTTAATTGTCCACCGTCAAACTGTTTAAATAACAGTAAAAGAACACAATAAACATGCACGCATAGCACGCATACAAACATACAAAAAGTGTATTATCAAAATTCTTATATTTTGACATGTATCTCACCACTGCAAACTGTCAGCTGGCACATGTGTGTGTAGGGCAGACTGTCTTGAATCTGGCAATATCATTCTCTGGGGCTGAGCAAATGTGAAAAATATGTGGTGTGTGCCTTACGGAAATAAATGCCATTTTTTTTATTTAGCCCTATGAGCCCTACTCTATTTTTGGCCATTCTCACTACCTTTAGTTAAGCATTTATCCTGGTCATTGTAAGTGCCATTTACACATGCTATATTTTTCAGAATAGGCTACCCAAATCTGCCACCAATTCATATTAATACTTGCAATGATTTGGTTTTGATTTTTAAATAATACAAAGACAAAAAGCGTATTATACCATTCTTATTTTGAAATGTCTGTCAGCTGGACATGACTTTCATGTATGTGTAGGGCAGACTGTCCTGAATCTGGCAATATAAGAACCATGGTGGAGAGGGGGTTTGGGGCTGACAATTTACAGACATGTGGTGTGCGCCTCACAGAAATAAATGCCATTTCTTTTATTTAGTAATGAAAAATGACTTTTCTGCGCTCCATATCTGTGACACAAACTGATCTTACCTGACTGAACCCGAGTTTGCGTGTTCTGTGTGTACACTCATGATGATTCTAAAACACATTTTTACTGCATTGTCATGAACAAAGTGAAGGCAAAAAGGTGTTTCTTTGTCGAATAAATTGGGATGCAATGTGAGTCTCGAATTAGATGCCATGCAGAAATTTGCTGGGATCTCAAAACCGGATTATGAACATACTTTGCGATAGAGAAACACATGAAAGCGTTGGATTATGAACATGCTTACAAAAACGTACAAAAACGTGGGGTAAGTCGAGCTATATGAAGTTATTATTTTGATGTCATTTCGTCTGTTTTTTAACCCAGAATTATGTACTTGGTATCAAATGATAGCTTTGTGTCCCCTCTTTCATCTGACATGCGTGGCATAGGCCTATCTATCCGATCGGATCACGGGTTCTGGGGTAGAGCCTAATTCAAACGAGAGTAATGAGTGTGCAGCGTTGGTTTTTGTACATGATGTTTTGTAGTCACGTTGTCTGTTTTTATAGCCAGGAAGCATCGATATACTTTGTACCAATAGATAGTCCTGTGTCTCCTCTTTCTTCTGATATGCTTGCCATATCTATGCGATCACGGGTTCTCGAGTAATTCAAACGGGAGTAATGGGTGCGCAGGTGAACTGTAAATATGAATCAATTTGATTTATTTATTTATTTTTTCATACTTGATCGCACAGGCAAGTGTTGTGTCTCGTTGGAAAGCCCCACTTCTGCTCTGTCACGCAATTAAGGTTTCATCTCGCTGCAATGAACAGTTCTGGAGCAATGTAACAAAGAACTCAGGCAAAGCAGCCTGCCTCTGCCTGACCAGCTACTGTATGGCAAGAACCACGCAGTCAGCAAATTATGTTTTTTATAAAGTAGCCTAGGCTAGGCCCTATTGGGCTACTTTTATTGGAGCCATCCGGAGATATGTGCCTAATATGCTTGCATTTCACCCAAATTTTATCGAAATATTTTTGTAACAGCGTTACCGTGGCCATCCGATTATTTCTGATCAGCCCCACAAGTCAATGTCAGAGCCTACCTAACAAGGACAGCCTAACGCAGCTCACTTGGCTATGATTCGTGACACATTCTAACATCTTATTAGCATTAATGTTCCAACTCATCATCAACTCACCTGTTGTTACTGAGGTTAAGTAGTAGTCAAGTGTTTTTTAACAGATGACTTGAATTGTCCCGCTGCTGCTGCTGCTGCTGCACTAGGCCTACTCACGATTTGATCACAACCGTGGGCTACACTTCCTGACTGGGCCAATGGTCGTAGATAGAGTGCAGTAATTGGTTCAGTCCCTGCTTTGCAAAGTGTTGGCAAAGTGCCGTCGAAAACGGCTTTTTTTTTTTTTTTTACTTTTCACTGAACGGAGCTGGGGGGGCCAGCAGGGTGGCCAAGCTTTGACCAGTGGTGGCCGTGGCCCCCCCTGGCCACCACGTAGCTCCGCCCCTGGTTATAGCTAATTTCGGGCTTATCATTTTCAGCGGGGGACTGATCTGTTGCTCAGAGGCTACTTTTGTTTTTAGGCCTAGGCTAACTGCATACACAGATCAAGCTTGAGATTTGTTATCCATATTTGCATAATATTTGCAAAGTATATGAATAGCCATATTGGATGATACAAAAAGGCAAATATTTTAATTCATTTAATATGTTGCTTGCGAATAGGTTGACAACGCTAAACGTCCAGTATTACGCCGCTAATAATCATGGCTATATCTTTTTACCAGTTGCCACTTGTGTCTGTCCGGAAGCTGTATCTGGAAGCTTGGCACATTTGGCAGCATTTTCCCCCAATACTTTTCGTCTTTTTTACCTGGCCTTTTCAGTCCCTCATGGCCTCTTTGTACCATCCATCCTCCCTGACGCTTATCACCACGGCTATGGTATCTGAGAAAACTTTTTCGAAAAGACGGGCTATATATGGACCCAACCAACTCTTCTTGGGAGGGGAGAACAACACATGCAGAGGCTGCGGTGTTATGCATAGAATGTGAACTTGTGTAGCCAACTTTAAGAGAAGATAGATCAATGTGGAAAATGTCAATATTTTTCCCTCGACCGGCCCAAAAGTGAAGCGGCCCACCGGGAATTCTCCCGATTACCCACTCCGGGCCTGCTGGCACTGTAGGCTACACAAAGTGTGGGGACATGCACTCACTGTAGAAACAACACACACACACACACACATTCACCGAGGGAGAGCAAGTGGACGGAATGGGGGTGGAGTTTACTTTAGATGAGATAAGACAGTGTTCAGGCTGAACCTGTAAAGTCTACTCAGGCCTTGAAGGTAACCACTCCGCTATCTTGCCGCCCCCGGCACTAGCTTTCTCTGTCCCCACCACACCCTCTCTTGGGGTTGGAATGGCTTGAAAAGCCTACCGCCTCCCCTCCCGGACGTCGCCCAGTGGACTTCAGCCTGAGAGATACTTCGCAACGGTTTTGTTATGCTTAGGAATTTATTAGACAAATGGTGTATGGTGGTGTCCTCAACATGTCTACGGGTGCAATACTCTACAGTATTCTGATATATATGGTGAGTTTATGCGGTTGTTCGTATTTAGTCAATATTTAGCTTGTTTTAAATTAATGGTTTATCACAGAACTGTAGGCTACCTGTCGACTACAGTACGTCGGTCAGTGCATTTTGGGAAACTACTGGCCTTTTTTTTTATCCTGTTACGGTTGTGGCCGTTATTTAGATATTGCCAGCTTTGTGGGAATTGTCCGCTTGTCCACTTTAATCTTAAACTGCGTTTTCCCTACAAAGTTTGGACACTGGGAAGTACCTACCTCCAGTTGGAGAGTGGCCAGGTCTGGCCTGCTGATGTTTCAGATGGACTGGAATGTAACACTGGACTGTTATAATGCTTTTCTGACGGGTTAATACTCAACCACTTACGTGCCAACGGGTGACGCTATTCTGATAGACTCGTGTTATGATGAGCAACAGTGCAAGTCGTTGAAGCACTCTTAGAGATACAAAAGGATGCAGGGTATCTGTTCCAGAATGTATGTGTTTTTAACTGTTTTGGTTGGTGCGTAAAGCCTTTTTCCTCATGAAATCTTTGTGAATGGTCAACTATGGGTTTGTGTGTGTGTGTGTGTGTGTGTGTGTGTGTGTGTGTGTGTGTGTGTGAGTGAGAGAGAGAGATAGAGTCCAAATGGTAAAACTAGAGCATTATGCTATTGCATGGTTGTATCATCATTCTTTTACATGTTGATGCTTAGTCAGTAAAGGCCAGGCAAAATGACAAGTCTATTCAAATCAGAAACACTCAAGTTGGTTAAACCATTGTATTTTTGGAGTGTCAACCAAAAAAATGTCATTGTGAAATACTATCAAAGCATGTCAGATGACATCATTCATTCTAGATGACATGTAGCAGCTAAGTCTATGCTCAGCTTGGGTCTTAGTGTGACAATGAACTGAATGTAGCATGATGTGATGAATAAGACAGTGTTAAAATATTCTCCTTAAAAGTTATCCAATTTACAGAACTCTCTCTATCTCTCTCTCTCTCATACACACACACACACACATACATGCGCACAGGCATGCAAGCAGACAAGCTGTAGACTTGTAGACAAAAAGATAATCTGAAAAATATTGTAAGAGATTACCTGCCCCCACACTTAACCACGTCAGACAGACACAGAAAATATTAGTTAGATTTTTACAGTGAATGACAGATGCTCATACCCACACAAACCTCCTGCATGCATACTCTCTCTCTCCCTCTCTCCCTCCCCCCCTCTCTCTCTCTCTCACACACACACACACACACACACAAACCAATTCAAACAATAGATTGCAGTGTTCCAGGTTTCTCTGTGTTTTACTGTGCATGGTGAACCTTATCTGTCCATGTCTCTAATGCTTGTTCTGGCTCCACACCTAATGCTACAGAACAAATTAGAGTCCAATTGCTTTAGAGCAACTGCTTTAAAGTCCAGATGCTTACGTTTAAGAGGCTTGTGCCCAGGGTGTAGGGAGTAAAGCAAAGTGAGGCAAAGCAACCTTTATGTAGTGCACAGAGGGAATTCAATGTGCTTCATATAAAAAAAAAACCATAATTATAAAAAATAAAAGCCTCAAAGGGACAATAGCTTTAAAATATAGCTTAAAATCAGTTTGGGTGAACCTAGACAACCCAACATACCTGAACTAAATTTAAAATAGCTCTACAGGTCCATCTGGGAAGGATCTCATTGACTCCGGTTTCACATTGTATGACTTAGATGCGTAAGCAGCAGTGAAATTAAACTTAGATTGGTACATTAAACTCTGTAAATTAGACTAAACCAAATTATCTCAGAAGTGCAACACATCATTTTTGTAAGTAAAGGTTATAAACGCAGTTGTTTACTGAATTCCAAATAAAATACACGTCCATATCTGTCGCCATCAGCACAGCCACTGGTTGTGTCGAATGCACACCATTGAGATTGGATCCTGGGTTTTTGGTAATTTGGGAATGGACATCAAAGTGATCCTTTCCAGGCTGACCTGCAGAGCACATTCAGATTTGCTAACAGGTTCGTCTGGGTTCACTCCAGGCTATCTTACAGCAAACTAGTTTAAATAGATAGTTTAAGTAAAGTGTAGTTAAGTAATAGGCAGCTTAAGTAAAGCTACTTGAGACAAAGGTTGTCGGCATGCTCAGTCCTAAAAAGTCTTTGTCTTCACTGGTCTTGCCGGACCAGCGCTTTGGAGTCAAAATTATGAGTTAAAAGTAATAAATATTGTACCAGGACTATGTGAAAAGCAGGCTCGGATGAAGCTGGGAAGGATTAAACACACAGTTTCCACACCGTGGTAATTAACCGTGATAATTCTGATATTTGAAATGAAAACGGTAATTGTTATTGTCAACATTTACCGCGGTGTACCGTTTCACCGGTATTCGTTACATCCCTAGTTCATACCAGTGTGTCCTACCAGCATGTGTGTGTGTCTGTGTGTGTATGTGCATGTATGCTTTGCACCAGTGTGTGCATGAATGTTTTTATGCAAGCATCAGGAGCTGTGCCCTGTGTGAATGTGTTAATTGGAAAACCTGTGACTGAGAAATTCAATGTCACATTTCCCTCCCTACAGTATGTTATCTGCTGATAGGTCTGAGCTAAGAGCAGTTACACCCTGATAAATGAGTGGCTCCTCTGACTCAGTGATCTGTGTTGTAAATGTATAGTCTAATACTGTGCTGTTAAAGCTGTCATGGGTTGTTCAAATCGTTGCTAGATGCACCCACATTAAGTCATATGATATGACATCACTCTCTTGCTGGTCCTCCTCCTTTCTCTACCTCTGTCTCAACCTCTCTCACTCTCTCTCAACCCCCCCCCCCCCCACTATCTCTCTCTCTCTCTCTCAAATTTAAATTCAAATTCAAAATGCTTTACCAGGGTTCCCGCGGATCCTTAAAAAGTCTTAAATACAACTTTCGGTTTTTAAGGCCTAAAAAAGTCTTAAATTGTATGGGATGTCTTGAATTTTTGAAAGGGAGGTATTAAATTTGCGTATGGGACCGCCAGCAAGTGCAAGAGCGAGTGAAATGTCTCTATCCGGTTTTTCGTGTATTTAAAACGCAATTGTATAAGTGACTATAAGGCAACGGGAGGAAATGTAGTGGTTACAGAGTGAAGATGTTTTCACGGGTGTGGTTAAAGGTGTGAAAACGGTAATAATATGTACAAATATGCCTGACGTTTTCGTGGTGTAGCCGTGGCCTGAGAGATATGCAGGTAGCCTACGTGAGGTAGAATGAGCGGGAGAAAAGAGTTGGTAAGCCAGTTAGCGATAGGGCCATACGTTGGAATTTAGGCAGGACATAGCCTATGGATTTTAAAAGCCCTGTCCGGTGCAGCCATAACCAGGACGCATATTTGTCCTTTTTGGAGTTGCGCTGGGCATCATGGTTTCACAAACTATGGACGTGAAGACTGCTGGTCAAATTATGCGCAGTGCAGGGTTGCCAACTTTGGGTGTTTGGCTGGAGTGAGATTTTGTGAAGTCATAGTGCGTGTGCGTTAAATTTTTCCCTAAACCTAATTTTAAAAAATGTCTGTCCCCTGACTTTTTTGCTATGTACAGTATAATCCCTGATTTAAGTTTCTTCAAAATGTACAATTAAATTATTGATTGCACTTGAAAACAAGACCAGTGTTTTAACCCTGTGGCATGGAAGGATTATGAGCCACTGGGCCCCTGGGCACAGACATGAAAAGGGCCCCCCTGCCCACCTGAAAAAGGTAGTAGCTCAGTAGAAAAAATTGAAAAATAACCCCTTAAATGGTGACTTCTGGCGAGTTTTGTGGAAAGAAATGGACAGATTGAGACTTATGAATGTGTGTATGAGTGTACGTATGTATCAGGGATAGAAATAGCCTAAAATATTTTTTTCCACCTACCATTGTGGCTGGTGGATTCCAAAATCTACCAGCCACTAGAGATACAGTATGAACATTTGATGAAAAATCATGACCAAAATGATCACGGTTATTGGTATTGCAATATGATTAAAATGTGCTGACTTTTCTTCTAAACCTACCATCAATGTTGGACAGAACTCATAATTGGCCTGCCCTTCATGCCCAGTAGCAACAAATCTAAAGGTCAACAGAACAGCTATAGTGTCATAAAAGTGGTGTGGCTCCTTTAAAACCCAATCCACTGGTGTGAGTTCTGGAGCCATCCAACTTTATCTAACTCTATACTATCCTACATCATCTGATTTTAATATTTTGTCTAGGCTACAGTATATTTAACATTTAACATTTATTTTCTATTTGGCCTGTTATGAAATTATGCATTGACCAATTAAGCACACTTTTTTAAGACACTTAAATACATGCATGCTTAGCATTTTGTGAAAACAAATCATTATAGCTACATCGACAAACTCTTAGCCATGAGCTATATATCCTCTGGTTTTAATATTTACACATATGTAGGTATTTAAGCACAGCTCAGTTTTAAGACACTTAAAGCCCAAAATTGGAGACCATATAGAAATTTGCTACCATTTCAAAACCGGATACTCTGGAACGGCTTATTGTACAGGGGATTGCATTACACCTTTGTGTTCGGTAAGGTCTGCTGTTTATTCTGGTTTACGGTTTGTCATGTTTGGAACGAAAAGTTTGTGAGATATTCCTCCTATAGGAATTGAAATGAGCGCAGAGCTATAGTAGCCTAATATGATTATTTCTTGAAAGTTAATTTATTTTTCTCGCGAACCGTTTTTAGCAGTAAATGGCTATAGCACCTTATAAAAGATGAGAAAAAGTTATTTCATGTGATGTCTGTGAGGATACTTCGCGAGTAGCCTACTTCCTAGAGAAGAATGGGCGGCCACACTTTATGTCGGTCTGCCTCATGTCTAAATAGCAGCGTGTTCCGTGAAGGTGTCGCGGACCGGATTAAAATAGCCTAGTCAGCGAATCAACAATCAGAGAAAACTGCGCTGAGAACGTTGTAGGCGGATATTAGACCTACCTGCTGTTGGTCTAGACATATGTATGCCTTAAACTCGTATCCTGTCATTTAGAAACAATGCTGTGGGCTAGTCTAGTCATCAACAAAAAATGAACGGATTGCAAAAAAAAAAGAATGGATTTGGCGTGACATTTCTTGAGTGTGCGTGAGAGCGTGAGATTGGAGCTGAAAGCGTGAGTGTCACGCCAGATGCGTGAGAGTTGGCAACCCTGGCAGTGATTCTGTTACTCGTCTGATAATTTGCTGCGAAGGAAGGAACCACGGACTGACAGAAAAAGAAAACAAACGTTTTCGCAATCAGGAGGAAATATGTTAAGTTGATCTGTTTGCATCTTTCCAGCGTGTGTTGCTGGCCTAGCCTAGGGAAGAAAATATCTGTCTAAGTTATAATACCTGTAATATCTGTCAACAGCTTGCTTGCCAGCCTTTCCCAGTAGGCCTACTTCGCAAAAGTTGTGAAATATAGCTGCATTTTTTTTAATGTCGGCGACTGGCTACATAAAAAAAAAAAAAAAAACGTGCGTTCATAATACGTGCGTGCTTGAGATGAAACCAGCAGTTTTCAGCAGGATCTGAGGAGGACCTGTCTCTTAATTAATTTAAAACAAGTCAATGGTTTTACAATGTTTCAGTCAAGCTTTGGTTGGTTTAGATATAGGTATGCATAGGTATGCAAAATGTAAAGTCGTGGATTAACTTTAATTTGCTGTGCTGCATATGGGACAATAGATGCACATAGTACATGATATAAAGTAGGCCTATTAAAATATTTAAATAGCTTAGTCTAACTTTGAAAAAAATATTGAAGGGAATCCAGTCCAGTGCACATGTCTTTGGCAAGTAGCCTAGGCTACTACAGACACAGGTGAAGAACAGTCAGCCTCAGCCAGTAAGCACAACCAGATATGTACAGCCAGCTTCAAAAGCAAGCAGCCCAGACCCTAAAATTGGGCATTTATAGCTTTGAAGGTAATTCACACACAATTATTTTTCTTTCGCCAAAATATATGTGGTAACTTCTGTAGACATCCAAAATGGGGTGGGGGTTAAAATTAGTAGGAAAAAAAAAAACTGTTGCATAAAACAGTTTTAAGTTGTTGTATGTATCTTTTTGCCGTGGTATAGTCTTAATTTTTTCATTTAGATGTCTTGAAAAGGTCTTAAAAGTCTTTAAATTTGCACTTGGAAAATGTGCAGATACCCTGTTTACAGGGCTCCAGAGTGCGACCAATTTGGTCGCATATGGGACCTAACTTTTCAAAAGTGCGACTAAAAAAAATCGGAGGTCGCACCGGTGCGATCAGCTATTCGAGAGAGGAAAACGTGTCCGCATTGAAACTCTCTACCTTTGGTTCAATAACAGACACATATTTGGCCAATATCGTGGTTTAAACAAATCACAGATAGAGAAGGGCGGGACCTCCCCTCTGATTGGCCGTGGCCCAGTGCCTGTGTGTAAATTTGAAAATGCGTGTGCTGCAGAGAGAGAGAGAGAGAGAGAGAGAGAGAGAGCGAAAGAGAGAGGGGTCAGTGACCCGTCAGATAAACAGTGTGGATGTAGTTGTATATGTGCATTACAGTGTGGTCACATAGGCCGAGATAAATGTACCCTCTCCCCATATGGCAGCAGCAAACCGATCAGACGAGCCCGAGATGATGATCAAGTTTATCGTTGCCTACGATAGGCCTAATGAAACTTCCCTTCACCAAGTTCAGTCCGAAATAATTATTCATTAGAAAAATAGTTTGCACGTAAACCCAACGTACAGGAATGCCACTTGCGCCAAATTTATAGGAGTCATTGCAGATAAAAAGACGTCTTAAAATTGCGAACAATGCATACAAGGCCTTCCCGAACGAGAGAGATACAGATATCGCCGAAAAGGAGTGCGTCATTGACCGCAGTTACATGCAGGGAGTAACCCGGTTTTCAACAGCAATATTCGTTTTGCGCGCGAGTTGTGTAAACTCATTCTGATGGCACCAATCAATTCAATCCGGTATTTGGCGCAAACCGAATATCGCTGCTACATTTAAAGCCCGAATATTCCCTGCATGTATAACTGTGGTCATTGTGTACGGTGAATCGAATGGACACATTTAGATCGAGCATGGCAAGTCATTGCAATAGCCTATAATAATAGGCCTACCATTTCGTTACTGCATTAACCATAGTGATGTTCTTATTGAAAAATTAAAAATACTAAAATTAAAAAGTAAATTGCATTGTGGGGCTGTCAAATGATTATTGCAATCATCATTGCAAAATCACATAAAAATCCCCCAGGCTACTTGGAACATCTCTTTAAATTGTGCTCAAATACATTTCTATGGAAGATGCTAGCATGGCAAGCTGGTTTAGCCAAGGCCTAAAGATCATGAAGGATAGTATGTAAGACATTGAGCCATGAGAATTGAAGCCCTTAAAAGACATGCACTGTTAATTTACTCACTGTTATTTTTATTTAATTCATCTTGAGATGTTTTAAGTTTACATTTCAGCTCAGTGAAGCACTTAAAGCACCAACACTTCATTAAGTTACTTTTCTTGTATTGTAAATCATAAGTCATAGGACAACCTATATAGGACAGTAATAAAGGGAAAAAAGTGAACCTGCTGCGGTGTTAAATGCGATGTGGTTGAAAATTTGGGTGCACCTAACTTATGTGCTGGTGCACCTAAGAAAAAAAGTTAGGCGCACCAGTGCAACCAGTGCAAAAAGTTAGTCTGGAGCCCTGCTTTATTGGCATGACAAATAAGACAATCGTGTCTGGAATAAGACACAGAAAAACTAGGTGTCTATGTGTAGACATATACATATACATAGGTGTACACTATATCACAGTATAACAATAACAACACAGAAACATAATATGTATATATATATATATATATATATATATATATATATATATATATATATATACATAGACATATACATACACACATATATACATATATATGTACAGATAACGTGAGTGGAATGGATTTAATGTGGAGGTGCACACTGTGTGTTTAACTATGTGTTTAATCCTTCCCAGCTTCATCCGAGCCTGCTTTTGACATAGGCCTGGTACAATGAAACAAAACTGGTACTCTACTGATTCAGTTGTCTTATCTCTCTCTCTCTCTCAGGTCCTGTTCCAGTGTGCACAATGCTGTGTTCCCTCCACTATCCAGGCGCAGGTGCCAGTTGAGGTGAAGGCAGGTTATGTCGTCTCTAAAGGTACATCTCAAACACCCTATGCTGCTCTCACAGCCCTCAAGCACAGCTGAATACTATGAATCCATTGTTTGAAACTGATACTATTTTCAGATCTGTGTCTGTTTAGTTCAGTGAGAGTTTGTGAATGGACATTCTCACATGTATGTACTGTATGTGTGTCTGTGTCTGTGTCTGTGTGTGTGTGTGTGTGTGTGTGTGTGTATTTTTGTGGGCAGTCAATGTTGGTGACTGCGGCGCGAGGAGATTTTACTTTTCCGTCTGTGACCCTGACTTCGCCATCTTGTCGGACGGGACCATTGTGACGGCACGGGTCACACGGGTCACCTCGGAGGGCAAGTCCTTCTGTGTGTGGGCCCAAGACCAGAGGCACCACCGCTGGAAAGTAGATGTCACTCTCACTCACACTGAGCAGGTATGAGAGCCGGCCCATACAGTGGGAGGTGATACATTTACTGTAACATGGTGCACTAATGAGAAATACTTACATTTCTAACCATAGCAGTGTTTTCTTTATAACATTATAAAGATTTCCCCCCATTTTTTACGTGTGCTCCAAGGCTGGATTTTGTCAATACCAAACATCAGGCTCACCACAATGGGAGCAAAGGAATTGGAACATTAACATTAAACCATCTTAATAAACATTAAATGAATGCATAATGACAAAAAAAATGTAAAAAAGCTGTGGTTTAAGAAAAAAAGCTTCTGAAAATCAAGCTATTATCATCTTCATTGCAGTTTTTTAGTCCATCTGGTGCATTTCTCAGATCTGAATTGAAATTCTACATCATCTAATCACTTGTGTACATCATAAAATAAAAAAACAGCCAATGCTTTAACACTAGATAGACATATAGATAGACATATAGATAGATAGATAGATAGATAGATAGATAGATAGATAGATTGGGGGCTTGAAGAGACATGACTCAGTGTGTCAGTATGTGGCTTGTCTGCTTGGCCAGACCGCCGTGAGGGAAAGTAGGAGGTATGGCAGGAATGCTGTTCCTAAAGACTTTACCTAAACACACACAGATAAGGGCCAACGCCCATTGGGGGCGGCATTCTCGTCAATGGATTTGACGCTCAAGAGATAGAACAAGTTTTAAACTTTGGTGTTGACAGTGGACGTTGGCCTTAAGACTGAGGTGTGGGGCTCCAATCTGTAGAAACTGTTGCAGTCCCTTTTTGCCTGTAGGCACAACACCAAGCGCTTAGCTCACCAAAGCACATGTGTAACACATTTATAGATCTGCCACTGATGAACTTCCCTTGGCTCAGCCTATGGAGAGATTGCTGATGTTGACTGACTCTAGACACCAAGACCATATGCCATAGGCACTATATGCAAGTGTGTGTCAAACACGCAGGGAAGCTTATGTTTTGTTAGAAGCAGTGACACGATTTGTGTGTGTGTATGTATGAACTTCAGAGTTTGTGTGTGTGTGTATTTGTGTGTGTGTGTGTACATGTGTATGCTCATGTTTGCATGTGGTTGTTTGCCTGCATGTTTTTGCATCTATTTGTGTTTATGCATGCCTTTGTATGTCCGCACACACACCCACACATGTGTTTTGTGTTATTGTCTGTACCCCCCCCCCCCCCATATTTATGTGTGTGTGTGTGTGTGTGTAGCCTCACGTGCCCCAGCAGAAGACTGGCGTTCTGCGGCGCTTCAGGAGACGCTGGAGTCCTCCTCCTATCTACTTACAGGAGAACGCTCCGCCTCCGTACCCTAAGGACCTGGAACAGGTGAGAGACCAACACAGCCAGCTTTACCACAGACGCTTACAGTAACATCCTGGAGCAATAGCACTGCTGGATTTGTCTACTTGTGTTGTGTGGTTGTCTGTGGTTGTTTGAGATTTGTATTTGTCACTCAAGTGTCACTCAGTGTTAGCAACAGTTGGCTAACTTTGCTGGGGTCAGTGGTTTAGCCCTCCTGACACATCAGTGCGCTTTAGGTCATTCTGTGAACAGTGTCTTCCAGAGCACATGTGAAAGTGAATGTGCAACACTCCTAGCTGAGTCAGAGACTCTCTCTCTCTCTCTCTCTTGCTCTCTTTCTTACTCACCCACTTCCCTCTCTCTCAATATCTCATTCAAATGGTGCTATACAATGGCCTGACACTGACACTAACATCTTTTTAAAAATAATAATAAAATACTCTAATGAACACATTTCTAAACTTCCCCATCTCTCTCTCTCTCTCTCTCTCTCTCTCCCTTTCCCTCTGTTTTTCTCTCTCTCTCTCAGATTGGGTCGGACTCCAGTCAGAACCAGACAGTGTACTACACCATCAGCGGACCGGGCGTGACCACTCACCCGAAGGACGTCTTCTCGTGCGATGAGCGCAGCGGCTTGTTGAGGGTCCACCGACCACTGGACCGTGAGGAATTCCCTGTGATTGTCGTGAGTATTGCGTCCCATCTCCAGATTCTGATTCTGCTGCTGAGACTGGATGCCTCTACCCCCCCACCCCTTCTCTCACTCAAATGAATCTCTAAGCTAACTCTTCAGCTAAATATGTGTTGTGTGTTGTGTTGTGTTGTGCAGTGTGCGTGTGTGTGTGTGTGTGAGTGTGTGTGTGTGTGTGCGTGTGTGTGTGTGTGTGCACATGCAGGAGAGAGAAAGAGACTCTTTTTTATTTATTCACACACACGCGCACACACCACCCCACTGCGTTGAATGTGTTGTGTCTTTATTTTACTGTAAGAGTTGTATCATGTTTTGTGAACTCTATTTCAAACGTGTGTGTGTGTGTGTGTATGTGTGTGTGTTTGTGCGTGTGTGTGTATGTGAGTGTGTGTGTGTGTGTGTGCACATGTGTGTGTTTGTGCGTGTGTGCTTCTGTGTTTTGGGTTTTTGTGAATAAAGTGCTGTCACTGCTAGGAGTGCCCTGCATGTTTTCTGTTCACTTCTTCCATACCTGAATCCAATTAGTGTTAATTTCGTCAGACGAGACGAGAGGAAAAATGTTCGTCAACAACCTTTTTTTCCATGACTAAGACGAGACGATGACGAGACTGCACTAATGTCCTGAAACACTGACTAAGACTATCTTAAGATGCATTATTGTTGACGAAAAAAGACGAGACTAAAATGTTTTGCATGAAATAAAAACTAAGATAAAATCTCTCTTCATTTTCGTCTACAAAATGAGAAGACAGAATAACTGTTACCTTTTCAAAATATTCCGAATGAGTTCATGCGCAGCAGCTTTCCTGTAGGCTAGTCTACGTGCTGTTGCTGCAACCCTGTGGCTGCGGCACGAAACTACATGGAACAAGAACACCGGAGATTTCTGCCAGAGTTAGCAAGCTAACTACCTAGGCTTTATGCCACAATGCTACATACCTAGAATTTGAAGCTTCTCTCATACATATACAAATTAACATCCCCCAGAATACGTCCATACGAAAATTTTCAGAAAGTAATGTCAACTATTTAACTAGTAACTGATGATGCAAAGTTTGCTAGCAAGTAAGCTAATATGGAAAGTTCGCTAGCAAGTTAGCTTAGATGGAGAGTTTGTGTTGCGTTTGGGCGCATATCGCCATCTAGCGTGGCGGAGTAAAACATTCATACAGACGGTGTTTCTCAAACTTTTTCAGATGAAGGACCACTTAACTAATCAATAAAAAAGAAACGCACGGACCACCTAGCTAAAACAAAATAAAAAATAGACCTAGCAGTATATTAGCCTACACAATACTCACTGAACCACCTTGCTTATTGTCTTTGCACTTTGCTTAATTGTGTCAGAGGATTCATATGATTTAAACTGGCATATCTGACATAGACAGTGTTGTAGAACAGTTTGAATTTACATACAAGTTGGTTCAATATTGCAAACAACTCATCTATATTATATTTTACCACGTCTGCTCGTGGACCACTTGGGATAGCTTGCGGACCACCAGTGGTCCCCGGACCACACTTTGTGAAACTGGTCTATGAAGATCATGACAGTGGTCCAGTCAAATCTTTTACTGTCTATGGCCAAATCCCAGCCGAGCTATAACTGTAGCTCGACTTACCTGTGCATGTAAACATACTGACTGACAAAAAATCAGAATGAGTAATTATAACAGACGAGTAGCCCTGTGGACACACAATATTGTTAGAAAATTGAGATGTGTGAAACACTATTTGACTGAAATGGTAATCAGAAATAATTTGTTATAAAAAAGACTAAAATGTTTTGACTAAAACTGACTAAGATAGCTTTAGTTTTCTTTTGACTAAAACTAGACTAAAATGACGAGACTTTTAGTTGACTAAAACTTGACTAACAAAAATGATATTTGAATGACTAAATATGACAAAGACTAAAAAGGACATTTCGTCACAAGACTAAGACTAAATTGAAAATAGGTGACGAAATGAACACTAAATCCAATCAGTGTCAGTGTGCTGATGCACACACACACACGCACACAAAATGAGATACGGATGGGAAATACATTCCCATTGATTGAACATCTGCCATGTGGAAATTCTCAATTCTGTCATCTTCAACAAATGGAGCATAGCATGAGTTCAGGCAGGCCACCGCTTTTCACTCACCGCTGATGACTCGCTTTTTTATTGCTGGACATCATTCAAGGCGTCCTTTGCTGCTGTAGCCTGCTTAGTCTTGCCACTTTCTCTGCAAGCCTTTTTGCAACCCACTTCCACCCCATACATCTGACTTATCAGTGTCTAGTGCTGCCATTGATGTGTGATTCTTGAATTTCCCCTTATCTATCTATCTATCTATCTATCTATCTGATGTTCTGTACTCTATGGGGGCGTAGCTTGCTTCTCCATCCTTCTGCCGTAGGCTTTCCATGTTTGCACGTGGCAGGGGGCTCCCAGAACAGAGCTATACCGCCAAGTGAAATATTATGCATATAGTGCAAATAGTAGTTAATTATCTGGACAAAGTGGTCCTGACTGAATTGCTAATTGAAGTTATCACTAAAGCACATTAGACAACATATAGATATTTGTAATTATCTGAGCAACACCCCAGCATTCAGCATCCCCCACTGTTTCAAACAGGAAAAGCTGAAAGCTGAAAAAAGTTCAGAGTTTGTTAACACCATAGTTCATGTGATATTGTATAGTGGCATTGTCAGAGCTATTGTATAATAGCATCTCATTCTCCCATAGTTTACAGCTCGAGTCTTCAACGTATTTACCCGCAAGGAGACAGATCTCCCCCTACCCATCACAGTTCACATCGAGGACGTCAACGACAACGCACCAGAATTTGTTGGGTCCCTACTCTACAGTGTAAAAGAACACAGTAAAATCGGTGAGACCTTGTTCAAGGCAACGCATAGCACAAAATGAAATAAATATTTTCATGCACACCCACACATATGCAAGAGAACTCAAAATGTACCACTTATTGAGTATTCAAGCACAATCATGTTTCCATATATGATCCCGTGTGTGTGTGTGTGTGTGTTTTCAGGTACTGTGGTTGGCCAAATAAATGCCACTGATAATGATGAGCCCAATACGTCTCATACCAAGATCAGATACATCCTGTTGTCCAGCACGGATCTGTTCTCCATACACTCCTTCACCGGAATCATCTCTACCAAATCAGCTTCTCTGGACAGAGAGGTACACACGCACTCTTACACACTCGCTCTTTCTCTCTCTCTCACACACACACACACAAACACACTCACACACAATGTTTTGTCTGTACACAAGCTAAAACCAAACACATAATATAATCATGATTCTGAATTCTTTTGTGTCTGCCATGGGGGGAAAAACTCTGGCCACATAGTGCACAGAAGTTTAGAAGAGCACTTACAGTAATGTAGTCACCAGAGTGAGCACAAAGCCCAACCCAAAACCAAGTAAGCGTAAGAATAGAAAAAGAATGTCAAATAATCTGGAGAGAAAACTCAAAGAATGTTCCAGAGCTGGCCATTTTTGTACAAATGCACAAAATTCTGTGACATGGAAAGCAAGTCATGAATCTTGAATAAGCACACACATTTGTCTGTTTCAAAAGATGTTTTCCAGCAGCTGATTGATGAATATGTGTGTGCTTACACTCCCAGTCCTGTTGTTCCTCTGTCCCAGACTCAGGAGAAACACCTAGTCACCGTGGAGATCCGAGACATGGGTGGAGCATCCAACGGTCTGTCAAACACAGCGACTGCTACCATCTCACTGACAGACATTAACGACAACGCCCCTACTTTTTCTGAGACAAAGGTAAGTAGATACACCTCATAAACGTCAAAATACACCTACAAAAAAATAGAGATGCTCTCATGCCTAGTATCACAACCTTACTTAAAAATCAAACCATATGAAATGTAAAAAAAAATCATTCTGTGGTTGAAAGTGGTTTGTTTCCTGGACATGGAAGAATGCTGGTCCTAGACCATATAGGAGAATTAGAGTGAATATCTTTAACCCTAGGACTAAGCTTAATAAATGTCAAGGAAACCCTTAAATTGAGTGAAAGCTGGCATCTTGAGGTATAATTACTTCTGAGGGCATTCATGTCAAAACAGTTCAGATTACAGGAACAGTACATTGGATTCATTCCATGTTGGTGTGTGGTAACACATTCCAGTTGTGTTTATTGCAGCATTGTGTCATATCTTGATTTGTGTGCATTTCTCAGTGAAGTTTTGGTTGGCAGCACAAACAGCAGTTCTGAATAATATTATTGTGTGTTCAACAAAGAGTCGAGATAGAAACTCCCTCATGGAGATTTAGGAAGTGAACCCTAGACATCGTTCTTACTGTCCCATCCATTTCAATTTGCTAATTTGGACCACCTGCAGGCATAATCAACCGTCAGCCGATAGACTTTCAGAGTCAGTGATTTACACTGCACTGGCTACTGGGTTCGCTGCAAAATTTTACTTGCCACAGCATCCTGCGGGTCAAAGTTTAACAAACAGCAGCGTCAAACCATCCTTGTGTGTGTGGTGCAGGCCATTGGACATAATTGGTTTCAGAAGGCAGCACTGTCATTGTTGTGTTGTATTTGAAAGAGCCATTTAGCAGATAAGCTAAGAAGCTTTTTCAATGAGGAGATACAATTAAACAATTAGAAAATACAATTGGTTTCAGAGTAGACATTTATCTGACAACACTATCTATCTGACTCTCACATCTCTGTGTGCGCTGTGTGTGTCTGACAGTACAAGGCCCGAGTTGAGGAGAACAAAGCTAACATACTGGTTCTGCGGATCCCGGTGGAGGACAAGGACCTGAAGGGAACACCCAACTGGAAAGTAGTCTTCAAGATCGTCAAAGGAAATGAAAAAGGATATTTCAGGGTGGACACAGACCCTAAAACCAATGAGGGCCTGCTCTACGTCATCAAAGTGAGACATGCACACACAACACTCACATGCACACGCATGCACACACACACACACACACACATACACACACAAACACACACACGCACACACAAAAGTTACTACTGAATTACAGTTTCTGGTTTGATGGAAATTCTGATTTGGGGTCTGGTTCAGTGTTGACCTGCGCAGTTAAAAGCCCTGTTCAGCTGTGACTGTCTGCCTATCTCTAATGTACTGTCTGTGCTCTTAATCACCGTTTGCGTTTCTGACTTAGCTGGCTACAGCTAACGATTGTACAGCTCTGTTATGGCTTCAGAACACCCGTTATTAATAGGTCCTCTCTCATCTCGGATGTGCATGCTGAAATGAGCTCACCTCTCACACCCTGCTCTCACACACACAGACGCAGACACACCCTGCCCTCACACACACAGATGCACAGACACACCCTGCTCTCACACACACAGATGCACAGACACACCCTGCTCTCACTGCTGTGCTCAGGATGCCATAGCATGGCAGCTTGTTCATCAAAAGTGAAATTCAGTATCTTCAATACATGCCGGTGACGCTTGATTTGGGTTCCTGTTGATTTGTTCATGAATTGTTTTGGCAATGTTCACCACTTCCATTTTTACATCATATAAAATATTTAAGTCATATAAAATCTCTCTCTCATATTCTGTCTCACTCCCTCTACCCCTCTCCCTTCCCCCCCCCAATGTCTCTCCTCTGCCCCCCTCTCTCTTAGCCTCTGGATCATGAGGAAGGAGGTCACCTTATGCTGGAGATGGTGGCCGAGAACGAGGCTCCTCTGGTGGGCAGTGGTGCCTGGATGCAGGTCCCTGTGGAGCTGACGGTGGGGGACGAGGACGAGGGGCCTGTGTTCTCGCCGCCCCTCCTCCGTCTCAGAGTCCAGGAGAACATCCCCAACGGCACACTCATCGGCACCTACACGGCCGTAGATCCAGAGACTAGGAACAGCAATGGCATCACGTAAGGATGTGTGTCTGTGTGTGTGTGAGAGAGAAAGAGAAAGAGGAAGAGCAAGAGAAAGAGGGAGAGAGAAAGAGTGTGTAGGATATGTGTGAGTAAAGATTGTGTGTGTCTGTGTGTGTGTGTGTGTGTGTCAGGGATGCAAACATGGCGCTTTTCGGCGCCTCCCGCTTTTTTCACGTCCGTTTGGGTGACTTGTGTGAATCGTGCAGATCCGAAGAGTTTTTTTGAATGGGGGGGGGTCTGAGTCTGATCATCAAGGATGCTTTCCGGCGACTCTAGCTTTTTTTCACGTCATCTACCGCAGGCTACAAGAGGAACCAGAGCGTTTCTCATATGGGCCTGCTGGTAAATGTACTTCTGATGACCTCCACTCATCTTTGATCATGTAGCAAAGGAGCTGTAGTGTATCGTTCTGATAGCAGCTAAGAAAATATAGGCTCCGTTAGGAGGCAACTCTCTCAGTTCGCGCTCTTACCTCCGCAGTATAGCTACTTCAGGTGGAAGTTTTAACACGCAACACGCTGCCATCTGACTGATCATCCGGAACCGTACAATAATACAATTATTCCTGTCAGTGACCAAGGCCTAGTATTTAATGTTATGTGGGAATTGCAAGAATACGGGTAAAAACAATTCCTTACTTCAACCACGGAATTGCGTGTGTCATTAATTAAAACGGTAGGAAAACTGAATGAAAGACGGCGCCGTCCATCAACAAAAACAGCACAGAGTCAAAACGTAGGCCTAATTTATGCAAATTTCACTTTTTGCATCCTTTTGTACCTCCATTTGGGTCTCTACTGCTCCTAACAACACTCCACGCGTGCAAAAAAGCCATCCATGCGTTTTCTGTGAGTCAGTTGAACGATTTTGGTGTCAGGAATCATAGGCTTCTATGAGCCATTTTCTGGCTCCCTTAACCTGACGTCAAAATAAGGGAATTTGCATAGAACCACCCTGGCGCCACCCCTCACCTCTCAACCCCCATATAGCCCCACCCACCCAATTAGTTGAAGATCCGCCATTAGTTTGCTGGTTTAACGAGCACGGACACCAAGCGCAATGACTACAAGCAAGAGCAAGTCACACATGAAGTGTTGTGTTGTTGGCTGCACAGATCAACACAAATCCTTGCACTTTCTCCCAGCCAAAGACGACAGAAGAACCAAGTGGCTCCACTTCATTTTCGATGGCCATGTTCCAGCAACAGTCGGGAAAAATTTTGTGGTGTGTGCGAATCACTTCAAGACAGACTGCTTTGAAAACTTAGGACAGTACACTGCAGGATTAGCCATCAAACTTCGTTTGACAGAGGGATCTGTACCTACTGTTCGTGGCAAGTCACAAGATGAGAGACATGTAAGTACTTTCAAATAATGACTTTTGTGTTTCTATCGCAGTTAAGCATGAACTAACGTTAGGCTGTTTGTGTTTTGCCATTTAGCACAAGCTAACGCAAACATTACGGCTAACTTTAGCCCTGCATCTGCTTGGAGTGAGCATTTCCTCCATTCCAAATTGCAAATGCAGCACACAGCCGATCGAGTCATATTTGACAATCCCAGTCAATAATATCTGAAAGTAATGATTGTTAAAATGTTGTCTAGAAGCTAGACCTCCATTAAATATTGTCATGTTATTCACAATGGAGGCCACCGACAGCTAAAAGCCCTTAGTATAAGCTAATGTTAGCGATTGTAGCCTCACTTTATAACGTTATTCAGTGTTTGCACATTTCCCCTATAGCTCTATTTCAGTTAAGATGCAGGGTTTGTCACAACTTGTAGTCGTTTTGTCCTTACTGATGATGAGCTAGATATGGTCATGTTATCTACAATGAAGGTGGCCAGTAAAAGCTCTTAGTCTAGGCTAATGTTTGCTGTTGTAAATAAAGAGAGATATATTACCGACATAGTGCAAGAAGTTGTAGGCTCAGTTTTTAGCTCAAAGTAAACGTGCATTTCCTGTACTCTAGAATTCATGTACAAGGGTTTTTGTCACAATTGGTACTCATGGTGAAACAATATGACTGAGTGTATGCTCTGATAAGATGAAATTCTGATAAGATGAAATTCAAGACCTCAAGAAGCTATACGTTTTATCAGTCTTTAGGCTTTGTAGCTGCTGAATGCAAGCTTTTTGTCAGAATTTGAGCATAAATTGTTGTACTGTACCCATGCAATGTATCAAAATGTTACTCATCTCTCTGCTCTCATCCCTCTTCTCTTTCCTCCTACAGGCTTGCACTTCACAGTTTCCGGCAACAAGAGAAATTGGTTGTCAAACAGATCACCCAGAGATTCTGAAATGTACTGTTGGTACACAGCTCTCTCTGCGGACTCTTCAGCCTCACTTCAGAAGTGAAGGTACAAAGTATGATCTCTCACAAATGTTTCTGATAAGGTTAATCCTCTAGCTGTTACCTCAGTAACTTATTGTCATTTGTTTGTACCCAATTATGTACCATCACTTGTTGCGTTTTATTTCTTTATTTATTCATTTACAGAGATATGCCATCTACTCCAATCCATGAAGTGAGTAAATATATAGTTTACGAGACCTGCATCATGGAGCTGTTCAAGGTGTGTCCTGTGTGCAAGCATCCGTGCACCATTCAAACGAGACGGCTCGGGACATTCATCTCCGTGGTGCAGCAGTGCCCCCATTGTGAGTACCGCCGAACCTGGGACAGGCAACCCCTACTCAACAACACACCAGCTGGCAATGTTCAGCTCTCTGTGGCAGTCTATGTGAGTGGAGCCTCATTCTTTAAAATTCAAAGGGTAAGTGAATTTGGTCATAGTTGTTGAATAAAGCATGAAATGATAAATAATACAGAGGTAGTGCCAGCTTTAGGTGCAATTACATGAATGTTTTCAACAACCCCTTTTCTTTCCTATCTCTGTTTACTATTAGGTCTTTAGGGCTATGCACCTACAAATGTTCCTTTACGACACCTTTCGTCGGCATGCGCGCACCTATATTGAACCTGCCATTCTCACCAAATGGAAGGCCTCTCAGGATGACATGCTGCTCCGCCTTAGTAGGGAAAATGCCATAATTGGTGGCAACATGAGGGCTGACTCTCCAGGTATTTGAATATGTGAAGTACAACAATTACTATGTAATGACGTGCCTTAGGTTACTTTTTACTATATAAACTATATTACTATGTAAATGTTTTCAAAGGCCACTCCGCGAAATTTGGTAGCTACACCGTGATGGACCTGAAAACCAACACCGTGATTGATGTTCAGTTGGTTCAGGTGAGTGGGAATGAATTATACTGTAAGAAGCTTTTATTTACCCATGTGGCACCTGCTACGTATAGACACATGCATCTGATTTGTTTTCATAGAACAACGAGGTAGGCGGTAGCTACCACATGGAGAAGGAGGGCCTGAAGAGAAGCCTTGCATTGTTGAACGGGCGCAAGGTGACCCTTGACTGTATAGTGACAGACCGACACCCGCAGATACAAAAGTTCCTGAGGGAAGCTGGCATCAACCAGTACTATGACGTCTGGCACATGGAAAAAGGTGTTTTATTATTATTATTATTATTATTATTTGTGATTAACATATATTAATGTGTTGGTCCCTCCATCCTCCCTGTATTCTCAGCTCATCTCTTATCTCTGGCCGAGAACCAAGTCATTTTAAACATGCAATAGTCCACCCCCTCTTAAAAAAGACAAAACTTGAAAACACTGGCCTGAATAATTGCGAAATAGCATTTTCTTTCTAGAATTATAGAAAAAGCTGCCTTTCAACTACTTCAATCTTTCTATCTGACAATTAGATATTAGACCTGCGGCATGTTATAGTTATGATCTGAAAGAGTTGAGGATCAAAAGTGAAAATGTTTTTTTAATTCCAGGACTTTCAAAACAGCTGGAGAAGATCAGCAAAATAAAAGACTGCCAGAAGCTGAAGAAGTGGATGCGGGCCATAAGAAATCACATTTACTGGACTGCGGCAACATCTGCGTCAGGACCAGAGAGGGTGGCAAAATGGACCTCCATCCTCAACCATGTCCGGGACGTCCACACCCACGAGGACTCCAATTTCCCAGCCTGTCTGCATCCAGTTCGCAAAACCCGCGACAAGAACAAATGGCTGACAACAGGTATCTTTTGTTATGTATAGGAAATCACTTCAAACACATTGTACAAGTCCTTTATAGTTGACAATCAGAACTAGTGTATTGGAAGTCAGTCATATGGATTCAACTAATTTGGTTATATTGGCCCATTGCAACTGTTGGCATATCATGGTTTTGTGATAGAACAACAATGTTTTTTGTCTGTTGTAGGAACTCCAGCGTTCTACCAGTGAAGACCAGAGTGCCAAAAGAGTCCTCAAGGACATTGCTAAGCTTAGCCCCCACCACCAGACCTCATCATTAGAGTCATTTCACAGTGTGATCTTGCAATTTGCTCCAAAAAATGTGGTGTTTCCTTTCCTTGGGATGCTTTGCAGGTAACGGGAACTTCGATTGCACAGATGGTAATGATACATATTATGTGCATGCCATTATTTTCATGTTTGGTTTTCTCTTTACTGCGCAAGACTCTACCTGGCTGCTCTGCATTACAATGAGAATGCGGCACGAGACCAGGCCACCTCATCCTCTGGGGACCCTCTCTACAGGATGCATTTCCCAAAGTACAGGAAGGGAGAGTGCAGGGTGAAACCCATCAAAACTGAGACAACATTCCGTAAGTTACATAATCTTTTATTTATCAACAATAAAAGATCTGTTCATTATGTATGCTATTGCACTATAGTGGCTTTACAATGAACAAAACAATAAATAAATGTACAATGAAATACTTTACAAACTATGTACATAGTTACAGAAGTGTTTGTGAAATATTGCACAGGGTATGTGGAACACTTGATGGGCTTCATCATGGGCGAGGTCTTTATGGACCCAGAAGCATACAGGGAGGAACTCCTGATAATAAGCATTCCTCCGGACCTGTCCTCAGAGTTTGAGCACCCAGAGAAGGAGGAGGTGATCGCCAACTACGTTTCTCGCTTCAATCCAGGGGAGGCAGTTTGAAGCCCACGTATTGTCCTTGGCTGTCAGGAAACTCCCGACGAACATGCAGGACCACACATGACGGATTGACGACCCTTATTCTGCGTCCAAGGAAACCCCAACACCAACTGACAAAGCTCCTGTAGGCAAGATATGCAATTGTCATATTTCAAGGAAATATGTTTTATTTCTGTTTTCTGTAATAAATATATTTTGTAATGTCTTATGTGTGTATGTTTGATACCTGCTGAATTTGCAGACAATAGCCATACATAAAAAGAAAGACAACAACAATTGGGGCATGTGTTGGTGTGTAAGGCCATTAGTAGGGTTGGGTATCGTTTGAATTTGAACGATTCCGATTCCAATTCCGATTTCTTATTTCGATTTCGGTTCCTAGCGATTCTCGATTACGATTTTTTTAAGAGGCTGGGTCAAATTTTTTTTAGGATATTTTAAATGAGCTAGCTAACCAACGGTCTTTCTCAGGGTATCTGCACATTTTCCAAGTGCAAATTTAAAGACTTTTAAGACCTTTTCAAGACATCTAAATGAAACTTAAGACTATACCACGGCAAAAAGATATATGACTGTTTATGCAATAGGTTTTTTTCCTACTAATTTTAACCCCCACCCCATTTTGGATGTCTACAGAAGTTACCAAATATATTTTGGCGAAAGAAAAATAATTGTGTGTGAATTACCTTCAAAGCTATAAATGGCCAATTTTAGGGTCTGAGCTGCTTGCTTTTGAAGCTGGCTGTACATATTTGGTTTTGCTTACTGCTGAGGCTGACTGATCTTCACCTGTGTCTGTAGTAGCCTAGGCTACTTGCCAAAGACATGTGCACTGGACGGGATTCCCTTCAATATTTTTTTCAAAGTTAGACTAAGCTATTTACATATTTGAATAAGCCTACTTTATATAATTTACTATGTGCATCTATTGTCCAATATGCAGCACAGCAAATTAAAGTTAATCCACTACTTTACATTTTGCATACCAGTTGTATCTAAACCAACCAAAGCTTGACTGAAACATTGTAAAACCATTGACTTGTTTTAAATTAATTAAGAGACAGGTCCTCCTCGCATGATCCTGCTGAAAACCGCTGGTTTCATCTCAAGCACGCACGTATTATGAACACACGTTTTTATGTAGCCAGTCGCCGACATTCAAAAAATATGCGGTTATAGTTCACAACTTTTGCGAAGTAGGCCTAGCCTACTGGGAAACGCTGGCAAGCAAGCTGATGGCAGATATTACAGGTAGGCTATTATAACTTAGACAGATATTTTCTTCCCTAGGCTAGGCCAGCAACACACGCTGGAAAGATGCAAACAGATCAACTTAACATATACAGTATTTCCTCCTAATTGCGAAACACTGCACATAATTTGACCAACAGTCTTCGCGTCCATAGTTTGTGAAACGATGCTGCGTCCGAGCAACGATTTTAGATGCCAAGCGCAACTCCAAAAAGGAGAACAAATGAGCGTCCGGCTTGAGGCTGCGCCGGACAGGGCTTTTAAAATCCATATGTCCGGCCTAAATTCAAACGTATGGCCAACCTATCGCTCTTTCTTTCTCTTGCTCATTCTACCGTAGGCTTCCTCATTCCACGTAGGCTACCTGTATATCTCTTTGGCCTCAGCTACACCACGAAAACGTCAGGCATATTATTTTGTACATAGGCCTACTGTATTATTACTGTTTTCACTCCTTTAACCACACCCATGAAAAACATCTTCACTCTGCAACCACTACACTTCCTCCCGTAGCCTAATAGCCTAGTCACTTATACAATTGCGTTTTAAATACACGAAACTGGATTGAGACATCACTCGCTCTCTTGCACTCGCTGGCGGTCCCATACGCACATTTAATACCTCTCTTTCGAAAATTCAGTTGTATTTAAGACTATTTAAGGATCCGCGGGAACCCTGCTTTCTGAATGAAATAGTCTGACCTTCTCCATGAATTTTAATTCTATTAAACTATGCGCTTCTTCGTTGGTGTTCAGCCGTTTCTTCTTCATGAAGGTCGGCAGACTGGGAATCGAAACTAGGAATCGAAATTTTAACTTTTGAACGATTCCGGGAAAATCGCAAAGATAGTCCCGGTTCCAACCAATACTCGATATTCGATACCCAAGCCTAGCCATTAGTGACCTATGAACATAGACTAACATCTGCTTTTGCTGATAAAAACGGTAGCCTATCACTTCTCATGAACACTGGGAAAAACTAATAAGTAGCCTAATAAATAACACGTACTGCTCTATTCCCCGGAGCCGTAAGGCCCCATGGTCAGCTCTGTAGATGTTCAGTGCGTTCTGAAGAGAATAAACATTCAGGCACACCGGGTATAAACATGGATGATCAATTATGCATTGAGGGATCTCCTCCAGCTGCTGCAGACGTTGTGTGATCTATAATGGTAAGGTAAGGTGAGTGCTATGCTAGCACAGTCGCTAGCATTATTCGTAAATGAGTGAGTAATATGGCATACTCGCTAGCTCATTTGTAAATAAGTTAGTAACACGGTGACATATCTACAGGCCTTTCTGTAGCTTAGAAATGTTACCTGTGGAATCTCCTGGCAGCATATACTCTGCCTCAGTTGGCAATGCCCCACAATTTCCACACGCACACCTTTATAATTAATAGTGTAATATTTATTTGCTCTAGGTATATTTTAGGCGCTGCCACCACCTTTGTTCCTCCGGTATGGTCCGGTGTAATGTAAAGGGAGAGGCACAGGGATGCAGGTTGTACAGTACCAAAGGGAATATTTATTAACGAGTACAATTCATTAAAACTGTATAGGCCTACCCGGACTGATACCTCCCCAATAAATATAACCACCCTCACTCAGCAAACACCATGTCCCCCCCCCCCAACCCACAACACTGCAAATAAGTTACTGCACGACACCAAATGAACAGGAGCATTCCCCACTACATGCTACACATCTCCACACTCAGCAGGCAAAACATGATACACAGCACACCACATAGGACCGGCTGGTCAAAACCAATAGAGGAGAGGGAAAATATTTGCTTAGTTCTAATGGCTATACTTGCAGGTCGGCCAATCCGGTCACAGGCTTTAATACTAAAATAAAATAGAAAAGAGCTCTTCAGTCACACACACACACACACACACATACACACAATGTTCGTATAAAAATAGACTTCCCCCTTCTGATGACAAGACCCCCCTGTAGGGTCTGGCTTGGTAAGTCCCGCCAAGGAAACGTTCCACTGAGCAGCCCAGAACGAGCAGACGTCCAGCAGAATATTTGGTAGAGTAGCCAATAGTAAGCGGCGCGCCACAGTCTTTGGCCCAGGAAATAGCAGATAGCAAACGGAGCGAAATAGTCCTTGGCAGAGGAAGTAGCAGATAGCAAACGGAGCGAAATAGTCCTTGGCAGAGGAAGTAGCAAATAGTCCTTATAGCCGTAGCAGATAACAAACGGAGCAACAGTCTTTGTCGGAAGAGGTAGCAGAACCCAATCGGAACAAAACAGTCTTTGGCTGAGGAAGTAGCAGATAGCCGCGGAGCAAAGGCCCAGTCTTTGGCCGCGGAGACCAGACCGTAAGGCACTTACTAAATCCCACGTCCCCTTGCTTCACTGCCGGTGACACTAAAAGCCACTAACAGCACCCACCCCGAGTGCCCGTCACAAACAGTCTCCCCAGTCTCTCTCGCCCGCACGTCTTCCACCCCTTCTTGTACCCTTGCTCTCAGGTGAGCGCAATTACATCCAGCACATGTCAATCAAACAGTCAATCATTCCACAGCAGTCAATCATTCAATAATCCAATAATCCCCTCGGGTCAGTTTCACCACACTCTTCCCCCCCCTGAAGGAAGAGACTCGCCCCCGAGTCAGTTACTGAAGTCATAGTCCGTTGACCACACAGGCGCCCTCCTTTCTCGCTGGGTGCGCCCCTGTTGAACGGAGTCCCTCTGCCCATGGCCCGTTGCTGGGTGGGATTGATGTCGAACCTGCAAGTGCTCGAGGCCAACACCAGCATCTGTACCAGTCGTGTAGTTTGGCGAGTTGAATACCCCAAGGCTCGGCCCTGGAACTGCCTCCACAGCTTGTTGCTCACTCCTTGTGGATGTTGCAGCCACTCCCGAGCCCCGAGGCTGAACAACTGGAGGCATCTGCTTGCCGGGGACTGCCATCTCCTGAACAACTCTGTCACCGCTAGAGCTCTGGCCCGATGGCATTGGGCAGCCCGAGTCACCTGGGGTCAACATTAGCTCTGGATAGGGAGACAGATAGGGTTTGAGACGATTGAAATGTATCACCTTTTCTGACCCCCCACCCCCAATTGGTGAGACCCGGTACAAGACCTCAGTGACCCTCTCAAGAATTTTAAAAGGCCCTTTAAAGCGCCTTTGCAATTTTGGGCACACTCCCCTACTCCGTGCTTTATCTAACACCCATACTAGCTCCCCACCCGAATAATACTGGAAATTGGCTTTCAGATCAAAATTGGCTTTTTGTTGACACGAAGCTTTAGCCTGATGTCGCTTCACAGCGTCCGCCACTGATGATAAGGTCTCAGCTAACCGAGTCACATATTCACTGGCTGAGGAAAATGATTCTCCCACACGCACATCTAACATGATATCCACGGGAAGAACCATCTCTCGCCCAAACAGCACCTTGTGTGGGCTAAAACCCGTAGTTGCATGCACACTACTGCGATACGCCATCATCACATAGGGAAGGAGCTCATCCCAATTAGACTGATTGTCTTCCACAAACAAAGACAACATTGTTAGCAGCGTCCGATTAAACCTTTCAATGAGGCCGTCTGATTGGGGATGATATGGAGTAGTTCTTGTCTTATGAATGTTCAAGAGTCGACATAACTCCCTGAACAGATTAGACTCAAACGCCCTTCCCTGGTCCGAATGAACAGTACGAGGTGCCCCGAACCTACAAACCCACTCCTGCACCAACACCTTAGCAATAGTGCCAGCTTCCTGATTGGGTAATGCGAAGGCCTCTGTCCATTTAGAAAAATAGTCCCCGACAACCAAGACATACTTGTTCTTATTCACAGCTTCTGGCAGTGGGCCCAAAATATCAAGTGCAATTCTTTCATATGGCCTTGTCGCAGCTACTGTCTGTAAAGGAGCGCAGGGTACACGTCCCTGTGTTTTCCGGGAGGCACAGTCTGCACACTGCCTACACCACTGCTTGACATCATTGAACCACCCCGGCCAGTAAAAGCGGTCTTTGACTTTACACTGCAACTTCTGCACTCCTAAGTGACCCCCAGTGAGGGCATTATGCAATTGTGCCAAAACTTGAGGGACAAGGGCCCGCGGGAGTACAACCTGTACCTGAGATGCTGCATCAGAGTTGGCTGGGGGTATCCGGACCAAACGAGAGTCCATAATGTGCAACTGTGACCACACGGGGGCATACTTTTGTAGGGCTACATCACCAGGAAGATCCTGTTTTTTTTTTTGTTTCAACTCAATCAAGAGCCGTAACTCTGGATCCTCATCTTGGGCCTTCACCAACTCATCACCACCACCACATCCCTGAGTTATTTTACCTCTAGTACCTTCCTGAACAACACACACATTATGAACCTGGGAGAACTGCATGCTAGGGGTGGGAACCAGTCCGGGGGTATCAAGGCCATCGCCCCCAAACGCAGGTAGCCTAGAGAGGGCGTCTGCGTTAGCATGCAATTTCCCAGGCCTATGGACAATTTTATATTGAAAATTTGCCAGCTGTTCCACCCACCTAGCTAGCTGCCCTTCCAGACCCTGGAAATTATGGAGCCACCTAAGAGAATTGTGGTCCGTACGCAAAATAAACTCCTTCCCCAGCAAATAATGTTTAAAATATTTTGTGAACGTCACCATACTCAGTAGCTCCTTTTTAGTAGTGGCATACTTCCTCTCCTGTTTTGTTAATGCTCGGCTAGCATAGGCTACAACATGCTCAGTACCGTCATACTCCTGTGATAAGACAGCCCCAATGCCAGCATCACTGGCATCAGTATCCAGTACAAAGGGTCGCGAGGGGTCAGGATAAGCCAATACAGGGGAAGATGTTAGTTTCACCTTAAGATGTTCAAAAGCATCACAACATGCCTCCGACCATTTAAACCGCCTGCCCTTTTCGGTCAGCTGATGTAGGGGGCGAGCAATCTCAGCAAATCCTTTTATAAAACGTCTATAATAAGATGCCAAGCCAACAAAACTCCGAACCTCTGTCTGGTTCTTAGGAACAGGCCAATCTTCAACAGCCTGTACTTTGGCTGGATCGGCCCTTACCCCCTCAGCAGAAATTATGTGCCCCAAATGTTGCACCTGTTTAGAAAACAAATTGCATTTTGAGGGCTTAACCTTAAGATTGGCTTGTTGCAACTTAAACAACACTTCATCAAGACGTGCCAAATGCTCAGAGAATGTACGGCCAAAAACTATGATGTCATCAAGATAAACCAAACACGTGGTCCACTGTAAATCTGCTAGAACTACATCCATTAGCCTTTGGAATGTGCTGGGGGCATTACACAATTCAAAACTTAGTACATTAAACTCAAATAAGCCCTGGCGGGTGATGAAAGCGGTCTTTGGTTTATCTTTGGGGTCAATTTCTAGCTGCCAGTACCCGCTGGCCAGGTCAAGGGTCGAGAACCAGCAGTCCTTGTGTAAACTGTCAAGGGCGTCATCAATCCTAGGTAGGGGATACGCATCTTTCTTTGTCAGGTCATTAAGCCTCCGGTAGTCAACGCAGAAGCGAAGCCCCCCATCCCGCTTCCTAACAAGAACCACCGGAGCGCCCCATGGACTACAAGAGGGCTGTATAATACCACTCGCCTGCATCTGCTTTATGTGTTCTGCACATTCGCCCTGCAAGTGGAGTGGGACGCGACGTGGGTGTAATTTAACAGGCTTAGCATCTCCAGTATCAATGGTGTGCTTTGTAAGAGGGGTCCTTCCCAGATCTGTATCCCCTGTACTAAAAACAGACAAATGCTTGGACAGCAGTTGGCAAACAGCTTGTTGCTCTGAGACGCCCAACTCCTTTTGATTTAACCCCAGCTGTTTAACCAAAGTCTCTACAGACCAAGTAGGCACAGAGGCAACTCGATTGCTAGCATTGACATCAACACCTCCCCCAACCTCAATATCTGTGTGTAAGGTGCCAACCCTCATACCCCTTTTCAAAACTAATTCCTCATCAGTGACATTGATGACGCGGACTGGAACAACATTATTTTCTACTTTACAAACAACCCGGGCCACCAACACGTCACAGTGATCAGACAAGGAGGCAGATGGCTCTAACATACCTTGCATACCACTGCTGATCGAACTCAGGACCATGCCAGGAAGCACAGCTTCACTTCGGGGTGGAACAGCAGTGTCCGCTTTTATGACCACCGTACGGGGCATAGCAGGGTCATCAGGGACCAGCAGCGGTAAAATCTTCCCCATCAGGCGAAACACCCGGTCTTTGTAGTCGATCGTGGCCCCATATTTAGACAGAAAATCAAAACCTAACAAAACATCACAGGAGGGGATATCAGCCACCAAAAAATCAGCAACCAAGGCCAGGGAATCAAATTGGCAAGTAGTCTGCCACAACCCCAATATATGCATCCCGCCCCCATTAGCAGCGGACACATTACCCCGATACTCTTCCAACCCACAACCCCCGTTAGTGAAATTCAGCCACAGTGCTTTGGGAATTATGGACCGATCAGCCCCACTGTCCACCAACACCAGGGACTCCACGCCTGCCACCTTGGCGGCGACATGGCTTCCCTTGGTCTTATTACAGGCCACTGTTTGAGTAACAAGAAAAGGGGCGGGCACTTGGGCCGCTATACCCGCCCCCTTCAGTTTCCCTGGACATACGGGCAATCGCGGCGCAGATGCCGATTGCACCCACATTCCCAGCACCCTTCGTGTTGCTTTGTAGCCCCACGACCTAACCGGTTGCTGGAGAATGCCCCCCTATCAGCATTGGACGCCCGTGGTTTGTTTGGTGGTAAGCCGGGCGAAGTGGTGTTAGGTGTCCGGTGTAAGGCTTGCACAGATGACTGTATTGTTTTAACCTCCTGGCAAAGGCCCTCTACTACTCCTACCAAGGCCTCTAACCGTGCCTCCATTTTATTTTTATTTTCAGTCACTTCTCTCACCCGAGCATCAGGCGCTACACCGGTTTGTTCAAGTTTTCGGAGAATTTCCATTTCAGTCGCCTTTTGTATTGCTAACTCTAAAGTTTGTGGTTTTGCTGCTCGAAGGATAATGCGAAAATCTCCAGAAGCAACATGAGTAACAAAGTGGTCCCTCGCAAGAAGATCTCGAGTCTGGTCATCTAAAGAGGGGTAGGCCTTAACTACAAGCCTGCGCAAAGCATTACCAAACTCCTGAGGAGTCTCATTAGGCAACCTCCTTCTATCTGCAAAGGCTACCCTGCTCCACTCGTCACTATAGGGATCTAGAGAACGAGTCATTGCTGCTTTCAATGTGGCATAGCTAGCCTTTGCTACAACAGAAAGACCATTATACATTTCTCGAGCACGACCAGACAGCAACAATGCTAAAAATTTCAATTTCACAGTTTCATCCCAACCATTCACTGTAGATGCCAGTTCGAACTGTTCTATCCAATCCGACCATTCCCGGCCCACCCCAGTATAAACTTCTGGCATGAACACAGGGCGGGATATGGCCTGGGCCTGACGGCCACCGTCATCACCTCCTCCCTGCACCTCATCCATATTAAAGCAACAATCCCACCGCTGCCACCAGTGTAATATTTATTTGCTCTAGGTATATTTTAGGCGCTGCCACCACCTTTGTTCCTCCGGTATGGTCCGGTGTAATGTAAAGGGAGAGGCACAGGGATGCAGGTTGTACAGTACCAAAGGGAATATTTATTAACGAGTACAATTCATTAAAACTGTATAGGCCTACCCGGACTGATACCTCCCCAATAAATATAACCACCCTCACTCAGCAAACACCATGTCCCCCCCCCCCAACCCACAACACTGCAAATAAGTTACTGCACGACACCAAATGAACAGGAGCATTCCCCACTACATGCTACACATCTCCACACTCAGCAGGCAAAACATGACACACAGCACACCACATAGGACCGGCTGGTCAAAACCAATAGAGGAGAGGGAAAATATTTGCTTAGTTCTAATGGCTATACTTGCAGGTCGGCCAATCTGGTCACAGGCTTTAATACTAAAATAAAATAGAAAAGAGCTCTTCAGTCACACACACACACACACACACACACACACATACACACAATGTTTGTATAAAAATAGACTTCCCCCTTCTGATGACAAGACCCCCCTGTAGGGTCTGGCTTGGTAAGTCCCGCCAAGGAAACGTTCCACTGAGCAGCCCAGAACGAGCAGACGTCCAGCAGAATATTTGGTAGAGTAGCCAATAGTAAGCGGCGCGCCACAGTCTTTGGCCCAGGAAATAGCAGATAGCAAACGGAGCGAAATAGTCCTTGGCAGAGGAAGTAGCAGATAGCAAACGGAGCGAAATAGTCCTTGGCAGAGGAAGTAGCAAATAGTCCTTATAGCCGTAGCAGATAACAAACGGAGCAACAGTCTTTGTCGGAAGAGGTAGCAGAACCCAATCGGAACAAAACAGTCTTTGGCCGCGGAGCAAAGGCCCAGTCTTTGGCCGCGGAGACCAGACCGTAAGGCACTTACTAAATCCCACGTCCCCTTGCTTCACTGCCGGTGACACTAAAAGCCACTAACAGCACCCACCCCGAGTGCCCGTCACAAACAGTCTCCCCAGTCTCTCTCGCCCGCACGTCTTCCACCCCTTCTTGTACCCTTGCTCTCAGGTGAGCGCAATTACATCCAGCACATGTCAATCAAACAGTCAATCATTCCACAGCAGTCAATCATTCAATAATCCAATAATCCCCTCGGGTCAGTTTCACCACACTAATATAAGCTAATCAAGTGCTGTGAATCTAGTGAAGTTTTTAAATGCAAGCAAATGTTAAATATTGTGAAAAGACTGGCTTTATGTCACTAAAAATTACATTACGTTTACTTCGTAACAGGCTGAAAAGGGTCAAGGCTAATAGCCAAGCCTAATATGACACATAGCACAGATGGAGGATAAATACATTGATTTAAAAAGTTAACAAACCATTCAGCAACTGCTTGCAGCATTCGTGGAGGTGTTTCTGCAGGTGGCTCCTCTTCATCTTGATCTGGGTCAGACTCTGGGTCGAACATGTTGGGCTGGAGTGCGCCTCTGTAATCCGTCAATTTCACCCGAGTGGTGGAGGTTTTCACGTGAAGAAAACGAGCAGGGTAAACATCTGACAGGTGGGGCGTGGCCAGCAATAGCTTATTTGCATAAAAGTGACGGAGCCCTAAAACGGCTCATTCTGAAAGGGACTGAAGCTGGCAAGAATTAGGCTGCAGAGATCTCTTTATGTGAGATTGATTTTGTGCAAAAAACTTTATGAACATGTTTTGTATGGCCCATAGACCTATTCTAACTTGTTTAAAAAGAGGTATAATATGTCTCCTTTACTTAAGACATAGGCCTACACCACGAGTGATGAACGTGAAATGCTTTGAATAGCCTACTACAAAACACTGCATTTATATGACAACTGCGTGTAGAACCATTCTAATCTAGCTAATGGTAAATTAAGTAGGCTATATAACATTCACATATAGCATTCAATAGCCTGATGAAAACTTGTTCAGTCAGTTAAATTGCTCTCATAAAAGGAACAGCAGGCCTGCAGAATATTCCAAATAGGCTAGTGTCCTTTCACTTCGACTGCAACATATGAGTTAAACCATGTTAAATTTAAAAGCATCTGGCAAGTGACAGGAGGTTTTAGGGGAGGAAAAGAGAAAAAAGTGTGTTACCTGATTCCACAGTCAATGTTCAGTATTTGGCCTATAATTAGGCCTATAATATTTGGCATTTTTGAATCCATGAAAATTAATCAAAATCTATAATTTCCTATGAACAACAGACCCCAGTAACACATGGAATTGCTAAAAAATTTGAAGGATCGAAAATAATCCAATCATTGGCTTAAAGAATCAAAATTGTATCGAATCGTGATGAAACTTGTGATTTACATCCCTATATGGCATCCTTACAATTAGGGAAGGTTTTTGGGAAGTATTTCTCATGCAAGCACTGTGCAACCATGCTGAGTAATGCAATGAAATCATTGTAATAGTTTGCAATTTTGCATTAGTAAAGCAGTCCACCGATGTGCATGTTTTCACTTACTGCTTTAGTTTCAATTGTGTAACAACAAGACCATAACAATGATAATGGTTTTATATATCCATAAAGATACATTTCTGGAACTATCTTAGACTGTTTTTTTTTTACGAGGGGGGGGGGTTGGTTTGGTCATGTTTCTCTCTTTTTTCACCTCACATGTGTTTGCATCACTGCCAAGGAACTGGGACAGTGTATTTTCATATAGAGAACATTTTTGTGTGAATAGGGTGAGCCCTGGATGGCAGAGGTGGTGGCAAAATGTAATTATATGATATTTCCTGCGGGGGCGTGGGCTTCGATAATCTCACTCCTTTTTGACTATACCTCTGTTTGCATCCCTGGTGTGTGTGTGTGTGTGTGTGTGTCAGGGTTTCCGTTGTCCGGTAATTACCGGACATTGGCTGGAAAAAAAATGAAATGTCCGACAAAATTAAATCTCTCCGGTCAAATTGTCCGATTGAAATTGGCTAATAATCCCGTCCCCTAACGCAATCTGAATTTGAGAATAAGCCTTACTATGTAAGCCTATATTATACGTCCTCTGGCTATGTTTTTAAATGAACAGGCTCTACTGTTTGAAAAGTAAGCTATTAAACAACACGCATAGCCTACAGTATGCTGCATTTCAAATAGGAAGCGCACGCGGCTTAAAACGTCCATGTTAAACAACGAACAAATGAGTGAGGCGGTTCAAACATGGCCAGGCCCAGGCAGACTAGCCTTAAAAAAATTCAGAGGCCAGACACGATGGATGATGATAAATTGTTAACGTCTGAAGCCTCAGATGTCCGGTCAACTCCACCACCACCAGATAAAAAGCAGTCGGGCGTATCTGTCGGAATCAGTGACATTGGAAGTGGAGTTGCGTGGGGCTGCGGCCGCTCCAAGACACTGTCATTCTCCGTGTACACTGGACATGCAAAGTGTTCTTTAGCATACAGTAGGCCTATGCGTTCTCTGTCTATGATCTGCAGGGTTAGGGCCTCCTCGACGAGGCGATTACTGGTCCAATTACTGGATTTTTTTTATTTTCGGTGCCGTTTAAGTAGTATAGTCTATAGTATACTACTTAAACGGCACCGACAATCAACAAATCCAGTGGAAACTATATGGCAGAAGTGTGTAGGCCAATCTGCCCACCAGCTTTTTCAACTTCGCTACCTACAGATGTTTTACCGGTATGATATTTCGAAACGCCATGTTATTTCTCATAGACAATCCACGCCCGGAAGTTGGATGGATACGGAAGTTAGGAGGCGGGATATATTCTGGAGAGGTCTATAACCAGTGGTGCAACTGGTTAGCAGGGTGGTCTACAGGGATGGAAATTAACCACCCGCCCCCCGCCAAATGCGGGTAGTTTTGTGCGCTGGCGGGTGAATTTGGTCAACTTAACAGAAACTGTGGCGGGTAGAGCTAGCGTACCACAAATAGTCAGATCCGGTCTAATTTTCATACTTATTGACGGTTAAAAATAAGAAAGTGTCTGTAGGGATCATGTAGCCTAACGTTACCAGCCTATAAGGGTAAATCGCGCTGATTTGGAGAGGTCAATTGTGCATTTCTACAACAGCATGGAGTTTCCATTAATTGAATGGGTACGCCTATGTTGTGACAGCTTATTTGTCAATCGATCAAGATATTCATTATAGCAAACACATCTAGGCTATGTGAATGTTTTGCAACAGACTGCTGAAGAGCAGTAGGGTAAACTATTATCTAATTGAGGCTATGTGGGAATCTGAAACAGCATCATCTGTCATCAAACTCTCTCGGTAGCTACATCAAAGTTTTGTCATCCATAAATATGCTACCATGATGACCATTTTCTGTCGTCAAATTAGGACCAACAAATTAAATAATAAAAGTCTAACTCGGAGAAAATAAATTTCATATGTTCACTTCAAATCACAGCTCACTGCATAACTTCACCGAGACTAAGATAACAATAAGTTATGATAACATTTGCACATGACTGACGTGTTTCATATTATTAACCCCCAAAATGGAATAAAGTGTTAGTGGGGACATGCCAGTTTGTTGTACATCAGTTAGGTGTTGGTATGTGAGGCAAAGATGAACCTACTTTGTTGTTTTGAGGCTTGCATATGCCCATGTTAAATTGTGATAGCACCAGTTAACATGGGCATATATTTCTTACATATGTTAACCTGTGTTAACTTTGACTAAAAGTGCAATATATACATACAAATCCTGCATCAATTTCAACAGCTCGTGGTATAGACAATATGGAAGCTAATCTGATCAACTTTCTTGTCCATCCGTGGTTCGAATCCCAGCTGGATCGCTAGTAGGCCTGTCGCGATATTCAATAAATCAATTAATCGCATGATAATTAAAGTTAGCTCGATAATTTTTCTGGCCGCGATAAATGCCATTTGCTTGTTTGTTTTCCTCGTCTCTCTCTCTCCCTCTCTCGGGTCCTTAGAGTAACGATGAGTGAACCCTCATGTCAGTCACTTGTCAGTCGCATGGTGTGTGGGGAGGCGGGACTACTGGCGTATCCTACCACAGAGTGCAGCTAAAAAGCCGCGTGAGAAGTATACCGGTAGGCACTAGGCAGAGAGAAAGCTAGTTGCGAGTTCCAGTAGGCTACGCCTAATAAAGACAAAAAAGATGGAATTGTTTCTAAGCCAAACGCGACAGCTGCAGTGTGGGAGCATTTCGGATTTAAACCGAATGCCCGTGGTGAACCACTGAACGCGTGCGAGTCGGTGTGTCGCATTTGTTGGAAAACAGTCGCAATTAAAAGCGGCAACACAACAAACATGCATATGCATCTAAAACACAATCATCCGCTGCAGTTTTCCCAGTTGGGGAAAAAAAAACACAAGTGGGCCGTCTTCCTCTTCCCGAGGAATTCTCAGAACGACAATATTATCGCTTATCGCAATAATTTCTGAGACAATTTATCGTCCAGCAAAATTTGTTATCGTGACAGGCCTAATCGCTAGTTTTATTTTTTTTCCATTCATTCAGTATGTGTCATATTTGTGGATAATGCTTAAACGGACATGTATTAGACATACACTGGTGATGTTTTCAGCGATAGGCTATCCGTTATATTGTCTCACTTGCAAACACTTCGTGAAAATGTAGCCTAAACCTGCACTATCGGAGGCAGAGCAGATTAAGAAGTAGGCAGGGTCTTGTTGAATATTCACTGATTTTATGCAAATATCACCAGTTAAACTGCTCACCATCTAAACTGGAACACCGGCACCATTTTTTTCTAGCGGAAACTCTGGTGTGTGTGTGTGTGTGTTTGTGTGTGTGTTTGAGGGGAGAGAATATCAATCATTGTGGAATATTCATGATCATGATATTCGTATCATGATATTCTATCTTCTATTTAAGCAATAAGCCCCAAGAAGCCGTAGGTTACAGTGATTTTAAAACAGCTAAGGGGCTTTGTCAGTACCTAAAACCCCCCTTAGCTTTTCTAAAAATCACTGGAACCTACAGACTCGAGTGGCTTATTGCTTTTCTAAAACGGATACCACATATACCAGGCAAGATTTCACAAAATAAGGGAATGGCAATGAGAAATGTAACAATGTATTCATAGATAATCATTCTTCTGCCAAGCAATGTCGAGATGCTGCCACTCTAACTTTTGTATCAATTTGTGGTAGCGCAGTAATATGGAATGAAATGTGGTCAACGTGAAGGGTTGTGCTGGGTTTTACAACAGCATTGAACGCGATTCAGCCAATCATAATTAAGGACCGGAACTATTCATTTTAGAATGTGTTGTACTGGTGTAACCTTCTGGTGTAACCTTCAACATACTCCGAACACAAATCACTTAATTGTGAACATTTTCAACCATATGCTTTTTTATAGGTCAACATCACTTAACTACTGGTGTGATTTAATTTCCCTGTCCAATCAGATACTATGAAGACACCGATCCCGCCTCATGGATAAGTGTGGATGAGAACACAGGAGGGCTGAAGACCACAAACACGATCGACCGAGAGTCTAAATTTGTCTCCAACGGCATGTACAACATCACGGTGCGAGCTGTGGACACAAGTGAGTAAGGAATGTGTGTAAAAGGGTCAGCCCCTTGTAAAACTGTCAGAGCACAAACAAAGGGGACTGTGTCATTTCTTTCAGGAATCTGTCAGGAGTTTAAGAGGTGTGGTGTGGTTGTCGCTGTAAAACAATTTAATTTGTTTGTGGAGAAATACATTTGAAAATGCTGGCTAGTTCAAGTTGTCCTCCAGGTGATGAAGGCGGGCCACTAAAAGCAACGTTTTCTATGTAATTATTTATCCTTTTTGAAATTATGCTCATGGGCAGTCGTTTAACTTTCAAATGTTTTTTTGTTTAATAAATTAGGTTCAGCATCTTTCAAGAATCTTCTCATGCATAATTTTAGCTTCTTGATTGGCTATTCCTGTTTATGTTGGGTGTTGACATAATGCCACTTAGTGATACCTCCTACTGACACACCTGTAACACACTACGAAGATTGATGTACTCAAATTTACCTTAAATTACCTGTGAAAACATACCAAACCAGGACCAAAGTCCTTATTTGTAAAACAGGCCCTTAATTTTACCTTAAATGCCATTTTAAAGTGTGAGTGTGAAACCCCTTAATCTTATATTTAAGGTATCAAGTCAGGGGTTCTCTTTATTTGTTTTGGTTAAGGGGGTAATTAAGGACAATTTAAGATGTATATGTTAATTCAGGGATTCCTTGATTAAGGGGGAAAATTAAGGGGAAATTAAAAAAGTAAGGGGTAAATTCAGTAGGCTTTTCTCCTTAATCACCCTTAATCTATGCACATTTCTACTTTAAAAACTACTTAATTATAGAAGGGCTTTAAGGTCAAAAGTAAGACATTTATAAGGGGTGAAATGAAAGGGTTTTGTTTCATAGTGATAAGAGTAAAGGGACTCCCTGTTCTTTACGTGCCATGCACTCTCCCTCAGGTAAAAAACAAGGCATTGGGACAGTGCTGATTGTGATTGACGATGTGAACGACAACAACCCGAAGATCACAGTCCCGGACCAGATTCTATGTGAGAAGGAGGGTGAGCTCGGGTCCATTACGCTTCACGCTGAGGATGCTGATGCCAAACCATACGGGGAGCCCTTCACATTTGAACTAGGAGAGGAGGCAGATGGCAAGTGGAAACTGAAGGAAGCCAAAGGTAAGCTGCAGGTTACCATGGAAGCAAAGTTTTGATTTAGGCCCTTTTGACAAACTGGCAAACAGATGAGAAGCTTTGACATTGTGACTTTTACATTCGGTCACATATTTTTTGTTGTCCAACAATGACATTACATTTCATATGATTTGGAACAAGCTACACAGGGCATACAACTCAATTCCATTCACATTCCAAAAGCATTTCATTTGTGAAGCGTAAAAATAGTTTTTGAATGTGTGCAGTGGTCTCACATCTGGTGTGGCCAGTTTCATTGATTGTAATTGAAACTAATTCATACAGCAAACACTCCGCAAACACAATGCTTCAGTTGTGTGCCCAGTGTATGTCACCAGCTAGGCAGGGCCATAATCTCAACAAGTGTATGTCACCAGCTAGGCAGGCAGGGCCATAATCTCAACAAGTGTATGTCACCAGCTAGGCAGGCAGGGCCATAATCTCAAGAAGTGTATGTCACCAGCTAGGCAGGCAGGGCCATAATCTCAACAAGTGTATGTCACCAGCTAGGCAGGGCCATAATCTCAACAAATGTATGTCACCAGCTAGGCAGGCAGGGCCATAATCTCAACAAGTGTATGTCACCAGCTAGGCAGGGCCATAATCTCAACAAATGAATGTCACCAGCTAGGCAGGCAGGGCCATAATCTCAACAAGTGTATGTCACCAGCTAGGCAGGGCCATAATCTCAAGAAGTGTATTATATGCAAATGCTGAGCGATGCGACAGCCAATCCAAGTGAAGACAACATGACGTACGTTGCTTGAAACTTACCTCAAAAAAATGATCTAAGATGGTGGAGCAGCTCATAGATGGTGGCATTTCTATATAAAACAAATATGTTCAGGGTTTGTTCCCTTATATTTTGTAGAAATTAGCGAGAAAGAAGCACTATGACAAAAAATATGTTGGGCGTGATGTACAATCTATCTAGTCTGGCAAGCCAAACTCAGTGAATAGAGGTCAGTATAATCTGGTCAGTAGAGGACCGTTTCGAATCGTTTAATAGCATGGTGACAGGTGTAGACATATCGTTTACTTTGAACGTTCACTGTGTGCTGTTTGTGTTTCACTAATTCACCGATTGGGTTAAATGCAGAGACCAAATTTCCCTCACGGGATCAAAAAAGTATACTATACTATACTATACTAATCACATCGATCAGGGATTCCTGACTTTACTTCCTACTTTGCCTAAACTTTACAAACAGACAAAAAACACCATTGGTAGTCAGGAAACAATCAATGTGAGCCTACCTTTGCTGTAAATAAATGTACACATTCTTCCCACTGCAATTTTTGATGTTTGCAGGCGTTGCTACTACCTCTTACTACAGCCTCTTTCGGTTTCGAATCTATAACGTCATCTCCTCTTGTCGCTGATTGGGCAGGTAGTCTGCTGACCTAAGGGAAGCATTAGTGAACTGTTGTGTTCCAGACTAGTACAGACTAGTATCTCCCTAAAAGGAGAGTAGGTAGGCGTGGCCAGGCTACGATCTATCTGCCATCTATCTGCACAGTCTTGTTTATAATCTAGGAACACCCAGTCAGCAGCAAGTTGCTGGCTGTCTTTGTTAGGGCTGTCACTTTTGTGAAAAAATCCTGTTCGATTATTGAGACATAAGTGTTCATGGAATCGATTGTAAAATCGATTTTTCATGTCTAAAGACGTTTCCATTTTCAACGCCAAATATAGGCCAATCCACAAAAAAATAACAGGCATTAGGACGAACGTAAAGAGGGTGCTTGTAGACGCAAGCCAGCAATATTTCTGATGATTTATTGGCGTGAAGATTCGTGCACAATGGCAAACAGGAGTGCTACATTCTCGAAAAACAATAAGCCGAGTATCCTGCCATTACATCAGTGACAAACATTACTGCAGGCTTCAACGTACGTGTTTACGATTAGAAAAGTCAAACAAATTTCGCCTACGTAGAACTCCATTGCACAGTTTGCATAGCCTACCGCTTTGTTCTTCTCCATAGTTTGATATACCAAAAATCCGAAGTACTTCCACACCGAACTCCTCAAGTTATTAGGGCCTATCACTCCTCTCTCTCATGTCGCACAGGTTGATCGCGTTGTCCTCCATTTTTGGCAAAACCTGAGCAGCACAGCAGCTGATTGAAACAGCTGTTTCCGGTGCGTAAAATTGGTGGGAATTTTCTTTTTAGCTTTCGCAATGCTTACTGCACTTCGTAATTCTTTTATATTCTTATATTCTTGTTTGTGAATTTTGTTTAATTCGTTTAAAATTAATAGTGTTCATATTTGGTTAAAATCGATTCCCTATTTTAGTTTTCGAAACTTGTGTTGTTTGGTCCAATCGATTGTGCAATCGATTTTCGAACGTAAAGTGACAGCCCTAGTCTTTGAGCCTGTCTCAAATCGCGTACTTCTGCACTTACAATACCTAATTTGAGTGCATGAGGGTGTTCACACTGACAATTCCAACGACACGAAGGGCGCTGCAAGTTCCCGGATGGTGCACTCATAACGGTCAAAAAGCTGAGTGTGCAACGCTGGACACTTTTCGCCCTTAACGGACGCCATCTTGGCCAGATAGCGGAAGGGGAGGGAGCGTTTTCAAACTCGTGGAAATCGCGGTTGAGAAAGCTGAAGCAACAGCAGTGGAAAACAGACTTTAAGGAGGTACAAGCAAGTTATAACATAAACGGTTCATGTTTTGACACAGTATGACCATGTCACTGTCGAGTTGAGGACGCCAACAAAGTTATGTTAAAATGTTTGCGATCGTCATTTCCGTGAAGTGCACGGAGTTAGTGTTTGATATGAGACAATACTATTTTGTTAAAATTTGCGCACTCCGCCAGTAAGCACACAGTGCACATAGTGTACTACACGAAAGTGTACTCACGTAAGTACACCATTTGAGACAGACTCTATGTCTCCTGTGACTGCAGGGAAATAGAGTATATAGTGTGCCAACATGGGACCTTGTTGCCCTCCATATAAAAACAGTTGGCCACAGTTGACCATCCTCACCAGATGACAGTCTTTTGGACTGAGATTGTGACCATGATGGATAGAAAGACAGATTGTAAATAATCAATCACTCTCCTCTTTCTTTCTTTCTTTCTTTATTTCTCTCGCTCTCTCTTTCTCTGTTTCCCTCTCTCTGCATTCTCAGGCACTTCAGTGGTGCTTCAGCAGGCCGTGGCTCTGCCCTTAGGCCTCTACAACGTCCCTGTGGTGGTCAGAGACCTGCAGGGCGTAGGGGAGGTCCAGATGGTCAACGTGAGAGTGTGTGAGTGTGTGACAGACACGCCGGGAGAGGAGGTGTGTGCAGCGCAGAAGCGGTCGGCTGTTTTGGGGAGCTGGGGAGTGCTGGCCATGCTGTTGGCCCTGCTACTGCTGCTGCTGCTGGGTGAGTGACTCTTGCAGGAGACATGTACTCAAGCTCACACACACACACACACATACACACACACACACACACACACCACTCAAACATAAACACACACACACACACACACCCCACTCAAACACACACACATTAGGGGTGGGCGATATATATCGTCTGCGATAATATCGTGATTGTTGTTTTAACAATGTGCAAATTGACATTATCGAGTATTTAAATTTACTTATGGGGGAAAAACACCCAAAATCACGCATTGAAGACTCATACATTTCCAGGAGGTGTATGCGGGAAAAGCCCCTGGCTGCAGCAGAGCAAGTGTCACGTGATCACTAGTGGGTCACAACGTTGTCACACGCACGCCTAGGGCTGTATTTTGGGTCACCAGCGCATGGCGTAATACTCGTTATTTACCCGCGGAAAGTTGAATTTGGTATTTTGCACGTTTATTTTTTAGGCATTGCGCCCAATTAACAACCTAGGGAGGGGACGAGCGCTATCATACACCACCTAAACCTGGTCAGAAGTCAATGGCGAGTTGTTCATATGCTATTTTAAGAGCGCATGTCAACAGTCATATTGGCAGGTGCACGCACCATCCTTCTATCATTCATGAACGCACACCAGCGCACGTCCATGCAAAGCATTACAAATTGCACAATTACAATGGGAAACATAATTAGAATAAAGATATTACGAAATACTGTACATCTCATGATGAGTAGTTATTCACCATCATTTGCAAACTTGTAATAACAGTTAAAAGTGATTAGGGGAGAGGCGAGAGACACGTAGCCTACGGAGCACAGCTGAAGACGCACTGTCACAAGATATAAGCAACTCCTCTGCAGGATAAATGTTGTTTTATTCAGTCATTTGAGCAACATCAGGGTAAGTGTTGCTTTTTCCATCCTATGTTTTCGGTGGTAACCCATTGTCAGTGAATAGTGAAAGTAACTGCATATAACTGTCTTGTCGTTGACTGACTCCTTGGTGAAGTTAGTTTCACTTTGCCAATGAGTTCAAATAATAGACGAGTGCAAATGCGTGAAGGCTATGCAAGGTTTTTAGTAAAGCATGGTTTAAGAATGACTATTCCATACGGTCTCGCAAGCAGCCTCCTTCAAATGCGCCGATGAATACCAAAATACCGATGCATTTATTTGACATATCGTGCTTTGCGCCGTTAAAGGGAATGCCAGATGTTCTCAAAACCTAGGAACACCTTGTTGCGCCATGCGCTCCAATTTTGATAAGGAAACCCCTCCCAATGTGAACTGGACATCCTACTAAATTTGAATAGGATTTTGACGAGTGACGATGCACTTTAGAATGTCATGATAGGGCCCCTAATGTTTATTTTGTGCAGCAAGAGTATACTTGGGATTTTATGCAGCTACTTCTGTTCAAGTAGCATTAATGAGACAGTCACGTTTTTTCCTACACAGTATTATATGGAGAGAAAACATTAGCCTTTGAGTATTTTAATAGTCAGTTGTAAACAAAGAACTATGTAACTCTTTTGTAAATGGACTGAAGTTCGCTCTAAATATCTACGGTTACCGATTATGCTAACCGTTAGCATCTCTATGGGATTTCTCATTTACATTAGCCATAAGCTAACGCATTCGTTTCTATTCTGTAAATTGGAATGCTAGCCTATGATTGCTCTTAAACTAAACATCAAAGGAAATAACTGAGATGTAGCCTACTCTGTTGGTCTGCTTAGTTTTATAGTGAATCCTATGCAAAGGTTTGAAAGGAACTTCAGCTTCAGACTTTCTCTTGGGAAACTGTTAGGCCTATTCATCTTCTCTAATGTAGCTGGCTAGACCATGTCATTGCCACACACACAAGTGGGGGCAGAATTGGAAATGTGTCATAGAGTGACAATGCATTGGTTGATTTGGTTAAAAAGTCACAGGTTTGGTTATTGGTTATTATTGTAATGATGCTATTCATAAAGAATGGGCTGTAAAGTAACTCAGACTTTAACAAAAACAATTCTTTAAAGGATATCAACTAATTATCGTTATCGTCAAAATCACAAAACATATCGAGATATTATTTTTTGTCCATATCGCCCACCCCTAACACACATACACACACACACACACACACACACACACACACAAACACACACACACCACTCAAACAGACATACACCACCAAAACACACACACACACATGAACACAGAAATGCATTGCACCCACAAGCACACACACACACACACACACATGAACACAGAAATGCAAATCTTTAAAGCAAACATTCGCTTCACATTATAAATACTTTTGTCATAATATGACATTTTGGATACATCATGTACACACTGCTCAAAACCTAAAGCTATTCTGTCTTTCATAGGCATTATATATGTATTTCCATAGAAGAGTGAAAGTTATAGTATCTACAGAGAGAAGTTGAAATATACAGTAAAAATGCAAGCAATATTGAAACCAAAAATAGTGATTTTCCCCAAATAATTTGTTGTTGCGAATACAGTATTTTACAGCCAGCAAGAAAAAAACAAAGCAAAATACAATGACCACCAGATGTAAATGGAGTTTTGAAAAAGCTGATTTTGCCTAAGACGGAAATGACTGACTACTATCAAATTACTTTGCTTCTTCCAAAGAAAAGTGTGTGTGTGTGTGTGTGTGTGTGTCTTTGTGTCTGTGTGTGTCTGTGTGTGTGTCTGTGTGTGTGTATGGGGGCGGGGTATGTCTATAGAAAAATGTATTGAGCTAATGGTAAATTGGGGAGAAACAAAAATAGAGTAAAAAAGATATGTTTTACATAAAGTCGACTTTTTGTAGAACATTACTGTAAGCTAAAGTCCGATTACTGCAATTTTCCTTTCAAAGTATAGCATTGGTTCTGAACATTTCAACCGGAAATCTTCTAGGAGGAGATTGAAAGGGTCCATACCTATACTAAGCCAATGATTGGATGGCGTAATGAGTGTTTACACATGTGAAGAGAGAGAGTGAAGCACTGGTGATTTAGTGTGGCATTTTTATGGGTTGTGTTTGAAAAATTAAATCAAGTTACTTCCTGTTAGATTTTTGTGTGTTAAGTAGAAAATTGCGTGTGGTGTTTTGCAAAATGTTTTTTAGTAAATTGAAAACTGATTCAAACACTGAGAATTAGTGTATGGTTTTGCAGATTTGGTGTGGGGTTATGATGTTTGATAGACATGTTTAGAAAATTGTGTGACAAGCAAAGATTTATATCACAAGCAGTTGAAAAAAACTGTAAATGATCAGTGTGATTGTTCCATGTTGTAGTCCTGCTCTTCGTCTTCATCTGTTCCACTAAGAGGGAGAAGCTGTACATCGATGATGGTAGCGGAGGCATGCTGCTAAAGTCTAACATAGAAGCCCCAGGAGAGGAAGTGGTGAGAGAACTTACACATGCACAAACACACACACACACACACACACACACACACACACACACACACACACACACACACGTGCACTTACACATGCACAAACACACACACACGCGTACACACTCACACACACACACTCACACTCACACACACACACACACACACACACACACATTCTTGGTTTTAAAGAATCTGGAAGGTGTAGGTGTAGGTACTGACAGGTGATTGGTGTTAAAGAATCTGGAATCATAATTTGGGTCTAGCACCAAAATGTGGGAAAGCGCATCCTTTAAAACAATTAACATTTTCTGTTTTGTCATATCACTTCTTCACTATCTTCTATCTGATGACTGTTAACTGTGCTGTTGTTGTTGTTTACACATTCAACAGAAGACAGACCCATTTCTGCTGGTGTGCCCCAGTCCCGTGGAGGCGGTGGACAGCCAGTTAAAGGGGCAGGGGGTCGGCCTGGGCGGGGGAATAGGCGGAGGTATGGGTGGCGGTCTGGGCGGAGGAATGGGTGGGGGTCTGGATCAGCAGCACATGTACCAGGAGAACGCTTTCCAGACCTCCAACCGGGAGTTTGTGACCGAGGGACATACCAACATCTACACCTCTGGACAATATGGCCAGGGTTTCTATGGTGATGCAGGCTTCGTCAACTACTCTGGGGCGCTTGATATGTGGAGGAGCAACGAGCTTTACCTGGACAAGGTGAGCAAAACTTTCACGTGCTGCACGTTGCAGTCTCCAGTAACAATTTTGTACAGTTAATACACAAATACTCATCCCATACTCATTTAAAAGGGAAATCCGATGTAAAATGGATTTTGGGCTTAGCAGGATAACAAGTTTGAACATTCATTGGGGAGCAATAAAACACTAATCCGATGCTTTCTAAACTAGCATGTTTTTAGCTGATGCTAATCATGCTAAGCATGTCCAAAATCCATTTTACACCGGATTTCCCCTTTAAAACAGACTGTGATAAAGTTGATAAGAGGTTGACTGACTGATGTCACAAGTTTGATGAAGTCGACAATAACAGTGTCTTTCTTTGCTCTCTATGATGCCTGAGAGGGCAAAACTGACCTTTCAATTCCCTAATGGACACAGTTTTGACTTGGCAAGATTCCATCTTCTCTGACTGGGTCAATTCTAATTATCCTATTTAAAAGTGTTCATTATTGTTTTTGCAAATAGGTCCCCTTTCACGTAAATAAATATACAAAAATGAATCATGGACAACGACACTGGGTCAATGGGCAAAAAAGTCCTAAATAAATGCCCTGTTTTGTTGACTGTCTTTGTTGATGTTTGTCTTTGTTGTTGATGTTGTCCGGCAGAAACTGGTCTACTTCTATGAGGAGGCGGACGGGCGGTATGCGGATGATCTGCTGAAGGATTATGGGTACGAGGGGGAGGGCTCGTCGGTGGGGTCGCTGGACTGCTTGAGCCAGATGGGCATCGAGGAGGACTCCCTGGACTTCTTGGACACGCTGGGTCCTAAGTTCCGCCTTCTGGCACACGCCTGCACGCGCAGGGCCGACGACGAGGAGGAAGAGTGAGGAGAGAGGGTGTCGGAGGAAGGGAGCAGAGGGAATGAGTTGGAGGAAGGGAACGAGGGAGTGCATGATGATGAGAAACAGATGAGGCGTCTGTTTTCACGGAAAACGACTGCAGAGGTCAGAGAGGAGTGTTGTCACCGCGAGTGAGATATCGGGACGCTTTCTAACCAACATGCTGACACACACTGGATTCAACAGGCTGCCTCCTCAAACTACTTGCTTGTGTGAGTGTGTATGTGTGTGTGTGTATCTGTAAGTGTGAGTAAGAGTCAATGAACAAGAGGATAGAGAGAAAGCGTAAGAGAGCATAAAGTTGTTTTGAGTGTACTTTTCACTGTTTCTTTTTTTTCCCCATGTGAATGATATTATGTGACTTACTGACTTTAATGACTCTTTATTAGTGCTTTCTCCAGAGAAGTGAAGGAATAAATCATGATCAAATAATTGTCACTCAGTCCCAAGATGATCATCTACTCAAACATTCAAAGCTATTCAAAAAAACTTGTGTGTGTGAGTGAGTGTGTGTGTGTGTCTGTGTGTTTGTGTGTGTGTCTGTGTCTGTGTGTTTGAGGGTGTGTCATGCAACTCTTCTCTATTTGTCTATTTGTATTAGATACATGAACACCATCTGTGCATGTGTGTGTGACTACTATGTGTCTGTGTGTATGTGTAATCTGTGTAGGCGTGTGTGTGTGTGTGTGCGCATATCTGTGTGTTTCCTCATAAGAGTAAGTCTGCTTGAGAACACCATGGGAGTGTGTACTGTGGGAAGGGGGAGTTTCCTGTTCGGGACGTGCTTTGGGAGTTTTAGTTCAACGCCTCTATGATCTGACAGAGATCATATGAGTACACTTGCTCTCATTGGTATTACAGTCATGAACTTTGACCCCAAGAATCCCACCTTCTTCGTTAGATTGAACTTTAACTTTAGCTGCGACGCCTGCAGTTTTATGTGGGGGAGAATGTGGTGTGATTTGGCTGCATTGGTGTGTGCTTTTTCCTTGCCTTTTTATACAATAATACTTTCACACTGGTAAAGCAGTCAATCTATGTAGCTTTTTTTCATGCTGGACTTTCAAATAAAAAAGACAACTTGGTTGATTTTGAGCCTTTGTATTCTTTTAGTAATCAGAGACACTAGCTGCATTTATGAAAACTTCTCACTATGTGTAGTGAGACTCAGCATGCTTGCGAGGGAGTCATTTCTTTAATAAAACCTTTGATGTTATAGAAATGTTATTTGTTGACCAATAGATTGATATATTAATAATATATAGATATGTCACAAAACTCCTCCATAACTGGAAGGTCCACAGTCCAGTTGACTCATGACACTTAGCCTTACATTATGACTCTTGTCGCTCAGCCGCACAACACCAGTTAGTTTGTTTTTCTCTGACCTTCTCTTCCTCTTGGAGTTTGGAGTAACCAGATAGCCTGTCCACACCCTGAAGGTTTTCTACTCCACACTCAAAACTCTTTTCTTTGGCACTCTAGTGTGACTCTAGACAGTATCAGGCAATGAAGGGCTTCTTTCCAATACATACTGTACATGCTAGTGTGTGTGTGTGTGTTAGAGAGAGACACTGACATGACCATAAAGTACATGTCTGATGCAGCTGTTTCTGTACTAACTCTTCCCTCTAGTGGCTCATCTGTGTACAACACTCAGCATAGCAGCAGTAATGTACAGTATATTAGCACAGCACTAATCCACTGCATTTACCTATACAGTTTCTTATGAATGTTAAACACTGACAGTTATTCCTAAAGCAAAATTTCTGAAACCATTAATACTTGTAGCCAATCCACTCACCAAGTTTGCCAAACTGAATGCACATTTACTGCTTTACATTTTGTCATTTTTAATTTTATTTTGTAGACCCTTATTTTAACAACTGTAAACACAACTCACTGCTTTACCCTCAGTTTGCAATTTAATAATACACTTCAAAGAAAACAGAAAACATTGGTGTCTACTATTTACACTGTTTTGCCTATGGTCTTCCTACATTGACATAATGTTAAAACAATCATAGATGTCACGTTCTCTGAGCAATCAAAGCTTGAAAACTATCAATAAGTCACAGGTGAGGATTATAACAAAACTGTAGAGAGAAGGAGCAAAGTTGAGTTTGGCCCGGTTTGGCCAACTCAAATCATGGGCGCCATGTTGGAGACCAACATCAGATGACTCTACAGCGTAACCCTGGGGGGCAAATATGCTATTTTGATATAAGTTGCTTATTTTCAACCTTAACAGGCATATAAATATTATTATCAATGTTTGTAAATATGTAAAATGCCTGTACAGAAATATTCCAGTGTATATTTACCTTCTTTATCTTAAATACCTATAAAATGCCCATTGTAGTGAGTGACCACGTTGCCTAATCAGTTTTGGAGCAGACAGTGTTTACATTTATTTTCCTCTTCAGTCTCCCAAATCCTGACGTAACCTTTCATAGTTCATCTATCACTGAGGACAGGTTAAACTTACTCGATGGCAAACATTTAACTGTAACTTGTATTGCGTTGTTGGTAGGCTATTACTGTATCATTATTATTAACAGACATCAATAAACCCTTTCCAAGTTCCCATAATGTATGGTATTACTCTATTTTTCCTATGTAATTTATTATCATAAGTCGAGGAGAGAAAATTACATTTACCTCACACAATATTGAGTAATTATTTGCCCTCAGTTTGTTCTTTTGACCTTCTGCTCCCATATTGTTCTCCTTTTTGGGTCATGGGGGAACTTTTTCTAACTAAAATAGTTTTGTTCTTCTACTATGCTTTTGTTTTGTTTTGTTTTTGTTTGACAAGCCCCCTTATCTGTATTGAAACTAGATGTACCGCGTAGCGGTACAAAATATGACCGCCGCTCAGTCCTGCACATCCATTCCGCGAAAATAAATCATATTAATGAATTTGTCTCCATCTTCTACTCCATCCCCCACTCTTGAAACTTTTGTGTATGCTTGTTTGGAATGTGTGTTTGCACACATTCCGCACACAAAGTAGCCTACTGGCGCTGCAAAGGTGAATAGATTTGTTTCTGGGCCAAAACATCTGTAACATTGTTATAAAACCTTTAAAATCTCTAAACAATCACAAGTAGGGCAGTTCATCACAGTCCATCCATTGCAACTGGACTGATGAAAGGTACACCTGTAGGCTACATTGTATTTGGGGAAAGCAGAAGGTAGCAGCATAATGTATTTATTTATGTATTATTAAACAAAACAATCCCTGTCAGTTCCATGCAGTTTTCAACAGCTTTTAAGAAGAGAGGTCATGTCATGGATTTTTGTGAATATTTCTTCTACATATGCATAAGTTTAGTCATCTAGTTCAAATGATATTCAGCGTTATTGTCAATGCACAAATTAAATACCAGTAGTCTAAAACAAAATGCCGTTTTACCCAGTGGTGCAAATAACTGACATGTCAAAAAGGGCCTTCATGAAATGCGTTGCGAGACTGTTCATACACATTTTAACGGGCAAAGTTGAAGAGCTACTGTCCGTTATTGTTTGTGCAAATAATATGCTGATTCATGTTCCCTTGCATTTTGCAACCATGAGGTCCATGGTTAAGCTCAATCTTTTGACGCAATCTTTTGATTTTCACCCAGCCTAGTCCATGGTAGGCGCCCGATAGAAATATTGTTCAATTTTGCGATTGAGATATCCACGCACTGGCGCCCCCCCTGCGACGTGTTCGCCCCCCGGTTTTAGAGCTATTCTAAATGCAAAAATGCATAGAGGGAGTTATGACAAAACCGTGACTGTTAACAAACTATATAAGCTATATAAGGTAGGCCCTATGCTAGGCCTATTACACAACACAAATTGTCACTAGGCTGGCGACCCAAATAAAATCTCCGTTGGAACCAATGGCTTACACCTTACAGTATCAAGCTGCCACCTCTTGGCGAAAAGTTAATAGTTTTGCATATCAGTAGTAATACATTTCACGTAGCTGTGAATCACGGAAAGGGCGAATGAAGTGGACACTTCTAAATGGAACCCAACCCACTGTACATTGGCTCAAGGTCTGTGGCTAAAGCAGCCATAATGAAAGCGTTATCATTGTTTGGATACTTCACACACACGTGTTTTTTAATCGCATAGACTACAACTACCAAGCTGGAATCAAAGCACATCGAACCCCCTCTCACACCCTAAACACGCACTTCGAACAAACAAAAAGCGCCTCAGTCTCACGGAATAGCCATAGGCAAAACTGTTGACCGGTGTAACGTTGGTACTAAATCATCCATCGCAAAGAATGATTTTTGTAGCACGTGCAACAAATATGTGTAGGTACAGCCTTGCCCTGAATACATCTCAACGTGCGCTCTAAAACATCTGGTTTAAATGGAGATGTAGATCATCACGGGTGCGTTAATAAATCTACATTGCAGCGAGTTGACACAAATTATTCACTTTGACGAATTTATGTAGTTTCAGTTACTTTACTTTGAGCCATGCTCTTCCTTACTTGAATCACCTTTGAAAATAGAGGATTGAAGTAGCCTATATGGGTGTTTGGGAATGAACGTTGACTCAGATGCTTTTTGAGACCTTGAGCAGAAATGTCCCAGCCCGGTGTTTAGGGTGCATCATAGCCTATATATTTTCCATTAAAAAACCATCACGTAGCGAACGTGTTGTGGCTAACTCACTTAGCTCCTGTTAGTAGCCTAGGTTATGGTCATAAGCAAATGAGATGACAGTCGAAAGATACAATTAGTGCTGTTATCGATTTGCTTGGTAGCCTATAAACACATTTATGGTTTTCTACAAATACATCAATAATCAAATTGGCCTCCATCACTCAACCATGCTAACGGTAACATTATTTTACCTACATTCTGCTATTGATAGGATTAACGTAGCCTACCTGCAGGAAATGGGAATTACATGTCATGCAGAAATCATCCTACCCTTAGACGTTCTCTGCAGTAAACTACTGTAGCCTACAGTCTTGTCCTTGAAGGAAGCGTAGTGTCTTTCCAACCCACTTTAGATTAACTTCCAACAAAATTACGTCTCACTGCAACGATGCGCCATCTAGTGGACAAACAACTACTTATCGCCAATACTGGAAATGCAGCCATGATGATGATGAATATTTATTTTGGCTTTCTTTTAATCCTACTAAATTTGTAATTATGTATCGGCCGTTCTAATACCGATAGTATGTGGGTGCCTGTGTGTGTGTGTGCATGTGTATATGTGTGCACCACCATCTATAGGCCAATGAGTGTACAGTCACTAAATGTACACATAACTTAATTTTTTAGACCCCCCCATGGATGAAATTCTATGAAACTTGGCATACCCCCAGAGAATGTCAGGTTAATCATACACATAAAATTTGGTGCAGTTCTGAACGTCTTTACTGAAGAGAGGGGCGATTAAAGCAGAATGATATTGCATTTTCATTTTTTACCGGGGGGGTGCAAATCACAAATGAGTGATTATGGGCTAGGTTAATGTGGGCCCTTGAGACCAACATACCATAAACATTTCTTCATCCTCAGTGCCATGGTTCAGGTAGTTATTTAGGAAAAATGCATTTTTTGGGTTTCGGGGGGCCCAGCGCGGAGGGGGAGTGGCCCCCGGGGACCAAACGAAATTTTTCCGTAAAAGTCTAGTGGGGCTACATACCCACCAAATTTCATGTGCCCCGGTGTTTCGGTGCCCCGGGTATCGTTGACCAAAATTTCAGGAAGTAGATGACGAAAAAAAAAAAAAAAAACTTTGACAATCCCTATATGACCGCTTCGCTAGCTTCGCTAGCGGCGGTCATAATAAACATCCACGTTTTGAATACCTCTGTGTGTGTGCGTGTGTGTGTGTTCAAGTTTATTTATATAACACATTATCATACATAGAATGTCACTCAATGTGCTTAAAAATAAAAGAATAACAGTAATAATAATATAAAAATAATAATACTAAAATTGTAAAAATTATGAAATAGATTAAGGGGAAAATATGACCGAATAAATAGTAGGTAAAATAAAAATAAATAAAACAATAAAATAAAAATAAACCTAAAACTATGTCGCAGTCATTTTATCAAGTAACATAGCCCATCTGAAATGAATTCATTCATCAATAAATGCAAAATTAAAAAAAGTTCAGTTTTGAGTATCTTTTTAAAACACTCACTGGGGAAAATATCCGTTGGAAGCTGATTCCAGCACTGTGTGACATAATAGCCAAATGCCATTTCTCCTTGCTTGGTTTTAACTCTATTAATTGACCAGTTCCTGTAGATATACTGTAAGCTCTCTACCTGGTGTATATTTGGGGCCAAGTCCAGTGACATACTGTATTAGGAGAACCTTGAAATCAATTCTGAAATGAACTGGGAGCCAATGTAAAGATTTAAGAATATGTGTGTGTGTGTGTGTGTGTGTGTGTGTGTGTGTGTGTATGTTTAGAGTCATATACGGTGCAGGACTACAGGAGTATCACTTCACAGGAAACCCTGTGCAATACAAAGGTTGAGAGCAAGTGCTTTGTTAAATTGGATCTTGAACTTGTGTTGAACTTTTTTCAGTCTGGAGAATCAGCAGTGCTTCAGGGTGTCTCTACCCCCTGCTCTGTATGTGTATCTACCCCCTGCTCCTGTATGTGTATCTACCCCCTGCTCTGGATGTGTATCTACCCCCTGCTCTGTAGAGCATGTTGTCAGTTCTTTGGGCCCAGGTCAGTTTTGGATTAAACAAAAATGAGATTTTTATCTTTCATTTCCTGTGTGGTGTAGCAAAACAGAACAACCCTAGGATCTGGAGAACAATAACTATGTAGACATTGGATTGAAATAATTATTTTACTTGGATATGTTAAACAATCCATCTGGCCTAAACATGCATTTTTTTTTAAGTGGAATTATATTGCAATAATGAAAACTACTTCTCCACTTGTTTCAAGTACTATGAATGCATACATTTGGATACATGTACACTGGCACATGTAGACTATGTAGACCCATCTATGTACAGCTTTCCTCTCTGCACACACACACACACACACACACACACACACACACAGGCGTCGGAGGGTTTTTCAAAGTGGGTGGGACACTTAGAGGGGGTCTGGGGGTCCTCCCCCATAAAAAAATGTGTGAACTAGTCGATATTTCCTGAATTCTGGTACATTTTAACAGGTTGTGCCTACTTCTATCTAACAAAGTAAAACTATTGACTCAATGACTAATTCGGAACCAGCTTTAATAACCTCATGATATATGCATAGTTAACCTTGCATGCAGTTGAAATATCTGTTAAATGAATTTATTTAATGTTTTGAATGCAGGCCCGGAGTGGCTAATCGGGAGCTTTGAGAGACGTTAACGTTTTGGGCTAGGTAGTGCGGTCGTAGCCTCTTACTCGCAGTTTTACAAATATTAACAAAAAGTAGCACTCACAAAAACTGTTCAATAATGTTAGCAGTGTTTTATTAATTTAAATACAGTTTTAACGTTACCTAGCATCGTGTAGTGCCCCTGTAATCAAAACGAGAAGGCAAAGTGTTTTGAGCTGTATGTAATATTCCAACCTCAATAGCTACAATTTGACCACCGCTCGTGTGTGTGTGTGTGTGTGTGTGTGTGTGTGTGTGTGTGTGTGCATAAATCCGTGCTGAGTGGAGTAGGTAGCAATGAAAACCTGAGAGTGAGATAGAGTCATTTTAGCATTTGTAATCAAGTGGAATGGATTTGACATGGTCGTCGGAGCTATGATATGAACAGTTTTAAAACAGCACTAATATTTCGCATGGCAAAAGTGGGGGGTCCAAACTAACAATTATAAAAAGTGTGTGGGACACGTCCCACCGTCACATAATGGCTCCGACGCCCATGCACACACACGCGCACACACGCGCACACACACACACACACACACACACACACACACACACACACACACACACACACACACACACACACACACGTCTCATGTTCACAAGATGAAGAAACCAAGTGGGTTGTCTTGCACGGGTTGGTTGCTCTGCAGATGATTGCGAAAGTAGTTCCTTCCTCAGAAGGACTCTCTGTTTCCCTGGAGAGCTCATTAAAACATGCTTAACAGATCTCTCACACTTTTAACTATCACCGAGGAGAACTTGTGCGTTTGGAAAACACTTAGGCCTTAAAAGGCGGCAAAATAGTCTTCAGAGAGGCTCTCATCAGGAGGAGATGGAATTAGTCTATTACAGAGACAGAAAGAGGGAGAGTGCACAGCAGTACGCTGGAGAGAATTCACACTATTGGACTTTACTTCCAAGGTTGCTATGCAGGAATCATCACTCATTTACAACAGCTAGTAGGTTGTGATGGAATATGAGAGTATGAGACACACATAGTGTGTGTGCATGTGTGCTCGTAGTATATCTGTGTGCTATGCTGTGTCTGTGTGCATGTGTATGTTCTCCATATGGGTGTGTGTGCTCCGTGCACATAAGTGTGTTTAGCATGTAAGTACTGTATGTGTGACAGGGACGTCACTAGGATTGAAAGACGGGGGGGCGGGGGGGCTACCCATATCTGGGAAAGTATGATGTGATCATGCTTGCATATATATATATAATAAGTCAGTCTTTATGTCAAGGAAAAATAATTTGTGTTTCATAATTGTTGCATTGCCTGAAGCGTGATGGTAGGATTTAGATCAGTGTTTCTCAAACTTTTTTCAGACCAAGGACCACTTAACCAATAAAAAAAAAAATCACGGACCACCTAGCTAAAAAAAACAGTAGACCTACTTTAACAGTATATTATTAAATAGGTCTACTCACTGAACCACCTTGCTTATTGTCTTTGCACCTTGCTTAACATTCATATGATTTAATTTTAAACTGGATTTACATACAAGTTGGTTCGATATTGCAAAAAACTCATCTATATTATGTTTTACCACGTCTACTCGCGGACCACTTGGAATAGCTTGCAGGCCACCAGTGGTCCCCAGACCGCACTTGGAACACTGATTAAGATGGAAGATGGAGGATTTAGACCTATGAGGCAGACAGACGGACGCACATCTCCATACTCCAACTCTTCACTTAACACATTACAACCATATAGCAGAATAAACAGCAGACCTTACTGAACACAAAGGTGTAAAGCATTCCCCTGAACAATTAGCCTTTCCAGAGTAATCTGACTTTGAAATTGTAGCAAATCTACATGGTCTCCAACATTGGGCTGATTTCATAAAATGCCAAATACAAAGTAAATGTTAAAAATCTCACCTACTGTAGATAACTGATCAAGTTGGATAGTTGGATTATAGGATGCTCCAAAACTCACACGGAGCCACACCACTTTTAAGACAAGACACTATGGCATATGAATGCTGTTCCGTTGACCTTTAGTTTTGTTGCTACTGTGCATGGAGGACAGGCCAATTATGAGTTCTGTCCAACATTGGTGGTAGGTTTAGAGAAAAATTCAGCACATTTTAATTGTATCGCAATAATGCTGACAACCGTGATCATTTTGGTTACTATAATCATATCATATTTTCATACCGTATCTCTAGTGGCTGGTAAACATGTTGACTGGCTGGTAGATTTTTGGAATCCACCAGCCACAGTGGCAGGTGGACAAAATATTTTATTTTCATCCCTGGTCTGTACCGATTTTTAGCCAATTCACGGTGCATTGTTACATCCCTACTTGTTACAGTGGAAAATTGTATGCGGTTACATATCTGACAGAGAAAGGGAGTGCAAAGGTGAGATGATCTCAGTTAAGTGAAGTGAAACCTGATTACAGAACACTGACGTGACTTGCACAATAATCATCTCTTTAGCCATCGCTTACTGGAATCCAATTGCAGAATAGGCTACTATTGAACACAAAGCAGATGTACAGATTGAGAAATTACGCGCTGCCTTCTCTCTCCGCCTTTTCTCTCCAGTAGCATTGGATTAGTGCTCTCTTTAAGTTGAACTAGGGTAGTGCTTAACTAAAGCTACTACAAACTACTGTCAACTTATGTGATCATTCAATAATCAAACAATCATCAAACAATATTCAAACCAAAATAATTGCACCCTTGACTAAGCTATGACACGTTTTAACCAGATAAGTCATATATTAGTAATTTGAAGCCTAGGCTATTTTCAGTGTAATTTTACTATTAAGGTCATTGCAAGGGCCATCTATTATGTTAGGCTATATCGTTTTCAAGACAATATAGGCTACCCATATCTGGGAAAGTATGATGTCCATATATCTTATGTCAGCCTTTATGTCAAGGAAAAATAAGTTATGTCTCATGATTGTTGCATTCATGTCATCTAAAGCATGATGGTTGAAATATATATTCAAAAGCTGATTTGTGCATGCCATGATCAACTTTTGATTCTTTGATATGGAAACCAAGTTCATTATTTTGGGCTGCTATTAGGCTACATTAGAATTTCAGCCCAAAGTCATACCATGTAGAAGTTTGCTGCAATTTCAAAACTCGGAAACGGCTTAAGGCTACTGTACAGAAGAATGCTTTATATCGTTGTGTCCGGTAAGGTCTGCTGTTTATTCTGATAGCATGTATATGATTTACCATGCGTTGAGTTCGTGAGATATACCACTGAGAGTAATGGGTGTCATGTATGTCCAACGTTAATTTTCACCAATAAATAAATAAATAAATAAATAAAATAAATAAATAAAAAATAGGCCTAACAACGTCCCTGATGTGTGACCTATCATGTCAGGCTTAATGAATGCCATATGCATCTTTATTAATGTGTTTATAATGGCTTATGCATTGGCCTACTGGTTGATTTATAAAGTGGGTGTTACCAATATTTTATAGAGCGCCTTATTTCATAAAATAGACAAGAATGTAAAAACATGTTTGTTTTGAGTAGGCTATAGCCTACCTCTAAACTCTTGAAGGCTTTTCCTCTACTAAGCAAGACAATACTGAAGTGGTGGGGGCGAGGCGGGGCGGGGGCAGGGACGGATTGTGCAATCATATTGCATTTAAACGGATAGACAGAGAGAGAGAGACACAAGCATTTTGAAGTTCAAGTTGTGTCGGAAAACAAAATTGGATCTCCAGGATTAAAACAGCTTGCATCGGCCTCCTCCAGCATGCATCTTTTTGCGAAATACATTCTCATCCTCCAAATTATTATCCTTTTTGTGACAACCTGCCAGACTCTGTTATGCATTCCTTGTCATAAAGTGACATGCAAGGATCCGGAGGATTGCAAAGGGGGGCTGGTGCGTAGTATTTGCGGGTGCTGCAATGTTTGCGCCAAGGTGAAGGGAGAGAACTGTGGCGGCCAATTGGATCTGCGCGGGATATGCGACCAGGGGCTCAAGTGCGTGTACCCGCCCTTCCACTCGTTTAGAGTGGACGTGTTTGGAGTTTGCCAAGGTCTGTATAGTTGACACCCAGGGGCACTTCCACCGTTATGTGCGTTATGTGAAATTAATGTTTGCGATAGCCTAAGTAACTCTCCCGCATCTATTTCCTAATAATAGGCTATGCTATACGACTGATTGTAAATGTATAGGCTAATGTTCGGCCCATTTGTATAGAAAAGACATTGTAAAACGCTCTTGAAAAAGTGTATCATGCTTATGCCGTGAAAAAGTTGAATATGACATAACATGACGAACATGCCCATAAACACAGAAAGTAATCAAAAGGGGAAAACAGACGGGACTTATAATTATTAAATATTAGGCCTAATAGAGGTTCGAAAGCAAGGAAAGTTGTTTGTTTATGACGTCATTATCCTGCTACACGAAGAGCACCCTCTCGTGGATTTTAAGTATATAAGTAGCCTATATATAGCCTATTCTTTTGATCCTGTGAGGGAAATTTGGTCTCTGCATTTATCCCAATCCGTGAATTAGTGAAACACACTCAGCACACAGTGAGGTGAAGCAATATGGCAAGCCATTTTAACATTTACCCGCTAAGTTTGACTATCCAGAATTAACATTGTAGATATCAACAACGTCTTTCTGACTATTCGCAATTACATTTTGGATAGGTGGAATTGTCATTCAAGATATCTGGAACGTAATTGTGACTAGTCGAAACGTCAGATAGCCTATCTGTAATTCAGTTTTGACTAGGCAAAACTGAATTACAGATATCTGTTATCACGTCATTAAAAACAACATTCAACTCGTCACACATCTTAAATGACAATTGCAGATATCTTTAATTCAGTTTTGACTAGGCAGAATGAAAGTTGAAGATATCTCAAACGTCATTATGACTAGTACAAATTATTGTGCAAGATATTGCTCTTTAGATCCGTAGGCTAATTTCCCCTCCCCAACATAATCGAAGATGAAGTGGGCTTATTTCCTTATTTCTATGAATGGAAGAAGAAGAAGCAGTCATGGCTGTAATGTCTTGTTGACATCTAAAATAACTAAAACTCAGGGACACCGTGTGGTTTATTAGACTCTCATGTTATCAACTGGCTTGATCTCTGTTTCGTTATGGCTTTACCCGCTAGACTGGATATGTATTGCAGATATCTGTAATTCAGTTTTGCCTAGTCAAAACGAACATTTTAGATATCCGCAACTACATTCTTCCTATCCATAATTGTCATTTCAGATATCCACAAAGACATTCTTCCTAGGACAAATGAAGTATGGCTTGCCATTTTAACATTTACCCGCTAAGTTTGACTATCCGGAATTAACATTTTAGATATCAACAACGTCTTTCTAACTAGTCGCAATTACATTTTGGATAGTTGGAATTGTCATTCAAGATATCTGTAACGTAATTGTGACTAGTCGAAACGTCAGATAGAGATATCTGTAATTTAGTTTTGACTAGGCAAAACTGAATTACAGATATCTGTCATCACTTCATTGAAAACAACATTTAACTCGTCACACATCTTAAATGACAATTGCAGATATCTTTAATTCAGTTTTGACTAGGCAGAATGAAAGGTGAAGATCTCAAATGTCATTATGACTAGTGCAAATTATTGTGCAAGACGTTGCTCTTTAGATCCGTAGCAGAGCCCGTCTACTTATTAGACATTCTCTGTCCGTAGGCTAATTTCCCCTCACCAACATAATCGAAGAAGAAGTGGGCTTATTTCCTTATTTCTATGAATGGAAGAAGAAGAAGCAGTCATGGCTGTAATGTCTTGTTGACATCTAAAATAACTAAAACTCAGGGACACCGTGTGGTTTATTGGACTCTCACATTATCAACTGGCTTGATCTCTGTTTCGTAGCCTACATAAATTAGTAGGCCTAGGCTACTAAATGCAGAGCCGGACAGTAACGGAGTACATTTACTTGAGTACAGTACTTGAGTACAGTTTTGAGGGATCTGTACTTTACTCGAGTATCATTTTTGGGGAGTACTCATGACTTTACTCAAGTACATTTGAGAGGCAAATATTGTACTCTTTACTCCACTACATTTCTATCCATAACCGTGAGTACCCGTTACTACTTCTAAAAAAAAGAGAAAAATCTCAGAAACCCTCAATTTGTTATTTCCCTCTCAAACGTGATTGGATTGTGCAGGCGCCACTGATTGTGACAGCCTATCAGCAATCACCTTCAGCTTTCCGCCAAAATCAACTCCATGGTCAGATTTAGATAAAAGACAAAACCATGGACGAAACAATGGATGAAGACGCAGCAAGTCCATCCTGGGAATGTGCCAACCTGTGGCCCCACCTCGCCAGACTATTTCAACTTTATTAACAAGTTAATGATAGTTTTCGCTTCAAGTGTTTCAATTACAAAATAGTATTTTGTATTTGAAATATGTATTTTAAATACATGTATTAGAAATACTGCTCATCCCTGGCAACATGGTAAAAAGATGAAAATGACTTGATTTTACTTTCAATTCCTTTTACATTCTCCAAGGTATTAACATTAAAATTTTTCATAACTCCATGTAGGACGTTTCTGTACATAAATGTGAGCACTGTAGCAGTAGTAATGCAATATTTCGAAAATGTAGGCTACTCTTGTACTCTTGATACTCAAGTACTTTTAAAAACAAGTACTTCAGTACTTTTACTTAAGTAGGCATCTGACTGTTGTACTTTTACTTGTACTTGAGTAAAATTGAGCAAAGGGTATCTGTACTTTTACTCAAGTAATGAAGCTGTGTACTCTGTCCGCCTCTGACTAAATGCACCAGCACCATCTACAGGAAACTTACTTGGCTGTAATTGAAAAAATCAAAGCAACATTGAATCATCAATTCTTGCTGCCAGCTCCTGTCTTGCATAGGCTGCAGCATTAAAAAGACGATTAAAAACTCCTTCGCCCTCTGGCTGCTCTGACATGGTGCTAATTACAACCCGGTATCACGGCTTATCGTGAAGTCATTACGAAAATGAATGTATTCAAACGTGCTGCGATCACGATAAAGGCCCTTCTTTCGTGATAGGACAACGGTTCCCTGCTATATGTATTTGGGCAGTGCGTTACACCGCCCCTATCGACGCTATCTGTGGTGACTGAGGGACACTGATATGGGAACCTTTGACTTAAGGATGGATCAGGAGGACATTCCTACAAACATTTTTGTAAGGCACTCATTGGTTCATAGGTGGGCCCAGCCAATCTAATCAACACACAACCTATTGACACCTCTGGATTTCCAACCATGATAAAGAAAACTTCTGGATGTGTTCCACAATGTAACATGTATGAATGTAACATAATCATGATTTATATATGTGCATAGTTGGGACAGAAAGTGAGAGGGAGTACTGTAGATATGGGGTGTGATCAGCAAACAGCTGTGGATGAAATTCTGCAGCCACTTCTACGGTGTTCTTCTTACCATTCATTGTAACCACAACTATGGACTGTCCTGCGATGACACTGGACTGCACAGCACCTTCAGGACACAGTCCACCAGACATGGCACACAATATCACATTACAAACACACAGGGACAGACAAAAGACAAGACAGAGAGGAGGGAAGGGAGGGAGGGAGAGAGGGGGGTGAGAGAGAGAGTAAGACAGCAGGAGAGAGAGAGAGAACACAATACAACAGTAAAGAGAGTAACAACATACAAGACAAAAATTGCTCTAAAACAAGTCTTTGTGGTTATGGGATTTTATGGGACACCTTTGTCCAAAGCGACACAAAAATACAAAAAACAACATAATATGTCGATTCAATCAATAGCCTAATAAAATAAGCAATGAAAATGAGGGGGAAAAGCAATAATAAACAATAATGTCCATTCAATCAATAATATAAAAAAACAAGAACATGGTAAGACTACATTAGGGAGAATATCAATAATAAACAATAATGTCAAATTAATCAACAGCCTAAAGGAAATAAAACAATATTTTATTGAACAGGAATGTCTTTAGACCCCTCTTAGACCCCTCTTAAACGACCCAAAACTACCACAGGAACGGAGAGCACTGGGCAACTCATTCCACCAACATAGAACCACTAAGGAAAAGAGTCTTGAATTAGACCTGTTGTGTTGGTCGACATAACAGACGCTCATCAGAAGGCCGCAGTGGGCGGTTGGGGATATACGCCTTGATTATTGAGTTAAAATAACTAGGAGCAGATCCAGTCAGTGTCCTATAGGCCAAAGTGAGACATTTACATTTAATTCTAGCTACTATAGGCTACTACCAAGTACTATATTTTTATGTTATGTAGATGCTACTAATAAGTATTTGAAAAGATCAAGGGTTAAGGAAGCTGCAGAGAAAGAGAAGAACAAATAAAAATAGAATAGATCACCAAACTACATATTAGAATATGAATACTAGGCTAAGAAATTAAGGAAATGCTGCTCTTGTTCATTCATGCAATCACAATATCATACAAAATAACTTTAAAATGAAGTCATTGTGTGAGCAGGGGTTCTATCATAATATTTTGAACACATCCTTTTGGTCTGGATGATTCAAATTGATGAACGAACAGGAACAACATAGAAGCTAATCAGAGTACTTGTATAAACTTTACCTTGCCAGACTTAAAGCGTTTAACTAAGTAGTACATGAACAGGATGTCAACCATTTAGCAAAAGCCCATGCCTGGTTGTCCAGTTGGCAACCACTTCAAAGAGTTCATGTTGAGCCCTAAACACTGGCGCAGAAATGAGGTGCAAACGTGTTACACACATATATATATGTATGTAATATCCAGTGTTGGGCAAGTTACTTCAAAATCGTAATGTACTATGCATTACTTATTACTGTCATTTCAAAGTAATTTGTTACATTATAATATTACTGTCTCTGAATTGTAAGGCATTACACTACTATTGCATTACTTTTAAGTTACTTTCACCAAAATATCTAGAAATATGGATTTGCCATTCTAAATGCAGTTTATTACGCTCAATGCAGCTTGCTCTTCCAATGGAGGCAGATGTGGTATAGCATAATGACTGAGCTAGGCTTAAGGCAACAGTAGAATGCAATAGGCGCAGTGCTCATAATGCAATACAAGGAACAATCATAGTCAGAATGTTAAAAACCGACAAAAGGTCAAAGTCTGGTAAATTGTGATAGAAATACTGTAACTTTAAGGCCTAGGCCTACTCATTAAAATCAATAGAGAGCCTACTATATTGTAAATCAAAGCTTAAAGGAACCGTATGTAAGATTGTGGCCAAAACGGGTATAGAATCACTTTTAAATTACTGTAGAGCGGTGTATCCCCTTCCCCTCCCCTCTGACTGGCAGAGTTGGCAACCGGATGACGAAACACTACTGACTTTGTGATTAGTAGATAGGTGGAGGGTGGCGCATTAGGCCAAAACAAAACATGACAACATCAACATCAGTTGAGGGCTGCAACTTCACTTTTTAAATGACAATATCCTGGCCAGACTACTGTTGTCAGTGATATAAGTATTTGAAATGAACATGATTTCTTAATGTCTAGTGACATATCAGGGCAATTTTATGATTAATTGCAATTTTTACATCCGGTTCCTTTAATAAAGACATGTCAAGATGGTGGCCTGCTGGCCATTTCGGTGCCCTAAGTGAGTGGCTTTGAGTAAGTGACATTTAAATGATAACTCAAACACCTAAAGTAAAATAAAAGGCCTATTATTTACAGACCATTACTGTGTATTTTTAAACATTAATTTCTGAAGAAATGCTGTTTTACTTATAAATGGTGCACTGTCACTTTAAGAGCATTGATCTTTACGTTGTCATAATGCCCTTTTGCCAGCTCTTGTTTACAAGCCTTATTTGTTTGAGTTACATTGATAGCACAATATTAACAATAATATGCACAATGTTAAGTTGTTTTAAGCAACCTTCATTGCTTTGGAAATGGAAGTATGCAATGACATGTTGCTTCACATTTCGTTTTGCGAATACAAGTGAATTATGAGCCTGGTATCCACCTAGCTATCTGAATGGAATGTGTTTCAGTCGACTCAGCATATCATGTGCTTCATGTAGCCTAAATGCTTGGAAAACGAATGATTGAAGACCCACCAATTCTAGTAGGCCTACTACGTGGTGATTGAGAGAACCCAAAAGGTATCAAACTTGCATGTAACATCGTGTTAGTGCATTTTGACATTGTAAACGTTATTGATGAAGAGTGAAACGCAGTTTGCAGTAAAGCTACTATTCATTGGTTACATTTGGGTGCCCCCTCTGTCCTTTGGTGCCCGACGCAAAGTGTGTGATGCGCGTGGTGGGAGCGGTGGCACTGCCAGGCTACACAATCTTTTTCTGCATTTCTATCCCTTTATTCTCTTTAATTTAAGTTCACAGCACAAAGCTGACATGCACAACAGCATAGTTTGTGTTTTATCAAGAATCAAAAAGATTAGCGTGGCACTACTTTAGATGTTTCATTAATTTACTTGTGCTATTTCGCGAGCTGAGAGATCTTTCGGTTTCGCACACAAAGTGCACTAACTATTATGTTCTTCATAACCTTGTCTCTGACAAACTGAAAATAATGAGTGTAGGCTTATGTCCATCCCGCAAATAGAGTCCGCCTGCGAGTCTGCTGCAGCCACAGTCATATTCAACCAGTATCAGGAGATAAAGTTCTACTATTTTAAACAAGCGCTTAATTTTGGGTTAAACTGCATTGTAACGCGCGTTACTGAAGTTTGTACCGAGTAAATATTACCCGATTTTAATGCCTTACATTACCGCGTTACCGCAAACAGCAATATATTACAGTAATTACATTACTTTTGTAACGCATTACTCCCAACACTGGTAATATCTGCCAATGCCAAAAGTACATGTCCAAATCAACATCAATAAACCAAGAGCTCCTAATTAGCTAATCTAGCTAGCTAGCAGAGGCTCTGGCTAGCTACTTTGCATTTCATTTTGATGCAACAAAGTTGTGTTATCTCAGTCTCTTACTAATACAGCTCTTACAGTGGGGGTCGAAATCAACAAATACAACAACATGTTTGGGAGGGTTTTTTGCCCAAAACTTCGTCATTTTGGACATTTGTAAATGCTTATTCATTTCTCTTGCTTATTTGACTGCTGTACCAGAGCCCGTCTACGGAGAGCCTGACCACTCCGTATTAAGTCCCATTGTACCGAATTTTGGTTGCAGTTCCACCAGAGTTCCACTGGGGGCGATCGCCATGAGTGCAGAATGAATGGGAGTCAATGGAGCTAGACGGCTAGATTTGTCTCTTTCACTTGATTGTCGTTGACAAATCTCAGATTTGATTGTAGTTTGTATAACTTCAACATGGGTTATAGGTCAAAAGTTGAATGAATGAGTACTTATGTCCTTTTGCTTTCTTACAGGTTGGGTCGTTGTTGCCCATAACACGCTAGCATTATGCATAATGAATGACATCACTGACATGTTTGAAAGGCTTTTTAGAACAATTAAGTGACTTTAAAAAATATAATACTCAACCAAGTGTATTTTCTTTGCCTCCCCTTTCGAATACAATATTCAAATTACTTGAAAAAAAAAATATCCCGAGAAAAGTGGATTTTGAGGGGTACAGCTCCATAGACCTCCATGCATTCTGCACTCGTGGACGAGCGCCCTCTTGTGGAACAACAGAAGGAACTGCAACCAGTTCAGAAACCCGAAGTTTTCCGAGAGTGGCAGTTCTCCCCTTATTAGATATTCTCTGGCTGTACTTACCGTGGAGTCGCGCTGGGCAATGGTTTCTGGGATCGTCGCACACAGTGACGCGTGGCACAAAATTGCGCCAAAATATCAATCATAATGAAAAAGTACTGTCTTAATATTTTATATCCTTGCAGTTGCAGCTGGTTTGAGTTGCAGTTACAAAACATAACTACACAAAAAATATTAGATAAGTAAGCCTAAGCAAATTGGACCAATCCCCTAACCTCCCACTTCCCAGTTGCTCATGAACGTGTAACCTGCACGACAGGGTAATGGCCTATACTTGTGCAGGAACAGTCTATAGTCTAATATCTAGGTTCAGTGGAGATTGGTGTAGGTTTTTACTAGACCAGATTCTAGTACTGACCCCAAAGACAACACACACACTCGTGGATAAAGTTTATAATAAAAATATATAGTTTATTTCACAGGTCAAAGTCATTCAATTCAGTTTAAGTTATTTCAATATCAATATTAAAAGAGATGTATTATTGGGGGCCAAGCAGCGAAGCTGCCAAGGCACCCATTGTGTTTCTACTGTTTCTTATTATTATTCCTCTGCCATTGAAGTCTATGGCAGCACATAGAACCGTCTGGTGAAAAGTTGTGAAATTTGGCACACTAATTAGACCCATGATTAATGTCACCAAGTTTCATGTCGGCAACTTAAGCGCTCTAGCGCCACCAACAGGCCAAAGTTGGATGTGCGTTCACGCACGTAACTTTTGACCCGTATGGCCGATTGTCAAAAATGAGGTATCGTTGGAATCCTTGGACCAAGCCGAGTTCAACGCACCCTATGACGTCAATTTCCGCCATGACGGACTTTCCGCCATATTGGATTTCATCAAAAACACTTAAAAGTCTTCACAGTTCACAAATTTTGTCCGATCGATACCAAACTTCAAAGATATCATCTACTGACCATGCCTCATTAATGCATTGCTTTTTGTCTTCGGAACTAAAACCGTTAGCGCGTAACAGCCAATCGAATTTTGCGGCGAAGCCGCCAAACAGGAAGTGAGCTCATATCTCAGCAACCCATTCATCTATCATAACCAAACTTAGTCCATGGACAAAGGACCCAATCAGGGGGACGCTCAAGAAATCTGGTGACCTTTGACCTCTAGGGGGCGCTGTAATTAAGAAACATGCCTTTTGGCCTGTAGCTGCTGTTGTGCTTAGAATTAAAACGCATTAGTGGTGTCTGGTAATACTGTTGGAGGTCCTTAGGCCGACCCAAGCCAAATTGTGATGTCATCGTAATTGATTCGGCCGCCATATTGGATTTAATCAAAAACACGTACAAGTTTTCGCAGGTCACAAATTTCAGCGGATCCTCGCCAAAATTGGCAGAGGCCATCTTCAGACCATGCCTTATCAGTGCATTGCTTTCTGGAACAATTGACAGAAGCATTAGGCTGTAACAGCCAATCGAAATTTGCGGCAAAGCCGCCAAACAGGAAGTGAGCTCATATCTCAACAACCCTTGCATGTATGAAAGCCAAACTTGAAGCATGGACTCAGGACCCAATCACGGGGACGCTCAAGAAATCTGGTGACCTTTGACCTCTAGGGGGCGCTGTAATTAAGAAACATGCCTTTTGGCCTGTAGCTGCTGTTGTGCTTAGAATTAAAACGCACTAGTGGTGTCTGCTAATACTGTTGGAGGTCCTTAGGCCGACCCAAGCCAACTTGTGATGTCATCATAATTGATTCGGCCGCCATATTGGATTTAATCAAAAACACGTACAAGTTTTCGCAGGTCACAAATTTCAGCGGATCCTCACCAAAATTGGCAGAGACCATCTTCAGACCATGCCTTATCATTGCATTGCTTTCTGGAACAATTGACAGAAGCATTCGGCTGTAATAGCCAATCGAAATTTGCGGCGAAGCCGCCAAACAGGAAGTGAGCTCATATCTCAGCAACCCTGCCATGTATCATAACCAAACTTACTACATAGATTCATGACCCCATTAGGAGGACGCTCAAAAATGTTTTGACCTTTGACCTGTAGGGGGTGCTGCAATTAGCAATATTGCATTTTGATCTGTAGTTGCTGATGTGTTTTATCGATCTTTTATTTTTGGATGTGAAACTGATGACAACATGTTCCATCCAGTTAATTCTAATGCGTGCGTGCAGGGACAGGGTGGGACGGGCAGGGGTGAATTGGTGGGGGGGATGGCTGGCGGAGGCGGTAGCAATACTCAGCCCTGTTTCAGCCCTACAAAATCAGTTATGTTTGATTTAATGGATTTAATCAAAAACACCTAAAGGTTTTCACAGGTCACAAAGTTTGTCCGATTGACACCAAACTTGACGCACATAATCTTCAGTCCAAGCCTCAAAAAAGTTATCCCTTTTTGTCTTCAAACCTGAAACCGTTCGCCCGTAACAGCCAATAAAAATTGGCGGCGAAGCCACCAAGCAGGAAGTGAAGGGATATCTCAGCAATGCTTTCACGTATCAAAACCAAACTTGATACATGGGCTCAGGACCCAATTAGGAGGAGGCTCAAGAAATGTGGTAAATTTTGACCACTGTGTGGCGCTATAATCACAGGAAGTTGGCTCATATCTCAGCAATGCTTACACATATCTTTACCAAACTTAGTACATGAACTTGAGACCCCATCCTGAGGACGCAAAATAAATTTGGAGTATTTTGACCACTAGGGGGGCGCTAGAGATACAGGAAATTAGCTCATATCTCAGTAACGCCTTTACGTATCAAAACCAAACTTGGTATATGGACTCGGGACCCGATCCTGAGGACGCACAATACATTTGATATACTTTGACCACTAGGGGTGCTATAATTATCAACACTTTCACCGATTTAAACCAAACTTGGTATGTGGAGTCATGACCCCATATTAAGATTGCATAATTATTTTGGTGACCTTTCACCACTAGGGGTGCTATAATTATCAACACTTTCACCGATTTAAACCAAACTTGGTATGTGGTCTTAGGAGTACATCTTCAGGACACACAATAAATTCAGTGACCTTTGAATCCAGTCCAGTCCAATCCAATCCAATCCAATCCAATCCAATCAAGTCCAATCCATTCCAATCTAACACAACACAGTCAAGTCCAGTCCAGTCCAATCCAATCCCAACTTCTGCTCAACTGCTTACCTGCTTGGCCGCCTCATTGCTGCTTGCAGCTATATTGTTATATCTGTTTACTATTCTATTATGCTATTTTATATGTTCTATTCTAATATTCAATTTATTGTATTTATATATCCATGTACTACTTTATATTTTTGTTCTATTTAATATCTAAGTCTAATTGTATTTTCCTTTTTAAAATACTATTAATATATTATCCTAACCTTATACTATATTACCTAATATCTTGTCTTATATTTATTATCCAATATTATTATATACTATAAATTAAACAAAATAAAACCCAACCCAAATCAAAATGTGAGTGCACTCAAGAAAATAATAAAGAAAAGAAAATAAATGAAAAGGGGAAATGGTTCAGTCCAACTTCTGCAAAGTGTAATGTCCAGATCCTACCACAATCACAAGGGTAAGGGGATGTGTAGCCTAACAGGCAGTCCAAAAAGGAAGGGGCAAGTTGATGTAGATGGTGACGATGATGAATCCAAATCCAGGACGATGAGGGAAATCCAGAAGGTATCCAAGAGTTCCAGGGCAAGGCAAAGGGGTTTGTTCAGGGTACAACAAAAACCAGTCAGGATTCCAGTACTATACAAAATACAAGGGAAAAGTCTTCTTTCTTCTTTTCTTGTCAAAGGGTGATCATCAAAGCTTCGTGCAGGGGAAAGAGGATCTTTATATTGTTTTCCAATGTTCGTTTTTAAGTATCCAAGTGTCCAAGTGTCCGTAGTTCCAAGTATCTATTATGATTTCGAAGTCGTCCGTATCTTCTCAATCTTTCTCTCCGTCTCTCATCAGACGTAGTGCTACTTCTTCTTCATTTACCGATTGACGGTTTTCTGTTGTCGTTTTTTACCATTTGTCTCGTGTTGTTGTTTTTTAACATTTGTCTCGTGCACGCATCTAGAGGCTACCAGGGAATTATTGCGCATCATAATGGGAAGTGTCAATTCATTGGGTTACAAACGCACCATGAGGTTTTGTTTACCCATAGCGACGGTTGCTATACGTGGCTGGTTGGATGAGAACGTTAGAGACACAACCAAGTACAGAAAGGCAAACTTGCCATTGTAAATTTAAATACTATCGACAATTATAAAATATCCTTCCTAAATTAAGGCATGTTTAAAGCCTACACAAATATGCAGTCCTGTAACTCCTGTAATATAATTTTAATGTAGCCTAAAATGATATATAGCCTATATATAAGTCGATTCAGACAAGAGTTTCTGTCCCACGAAAATGTACCCTAAGAAGGTCACCGCACCAATGAATGTAACAGTCTAACACAGTAAGTAAATACAATAAGCAAATACAGTTGTTTATTTAAGATTAGTGAGCATTTAGTCCGCAAAATCTGCAAAATAACGTGATGGTATCACGATAGAATAGATTAATTTTCGTGATAGCTAACATTACCACAATCACGCAACGAACATGTCATGCCCACCTTTGCAAACTAAAACGATGAGGATTTTCTAATAGGCCTATTGCATACATTCACTCATTTATTCATTCATAGACTACAACTGAAGTGAAAATCATATGCACTGTTGCGACATCATAACCAGCGTTATCAGGTCACGACTTTCCCCGTCTCACGGCTTTTTCGACCTGTTTCAACCCTAAGCTGAGCAAACAAAAACGACAAGGAATCAAGCCATTATTATTGTACTTATAGCGGAAATGTGTAGGCCTATTTTCACAATAAAAAAGCGTCATACAACAAGGCAACTAAAGGCACAATCTGCATGCAGGCCTAGGCCTGCAGAAATGGCTTAAAACAGGCCAAAACTGCTGCAGAGGCGAAGTACAAAACCACTGGTAGATTTTTACGACGCAATTTCGCATTAAATTGATGCAAAGACGGTGAAAATATCTCTTTTAAGCCGACGTGCGCAAATTTCTCTCCTACTTCTGTCCCTCAGTCACCACAGATAGCGTCGATAGGGGCGGTGTTACGCACTGCGCATTAAAATACATATAGCAGGGAACCGTTGTCCTATCACGAAAGAAGGGCCTTTATCGTGATCGCAGCACGTTTGAATACATTCATTTTCGTGATGACTTCACGATAAGCCGTGAGACCGGGTTGCAATTAGCACCATGTCAGAGCAGCCAGAGGGCTGCTTAGTGCTAATTACAAAGTTAACAGTTAACAGGTGCTATGTGATTTGATGATTTGAACAACAACACGCTCTGCTCCGCCTAAAGTGGGATGCGGGCCTATTTTGCATAGCAATACAGATATCTCTAACGTCATTTTGCCTAGTCAAAACTCTAATTCAAGATATCTACAATATCTGTAATTCACATAGTGGATATCTGCAACTGAATTGTAGATATCCGTAATGATAAATCCCATAGAAATGAATGGCAAATGTGGCGTCATTTGTCCTAGGAAGAATGTGTTTGTGGATATCTGAAATGACAATTATGGATAGGAAGATTTAGATATCTAAAATGTTCGTTTTGACTAGGCAGAACTGAATTACAGATATCTGCAATACATATCCAGTCTAGCGGGTAAATGTTAAAATGGCTTGCCATAGTAGCACACACGAATCCCGGCGCAGTGAGCTGCCTGCAACAACAGCGGCGGTTGGGGAGCAGTGAGGGGTTTGGTGCCTTGCTCAAGGGCACTTCAGCCGTGCCTACGGTTACAAGTCCGAAGCGCTAACCAGTAGGCCACGGCTGCCACCAAAATGCCACCATTTTTTAAGGTTTAGGTCTACACTAACAGTAGCCTACCCAGACCTAAACCTGTGATAGGTATGTTTGGAAAAGGCTGCAATTGCTTCCTTCTCTCCTTCAGCAATAAATCATTTCTCTTCTCTTACAGTATCAGACTAGTTGAAGAAGAGAATGAAAGTCCTTACAGTACATGGGTGAGTCTCTTCTGGTCTGAACACAAGGTTAGAGTTAGCAGATCTTTCACTTACAGTAGATTCTATTCTTAAATGCTTAAAAATAAAACCATTTTAAATGTTTAATAAAACTATTAGTATTATTATGAATGCTTTATGCTCTCTTTTTGTGGGTAGCCTAGCTAGCTTTTTAAAATATTTGAATATTCAATGTGAATTACAACTGTGAGGGACAGCACATACCAACTTTTACACCACTTACTTCAATATGTTTATACAACACATATGCACATGTCTTTCTTTCTTGTCAGATTCAAGAGGAGCCCATCCATGGTCTACCCAACATGTGATTGGTGTGAAAGGAAAATCTCTACACTCTACAGAGTGCCTATCAGAATGCTATGCTTAGTCCATGTATAGCCTACCATGGAACCAATTACATGTGTGAAATGCAATGCAATATAACGTGCTTGATAGTGAACCAGCATTAATAAATGAATACATTTGTAACCAAACTGAGAAGAATTAGACCTCACTTTGATGATACATATGTGCCATGTGTAGGTTGAATTCAAGATGTGAATGTAGTTTTATCCCTTTTGTTGTTTCATGAAGATATACTTTCCTTTTTGATGTGATCATCAATATGTAAAGTGTCTTGTCTTTGTATTACTGAGTGGGGGGCACATTTTGAAGTGATGCCTGCAGCCCCTGTTTAAAGTAGCCAATGATATGTAAGGGGAGGAGTGGAAACTATGAGAGCTACACAACACAAGGTGTAGCCTACTGTACATGGGCTTCAGAATTCATGTTACACTATTACATTGACATTATTGATTATCGATACTGCTTTAACTAAAATGTGATAATTTCATATTGTTATATATGCCTCTTCACTAAACTGCTTAAAGGGATGGTGGGATGTCCTACCAATGCAATTATTACATGAACATCATCATGTAAATAACAAAGACAGCTGACATCAGAGAACCAAAGGTTTGTTTTCAAGTTCAAGTTTTCACTTTATTTATCCTTAGAAAAGGAAATTTAGTGTGCAGCAGAGTGTCTAAAACACATAGGCCTACACAGTAAAAGCACCGGCAGATGCCAACAACATTGACAGCACAGCACAGGACACACAACAACAGCACAGGACACACAACAACAATAAAGACATTCTGTCACGAAATGGACGGACAAGAAGTGTACTTTATGTAACTTTACTGAAGGAGCTTAACACATTACAAGTCATGCCTTGCTGAACTGAATCTCAACTCCCTTTACATGCAGTGCGTGTGACGTATGATAATAGTATTGACTGAGACCTTATCAAAATAAAAGCTATGTCTCATCACATCTTACCCTTAAGTTTGTTTCTTAAACAAATGATCAATAACCAAATCATTCTAAACAGGTCTTCTTCGCACTGTTCACTATTTCTATACCCCTGTTTCTTTTAAACTGACTGACTGTACTAAAACATTACAGTAAACTTCCTGTAAAGAACATATTCTAACTTATTCTATAGTTTTTCTTTTACAACTTAGACTGTTAACTTTCATTTCTTTTAAACCAAGCATTTATCGGACAAAGTCCTTGAACTTTACAGGAGTCTTGATTGTTCTTCCTGATGACCTCTTGACCACAGGAACTGGTGTAGACGGCGACTGGACCGGCACTCCCTCTGGCGATGCCTGGTCTGGAGCCTTTGGTGCTGATGCGGACTGGGCTGGCTCATTCGTGGACACACCAGCTGGTTGGGCATGTTCCTCTGGCGGTGTCTGTCCCTCCAGGCTGGGTTGCTCTGGGATGAGCTGCAGGTGACGCCGGTTTCTACGTGTGACTGTGCCTTGCTCAGTTCTCCCCACATATGACCGTGGCTCTGGTGCATTGGAGACTATCACACCAGGAGTCGTCCATCTCTTTTCCCCATCCAGCTTGACCTTTACCTGCTGACCAGGGCGTAGAGCTGGAAGGTCACGCGCAGAGTGTCTCCTGTTGTAGAAGAATCTGTAGGCCTGCTTCGTCTGTCTGTCTTTTGCTTTCAGCTGTTTAAGATTGACATTGCGGGGCTGCAGATGTTCTGTGAGAGTGGGGACTCTCGTTCTGATCTGGCGAGATTCAGTAGACTGAATTGGGGTGGCTCTGTAATTCATCCACGCCAAGTGTGGGTCTGGTTGGCGCAAGATCCGCTTGGCAGTCTGCACTGCTCGCTCTGCAGCACCATTTGCTTGCGGGTAGTGCGGGCTTGATGTTGTATGCTGGAAGTCATAGATGTTCTTGAACTCACTGAACTCTGCTGACACAAACTGTGTGCCGTTATCAGTGATGATCTCGAGGGGAATGCCCCAGCGTACAAACATGCTCTTGAGGCAACTGATCACTTGCTTGCTAGTTATACTAGGCAGGTGGGCTATCTCGATGTCACGGGAATAGTAGTCGACTGCGACCAAATACTGTTTCCCGTCTAACTCGAACAGATCAGCAGCTATCTTCTGCCATGGCCCATTGGGTAATGGAGTAGTCATTAAAGTCTCTCTGTTAGTTTGTGATGCAAAACTCACAGGTTGTAACGCACTTGGTAATGTCCGGTCCGATGCCTGGCCACCACACTGACATCTTGGCTCTCTCCCGGCTCTTGGTCAAGCCGAAGTGACCCTCGTGGAGCTTGGACAGCACTTCCATCCGCTGTGACCCCGGTATGACGATTCTGTCGTCGTACAGCAGCAAGCCGTCAGCTACAGAAAGGTGAGCTCTCGCTTTGTGGTAGCCCTGGAGCGTGTGTGGCAACTGAGACCTTGAAGTTGGCCAGCCGTGACAGGTGTAGTGGGTGACTCTCTGGAGATCCTCATCCTGGAGGGTCGCTGCTCGGATCTTCTCCAGTCTGTCGTCCGACACCGGTCTGGTAGCCATCACCGCTTGCACGTAGGCTTTCACGTCCTCATCAGTATCCGACGTTTCACTGACTTTCAGTGGGTTTCGGGACAGTGTGTCTGCAATTATGAGTTGTTTGCCTGGCACATGTACTGCTTTCACATTAAACCTCATGAGGCGCATTAGTAAGCGTTGGAATCTCAGTGGTGCTTTATCCAGGTCGTAGGTGTTGATTACTGGTACTAACGGCTTATGGTCGGTCTCTAGACAAAAGCTCTCCATGCCGTGTCGGTAACGTGAGAATCGTTCGCATGCCCAGACACCCGCCAGACACTCCTTTTCGATCTGAGAGTATCTGCGCTCCGTCTCTGTCAAAGTGCGTGAGCAGAATGCCACTGGACGCAGAGTATCTCCCTGGTCTTGGAGAAGGGTGGCTCCTAGGCTGTAACTGCTGGCGTCTGCACTCACCACTGTTCGCTTGCTGGGGTCATAGTAGACCAACACTGGTGCTGTGACCAGCATCTTTTTTACCTCTTCGAGGGCCTGTTCTTGGGCGGCACCCCACACCCACTGGACATCGCCCCTCAGCAGGGAGGTGACCGGATGCAGCACAGTGGCCAGGTGAGGCAAGAACTTGGCCAGGTAATTCACCATACCCAGCATCTGGCGGAGTTCACTGACGTTCTGGGGGCTTGGCATGTCGGTTATCGCTTTGACCTTGTCACCATCAGGCTTAATTCCATCCGCTCCAATGACGTGCCCGAAGTACCGTAGCTCTGGCTGCGCGAAGTGGCACTTGTCTTTATTGAGCTTCAGCCCTGACGCTTTGATTGTCTGCATTACAGCTTTCAGGTTGCTGTCATGTTCTGCTTTAGTCTTCCCTGACACTAATATATCGTCCATCACCACAACTGTGCCTTTGTGTTCACGTAGCAGGGTGCTCATTTCTCTCTGAAATATTTCAGAAGCAGAGGAGATTCCGAAGGGTAGTCTTTTAAAACAGAATCTCCCTAATGGGGTAATGAAAGTAGTCAGCCTCTGGCTGGCTGGATCCAGGTGTAGCTGCCAAAAGCCGCTGGACGCGTCAAGGGTTGAGAAGACAGCGGCCCCTGACAACGTCGGCGCCACATCCTCCAGCGTCGGCAGGATGAACCTCTCTCTCCGTACTGCCTCATTCAGTCGCTTCAGATCCACGCAGATACGAACTTTGCAATTCTTCTTCACCACAGGAACCATCGGCGCGCACCAGTCCGTGGCCACTCTCACCTCGTCGATGATCCCCAATGACTGCATGCGTGCCAACTCCTGCTCCACCTTTGTGAGCAGTGGGAAGGGGACACGCCGTGGGGTTGTGACACTGTAGGGCTCAGCATCCTCTCAGAGCTCTATTGTCACTGGTTTGCAATTTAAACGTCCAATGTCACCGAAGACACTGTCACACTCCAGCTCGTCCACTCTCAGCACTAGCCCCATCTTGCATGCAACTGCACGGCTGAGCAGATTGTTGGTGCACTCACCACAAATATCCAGAAGCTGTATTTTTGCCCCTTTCGTTCGCATGGGCAGACTGAGATATGAGCTGTGTGACATGACCGTGATATCTGCCCCAGTGTCTATTTTGAAGCATAGTATTTTGCCACAGATTGGGAGATCAACGTGCCATCTTTCATCTGCACTGTTGTCATTGCAAACGGATCCTAAGAAGAATGCACCCATTGTTTCTTCGTTTTCGTTTTGTGCAACTATTTCTTTTACAGTCTTTGTTTTGCACACGATCTGAAAATGTTCCGTCTTGTTGCATTTTCGGCACCTTTTCCCATGTGCAGGGCACGAGCCCATCTCGTGATCCCTGTTGCACCTCGAGCACTTTCCCTCTGATGATCTATCTTTGTTTTCGCCTTTCCACTTCCCATCACAGCCCTTTTTAAACTTTCTGAATTGTTTGTGTGTGATTTCGTTCACTTCACTGTCCGTTCTCATTTGTGTTTGTTTTTTTACAAGCTCCGACTGGCGAGCCATTTGGATTGCCTTCTCTAACGTGAGCTCGGGCTCTAGCTGCAGTTTCAGAGACACTTCACCATCCACGATCCCGATGACCAGTCTGTCACGTATCTGTTCATCCTTACTAGCCCCAAATTCACAGTGCTCTGCAAGCTCGTACAAGTTACGTACAAAAGCCTCAACACTTTCCCCACTCTGTTGGGAGCGTCGGTGGAAACAGGCACGTTCGTGTATTACGTTACGTTTGGGCACAAAATGTTCGTCAAACTTTGCCATGACAGTATCAAAGTAATTCGCTTCCTGCTGCTCAGTGAAAGTAAAAGTGCTAAACACAGGCTCTGCGTCTTTGCCCAATCCGAAAGCGTGCAAAATGTTGCTTCCACATTGGCCATGTAGAAGGCTGCGTGAAGTCGAAAGCTTCGGGTGTGTGGAACTTTGGCATTTTCCACGTTGTTCTCACTTTCCTCCCTTTCGTGGCTTTTCTTCGCTTCACTCCACAACTCTCTGCCGCTCTTCTCTCTCTCTTCAGAGGCTCTTACGCCACCACTTCTGACACCATGTCACGAAATGGACGGACAAGAAGTGTACTTTATGTAACTTTACTGAAGGAGCTTATTAACACATTACAAGTCATGCCTTGCTGAACTGAATCTCAACTCCCTTTACATGCAGTGCGTGTGACGTATGATAATAGTATTGACTGAGACCTTATCAAAATAAAAGCTATGTCTCATCACACACTCCTTCCCCTAAAAAAACAATGACCGAATCCAATTGGACAGTAGCCTACACAGGTACATCTGTCGTTATCAGCATGGACAGAATAAATAATTAAATAAATAATCACATAATGTTTAAAAGATACAAGAAATCAGTCAAGTGAATTTAAGTTCCTGATAGCCACAGGAATAAAATAATCCCTGGCACGTCTAGTTCTTAATAGAGGAAACTAAAGCGGCGCCCTGAGGGGAGCAGATTAAACTCCCCATAAAGTGGGTGATCAGGGCAGTTTAAAATTTGGTTAGCCTTACCCCTGACCTATTATCATATAAATGTTGGAGCTGTGGTAGCTCTAGCCCAGTGGCCCCCCATCCGGCCCGCACGGGAGTACGACATCGTCAAACTATAACCTCCGTAATTTCCCCCATTCATTCTCTATGGCGGGTCTTAACAGTACACATGTAATATTCTTTTTGTCCTCTGGTGGTTGTTTTGGCGCTGTTTCGCGTTTGCCATCGAAAACGGAATGAAATGTATAGTAGGCCTACCTGCAAACAATGTAAGAGGCCTCTGCTGACTGCATCAGTGCTCAAAGTATTCTAAAAATGTATCAATTAATTGTTAACTAGATGTACCGCAGATCGGTACAAAATATGACCGCCGCCCAGTCCAGCACCTTTTTTCCACAAAACGTGTACATGTTTATGTTTATGTGTGTGGGGGTGTGTGTGTGTGTGTGTGTGTGTGCGTGCTTGTGTGTTTGCCTGCGTATGTGTGTTTGTGCATGTGCATGCATATGTCTACTGTGTGAGTATGTGTCATACGTATGATTACTGTGAATGCATGTGTGTGCATGTGTATCTGTTTATGCACATGTGTGCACATGGAATGGGTTAACATGACCCCTGGAGGCAAACATACGGAAAAAATTGGTCATCCTAGGCCCTACGGTTCTCAAGATATTCCCAGAAAACTGTGTCTGCCCTACCCTCCTTTCGGGGGGTCCAGTACAGCGGGGGGGCTACAGATCAAAACGAAAAACGACGGTTCCATGCTATCCATGTGGGGTTACATGCCCACCAAGTTTCGTGTACCCCGGTCTTTCAGTGTCCCGGGAATCCTTGTTGGTGTAAGGTCACTAAATGTACACATCAATTATTTTATTGTAAGGCCCCCCATGAACGAAAGTTCACAAAACTTTGCATGCATTCGGAGGGTGTCATAATGATCCTACACTTTCAATTTCGTGCAGTTTTGACCATGTCAGCCAGAGATATTGTGATGAAAACACCTAATTTTTTGCTTTTTAATTTTTAACTAGGTGGCACTATACATGAAATAAGTGGTAATGGGATGGGTTGACATGCCCCCTTAAGACCAACATACAAAAAAAAGGTGGACCTCCTAGGCCCTACAGTTCTCGAGATATTCACAGAAAACTGTCTCCGGCCACCTACAGGCCAGTTGGTGTATAGTAACATAAATGAATTTATTGTGTGGCCCCACCTGAACGGAATTCCACGAAACTTGGCTTGCATTCAGAGGGTGTCATAATGATCCTACACCTCCAATTTCGTGCAGTTTTGACTATGTTAGGTCACAGATACCTGCGATTACAACACCTCATTTTTACTTTTTTGTGTTTAACTAGGTGGCGCTATACATTAAATGAGTGGTTATGGAATGGGTTGACATGGCCCCTTGAGATCAACATACAAAAAAAAATGGTCCTCCTAAACCTTACGGTTCTCGAGATATTCCCAGAAAACTGTGTCTGCCCTACCCTCCTTTCGGGGGGTGCAGTCCAGCAGGGGGGCTACAGATCAAAACGAAAAACGATGGTTCCATGCTATCCAAATGGGGTTACATGCCCACCAAGTTTCGTCTACCCCGGTCTATCAGTGTCCCGGGAATCATTGACGGAAATTTGGACATGCGAAAAAAAAAAAAAAAAAAAAAATCTGACTAAACCTATATGACCTTCGCTGTGCGGCGGTCATAATAACTAACTAACTTCTATTCAAGTCATAATTCTGGAACTTTCTGGTATAATTATTTATCTTTTTTATTCACTCGTTCAAATGTTCATACAGAGTTCACAAAGTTCTCATCAGGTGAGTGAAAGTTAGAATGGTGGTCATTTCATATGGAGTCAAAATAGGGTCTTTAATATTGAGAGCTTGTGAAAAGATGTTCACATGTGTAATAAAGTTTTGCAGCTGTGCAAAAGGAGTTCTGCATGTGAAAAGAAATTTCGTACCTGTAGAAATATTTTGTACATGTGTGAAAAAATTATGTAGGCTACCTGTAGAAATATTATGTACTTGTGTGAAAGAAATGTGCATCTGTAGAAATGTTTTGTACATATGTGGGGGGGAAATGCGGATCTGTAAAAATATTTTGTACACGTGTGGAAAAAATATGTACCTGCACAAATACTTTGTACGTGTGAATCTCCTACGCGATGCTTTCCTGCGCAACACTGAAAGTACGAGTGTGAAACTGAGATACAATGCAATACAATGCAATACAATACAATACAAAGAGCCAATCAACACATTGCTTACTGCCAACCAATCAGCGTTTCCCACCGACCACCTAGATTTTGGTGCTAAACAGATTGGCTTCATATCGAAGAGTATACTCAGAGCCCGTCTATAATGTCTTATTAGAAATTCTCTGGTATACTCTTTGATTGGGGTTGCACAATTATAACTTAATTAAGAGTGACGTGGTAGCTCAATTTATACAGTGATCGCAAAAAGGGTTGAAGCGGAGCTGTAATGTTAACGTTAGCTATCCCATCCGCTTTTTAGACTGTAATGTTATAGGTTAGCTTCTAGCTAGCAGTAATGTTGACGAAATAGTTGAATTATTCATTCCATTTCCGAAAGGGTGATTCAGTGGTGTCATTCATGATTAAAAACAGTAAAACTGTACACACATTTATGTTTATCTGCTATTATTATTTGATATGAGAACACGTTTATTTTATCACCCTTTGCAAGCCTATAATAAAAGCCTAGTGGACGGCAAAAAGACGAATCAGATTAATGGGTTGTAATGGGACATCCACAGCTAGGAGATTATAGTGAGTGAGATTATAGTAATGCCCTTCCAGGACTGTTGGTTTATTGTTTGGAATACAACATCCCATTTTCTTACATAGTTTTGTTTTCTTTGTGTTTGGGGAGTATTTTAACCACACGGTTATCTCGTCAGTTTATGAAGCACAGCAGCGGTTGCCATAGACTGAACAGGACGGTAGACTACCAAGCGAGCAAGCGCTTAGGCAAAGTCTATGGCAAGATCTGAATGTAAATGGATAAACCCGTTCAAGCGTTTTCTTTATTTCCTATTTCTTTCAATTCTTTAACTTAAGACATGTAAGAATTAAGCCTACTTATTCGCTGGGCAACGTACAAACTGACGAGTTACATTAGCCCTAGCACTATGAGCTACGATAAACGTCAGCTAGGATAGCTATGGCAGCTATCGATATAGTTATTATTTCATGTTCTGGTATGATATTCTTAACGTTTTGACTATGTGACCATGTCTGATAAAAGCATGACAAATAAAGTAACCAAATCGCTTTGCAATATTTTAGTCCAGAAACACTTACGGGTGTTCATTTACAGTAATGTTACGACCTATCTGCCCTTGCTGTTACCACCAGTTTTAATAACTAATCTAGATCTGTGGGTTAGCGGCAAAATCTGGGTGGTCGGTGGGGAACGCTGATTGGTTGGCAATAAGCAATGTGTTGATTGGCTCTTCAGAAAGGCCGTAAAATTAGGGTCAAAAGTCCGTAAGCATTGTATCTCAGTTTCACACTCGTACTTTCAGTGATGCGCAGGAAAGCATCGCGTAGGAGATTCACACACGTACGAAGTATTTGTGCAGGTACATATTTTTTCCACACGTGCACAAAATATTTTTACAGATCCGCATTTTCCCCCCACATATGTACAAAACATTTCTACAGATACACATTTCTTTCACACAAGTACGTAATATTTCTACAGGTACGACATTTCTTTTCACATGCAGAACTCCTTTTGCACAGCTGCAAAACTTTATTACACTTGTGAACATCTTTATACAACCACTCAATATTAATGACCCTATTTTGACTCCATAATTTCAGATGTTTCTGCCACCACTTCATAAAACTCATAGTTTGAGAACTTTAAATTATTTGTAGGATATTGCTTGTTCACAACTTGAGCTGTGTATGCAAAGTTCAGAGTTCAAAATATACTTTTGGGACTCCCTGCTTATAGTTTTGAGAATGCTATTATTAGTATTATTTCATTTGAGCTACATTTTACACTGATATGGCATGATGGCAATATAAACACAGATAACAATGGTATTAAATTGCAATAGCCTATAGATTAAATGCAATGGAATATTTAACTAAGGTAGACTGCCTTTGTTCACAGCGCTAAGCATGTATTTATGGTTACTGATATACTCCGAGTCTCTGGCCCTCTCTTAGAGCCAGGCATAGTGAGCTGGCCCTCGGAAGAAAAAGTTTGGGGACCACTGCTCTAGCCCAACCACCTTAGACACTACATTAACCAGCTTTGTTAGCTTACGCTTGCTGGTCATTGAAAGACCACTGTACCACACCACAATACAAAAAGTCAAGACTGATTCAATAAAACACCGGTAAAACAAAGTCATCAGAGTCCTGCACACACTAAATGATTTCATTTTCCGCAAAAAGAAAAGTCTCTGTTGGGCCTTTTTACATGCAACATCTGTGTTGCTCTTAAAATATAGTTTGCTGTCAATGATGGTTCCTAAATATTTATATTCATCTACCATCTTAACATTCATGTTCTGAATGACAGTTTGAGAAACATTGGGCTGTGTTCTACGGAAATCAATAATCATATCCTTTGTCCTGGAAACATTGATAGACAGATAAAAGTGTTCACACCAATCAACAAAATCATCAACTACAGGACCATGCCCCACCTCATCCTTGTTCAGAAGGCTCACTATAACAGTATCATCTGTAAATTCCATGCAGTGCCTATTCTCATACTTACTCCTACAGTCATTTGTGTATAAAATAAAAAACAATGGTGAAAGAACACAACCCTGTGGAGAGCCTGTGGAAGAAAGGGCTTTTGAGGATAAGACACAATTAACCCTAACACACTGCGACCTATTTGACAGAAAGTCCAGTATCCAGTAATTAAGTTAGGTCTCAAGTTAAAAAGAGCCTGAAGTTTCCCAGCCAACAGGTAGTGAATGGTATTAAACGCTGAAGAGAAGTCGATAAAAAGGAGCCTAGCATGAGTTTTTGAGGTATCCAGATGTTGATAAAATTTAACAATGTAAGTATAGCATCCTCAACACCTCTGCTAGCCAATGAGGTGAGAGCTACAGGTCGAAAGTCATTTAAGACCTTGGGGTTCTTACACACAGGAATGATTGTAGAGTGTTTCCAAATCATTGGCACTGTTTGAGTCTGGAGAGATTGAGTGAAAATCACTTTGAAGATCTCTCACTTAACTGACCAGCACAAGACTTGAGAACTCGACCACTGATGTTATCAGGGCTAGGACTTTTCCTAACCTTGGTTTGTTTAAATAATGATTTGACCTTGGAGACATCAATATCAAAAGCAGAAGAGTCACTGACCAAATTGTCACTCATGTGACTGCTTCTCACACAAAAATCACTGTTAGAGAATCTCATATAAAAACTGTTTAATTAATTTGTGATACTACCAAGGGAACTATGCCAAGGGGATATTCGATTGACGTATGAAGTGTCCAAAGTGTGACTTAAGTTATGAAGAAGTAATAATAAAATCATCTTCACATATGGAAAACACCTTAATACCATACAATAACAGACATCCAACTGAAACAAAGAACCTAGCATTATTAGATAGATACACTGTACATCAAGAAACAGACATGGCCTATTCATCAAATATATCAGTAAACACAGAGTGAAGCACCGCAAAAGCTCATGTCCCTCTACTCTGCCCCATGATAAAACGTTGTTCAGAGACAGAGGTCTGTGTACATACTTTAATCATTCACTCAACTTCACTCATGTCGTGTTTGACTCGTCAAAGATCCCTTCATCATTGTACTGACGACTATACATGGAAATGCATTTCTTCTCTCTGATTAAAGGCCTCCTAAAGAGTTTTTTTCAACCTTAAAATAACATTTTCAAAATAATTTCATGGGAATGCATTTCTTCTCTCTGATTAAAGGCCTCCTAAAGAGTTTTTTTTTTACCTTAAAATGTTGACCTTATAATTTCAATGGCACATAAACTCTAGGGCGAATGGCACTTCTGCCATTCTGCCAAAAGTCATAAAACACTGCGTACAAATAATTAAGGATGAACAGTGTTGTTGTAAGTCTTGTTTTAAAACCTCTAACAGTTGGGTCACTTCTTATCTGGAAGTTGGTTAGAGGTGAATTGCATAGCAGGCAAATGCTGCTTCACTATGTTTGGTTCTGACAGTGTGTATTTTGAGCTATTTTTTCTCCTGAGAGATCTGGGGGGAATACATGGTTCAATCATATCTGACAAGTTATTTGGTCCCAACCCATTTGTGATTCAAAAACAAGCAACAGTAGCCTATCTTAAAATCTATTATGTTAGTTACATGGAACCAGTATAGGATGGGGGTGATATGGTCAGATCTTTTTTGAGAGAGAACCCTTGCAGCTACATCCTTTATGACTGTTGGTGGTCTTTTTGGGAAGGCCTGTAAGGAGTCATTTTAGTAGTCAACCCTACTGGAAAATAAAAGCATGGATGAGGTTTTCCATGTTACGTTGTGTCATAAAATCTGTAAGTCTGGCAATGTTTTTAAGGTGATAAAAGGCTGAGTTGGTGATGACTTTCATGTGGCTGTCAAAGTTAAGATCACTGTCAATTATGACACCACTAGGACTGTTGTTTTGCCTGCATCTGTATTGAGGCCAATGTCATTTAAAACTTTAATAAAAGCCGTTTCAGAGCTGTGATTTGCCCGAAAACCAGATTAAAAGCAATCAAAATACCCATTGATGTTAGAAAGGTGGTTAGTTCATTAAAGACTATTTTTTCAATAATTTTGCCAATAAAAGGTAGATTGGATATGGGCCTATAATTGTTTAGCATGAGGCATCCAGGTTATTCTTCTTGAGAAAGGGCTTTACAACAACTGTTTTCACTTAGAAAAAGTGTCAGGCAGCAATGTGAAAACACTTACAATGTGAAGGACATCTGCCGGTATACTGTAAGATGAAAAACAGTTTTAAAGAAATTGGTAGGTAGAGTGTCTAAGCCTCATATGGAAGAGTAGAGATTCTGTATAATTTTTTTTAAGAGTTTCGTAGTCTATCAAGCTGAACTCTGACATGAAGTTATGTTTCCCTCCCTTTGTAGCTGGAAGTTCCGGAGTTAGTAAGATTTTTTAGAGTCCTTTGTTTTAAGCCCTTTGGTTTCAAGGAGTGGTCACTCTAATCCTTTCATCCCTTTTGCCAAATAAAATTACTTCAGTCTTGTCCTCAGGGATGGATTACTGCACGGGCCTACTGGGCCCAGGCCCAGGGACCCAAGGGGTCAGGGGGCCCTGAAGCCCAAGCCTTTGCATGGAGTCATAGCCTCAATATCAACAAATCAGGATGTAGGCTATGAATCTGATTGAATTTAGTATTGGCCATCCCCAAAATGCACCAGAATACAGGAAATCACATCAAACAAATGAAAAAAATTCTGTGGGAGGACCCCCAAACCCCCCCTCCCACACATGCGACAATTAGTGGGGGGCCCTTAATACATCTGGGCCCAGGGGCCTGAAAGTTCATAATCCGTCCATGCTTGTCCTTGTTCAGCTGAAGAAGGTTATGAGATGTCCAGTTGTTGTTTTTGGTGGACGCATTGACATAGACAATCAAGGGGACCATAGTCATTACATTATTAAAGTCATTACACGTTATATGCTACATGGAAAGGGTCTCAGCAGACTTCTCTCTTCTACACTCATCTGTCTTCCTATCTAAATCTTTGTTTCCCATTGCCATTCTCTAATGTGTCTTCCTTTTGCTGTCACCCATCTATCAGAGTTTACATCTCTCAATCCCTACCTCTATTACTGATTCCTGAATTCGGTTTCGGTTCATCTCTTCTTTGCATCCATCCATCTTCACATTATGCCCTGTTTGGGGCATCATCCTGCTCAGTCCTCCCAGTCTCTACTCATGGTTCCTCTCCTACCCCACCCACCAGATATTTCTCATTAACCACGCTTACTTGGACACGTTTAATCCGATTAAACAGAATAACAGCTTGATTGGAATAAAAATGCCTGATCCAATCAGAATTTTAATCGGAATGAAAGAGGTGATGCAGTCCGTTCCTTTTCTGATTCACCAGTAGCCTGGAAAATCCAGACCCTGGTAATCTAGAAAGATTAAGGGTCTGGCCACGAACAATGTAATGGCCCAACTCGAGGGGCGGCACCAAGCATGCATTTGAAAATCTCACTGCACACAATTGGATCACACTAGACCAATGTTTACGCTGAATGATTCCGGACTTCGACGCAATTGGATAACACTACGGTCAATGTTTCCAACGTTGCAGCGCTGTCGTCATCAGTTTAGCTCGCCTCTGGCCCGCCTATATCAGATACGATTTGATTGGTTCCACGGGATGCAAGGGGAAAAAGTAATGTGCACCATAAACCTGTCCGGAATAAGTCCCGCCTCCGAAACATCCGTGCACCCAACTTCCGGTCGTCAAATGTCTATGGGAAATAACATGGCGTTTCGAAATATCGTACTGTCAAACTCTGTAGGTGGCAAAGTAGAAAATTTCAGTGGTCTATAAAAGTAAATCGTAAAAACATTTAAAACATTATAGTAAAAACAGTAAAACATTTTTTTTTCACGAAAAACAGATAATGATAAGCAGACTAGGAATCAGAGGCAGAGTCGTATTGAGTCGATAGCTTTATTTTGCATGACCTTGATCAGAACAGTAACATTTTCAGAATGTATTAACAACCGATCAAACATGACGATTTCATGCAGGGTTAGTGCCACCTCCGTAGACAGGCTCTGGTGCCACAAACTCCATTTCGGTGAAGACAAACTATGAAACATTGCCGTTGCTATGCAACCTTGACTCGGGGAGTCGCAGCGTCCAAAGCGTGCGTTAGCTTAGTGCTTCTTACTGATATATTTCTACTTTAACAGCACCGACAATCAAAAAATCCAGTGGAAACTAGATGGCAGAAGTGTGTAGGCCAATCGGCCCACCATTTTTTTCTACTTCGCCACCTACAGACAAAGATCCTTGATTACTAGCAAGATCAGCAACGTAATTCGTTACTATGGGAGCAAAACGGGACAGTTCCGGTCTGCATAAGTGGGAGTGTCACCTTGCGTCACTAAAAAAACGTTCTCTCTTAATAAGCAATAAGAACAGATAAACATAATTGTGTTCACAGTATAATCATGTATGATACCAATGAATCATTCTTTAGGACATGATAATTTAATTAGTCATGTGAACTGAGCTAGCTAGCTAGCTAACGCTAGCTTAAAATGCTATACAAGTGGATGGGAGTAGCTATGGCAATACAGCTATGCGCTAACAAGTGACTAGTAGTTGAAGGACTTTGCTTAAACTTAATATACTGTTGCAAATTCACTTGAGTATAAACTATCCACTTTAACTAATGTCAGTAATGTTATTCAGCTAGTTGTCATTTCAAAGAAATTACACTTCTCCGTTTAAAATGTTACCTTAGCTAAGAGGCTAGCTAGCATGCTAACAACCGGACAGTAACTGGCAGCAGCATGGTCTGATATTAAGTTATTTTATTACAAATCTGAACACTAAAAAATTACACTTTTAGGCTTGAAATGATCCCAAACACTTACAGATTATGACAAAATTCTCAAAAAAAAACCCTCAACAAATCCAGAAAGACATAATGACCATTTTATTGGTAAAATTCCACAAGTCTCCATTGACATTAGTGCAGCGAGGGTTTACTCTGGTCCGCATAAAGGGGGATTTCCCCCCCTCCCGCCATGTTATTTCGCATAGAAATTCGACGCCCGGAAGTTGGGTGGACACGGCTGTTTCAGAGGCGGGACTTATTCCGGACAGGTCTATTGCTCATTGCCAGAGTGTCTCGCAGAGACAATTCCATTGTGCTCTTGCGAGAACTCTGGATTTCCAGGGTAATTCAACAGCCATGTATAGCTCAATTCGCCTTTGACTCTGTTTGCAAACTGCCAAAAAAAAAACTCACAGCAGGCCAGTGAGTTGAGTTTTTTCTTGGCAGTTTGCAAACAGAGTGCTTTACTGACATCTGCTGGACTGATGTGTGATAGCAAGTGTACCCAGTAGCCTCACAATGGCCGCCGGATGAATAAGGCGAATGGGATTGCCTGCTGTATCTTCTCAAGGAAAAGTAGTAGTAGTAGTAGTGCTCTTTATTGTCACAGTCACAAGTACCAGTGAAGTAGGCAACAACGGCTATTCCGTTTGAGAGAGAGCACCTGATCAGAATAGAACGTACCCCATGTCAACAGACGGCACAGATTTTTCAATCACAGTAGTTTCATCAGAAAGACAAAAAAACTGTCCATGTAAACATGGCTATTGTTTGTGTGTCTCCATCCTTCTCCTCGTCTTGCCATCTCTCTGCCTTTCTTTCATTTAACCGCACTGATTATTAGATTAGATTAGATTCAACTTTATTGTCATTGTGCAGTAAGTACAAGTACAGAGACAACAAAATGCAGGTACAGTAAGTGCATTTCTTTATTCTATATAATGACATAACAGAAATGTTTACTTTCAGGTAATGTGTATTTGATTTGTTTGTCCGTTCCTCTCTGCTGTAAGCATTTGGAAGAAGAATTTAGTTTTTTTTCTCTTTTTCACTCTTCAGTTGTTTACCTCTTTTTTCATTAAGAGGTTCCTGTTGCGGTTTGGATTGATTGTTGTCTTCTGTGGTGCTCTTCCTGAAGAGCAGAAGAAGCCACTTCCACTCAACTGCACTCAGGTGGCCTTGGTTCTGCAAAAGCATAATAGTATTGTTTTCATTTTGCTTGTGTGTTAGTATGTGTGTGTGTGTGTGTGTGTGTGTGTGTATGTGTGTGTGTGTGTGTGTGTGTTTGCATGCGCAAGTGAGGGGGTTATCTCATGCTCATACAATTTCATACACAACTATTACCCATCTCACCAAGGGCATCACTGACGATCAATATGAGAAGAGAAGCAGGATGTTAAGCACCCCAGGGCAGCCCTGACAGGAGGAGGAGGCAGTGTGCAGGAATTAAGTCAGGAATCATGGAGCTGTGATGGGAGCTTCTCTTGTTTGTGTCTCTCTGACAGCTGAGCTCAAGGCCGTAGTTGGAGAACCAAGCAGGTGCACTAATCTGTGGATGATACGGATCAGAGAAAGACCCCCACTGGAATACTGTACCATCCTGTGATGAAATGAGAATGAACATTGTATGGTGGAATTAGACCCTCATTCCTATCAGGGTTGGGTATATGGTGAAGGTTAAGACATGAGGCCTATCGTATACACTCTCTTGTTCTGTAAGTGTTATATAATTGACATTGTTGTTTATTGTTGCTATTGTCCTTAATTTAGTCTAACCAACTTTTTAAATTGTTTACTGTTAAATGTACCTATTGTATTGTTGTTATTTGTATATCGTTTTGAACAAAAGCATCTGCCAAATCCCATAACCATAACCATATAAGGCACTGGATGCTTGCATTTCCCAATAAATGTCTGTCTATCTATCTATCTATCTATCTATCTATATCTGTTTATTTCTCACACATGTACCTATGCACACCTTCACTACATGCACATCTACAAAATTGTAGGAATCGAAGGCAGATGAAAAATATGAGGGAAAACACAGCTCTGTGTCTGCAAAGAATACTGTATGTCATTATTTTTGTGCTGCTGCAGGGCCACAGAATGGAAAAGGAGAATCAGCAGAACCATTCATTGTGCTTATCGAAGTTTTGACAAAGGAGGTGGGAATTTGCTCTCAACACACACACACACACACACTTCCATTCTCTCTTTCTCCTGCTTTCTCTTTGTTACTAAAATACCCTTTTCTCTCTCTCTCTCTCTCTCTCTTACTCCTTCACTCTCTTGTTCTGCCTAAAACACCCATCTCTCTCTCTCTCTCTCTCCTACTCCTCCACTCTCTTTTTTATCTAAAACACTATCTCTCCCCTCACCCTCTAACTCCTCATTTCTCTCCAGCCCCTTAACTATGAGTTGGTCAGGCAGGCTGTGCAGGCTGAAAATAGAGTTACCTTGCTGGGCTGGCACCAGAGTGGGGTGTAACGTACAAAGTAACATGTTACTGTAATCACATTACATTTGTCAGTAATGACCGGTAGTGAACTCATGTCAAAAACGGTGTGTGTGTGTGTGTGTGTGTGTGTGTGTGTGTGTGTGTGTGTGTGTAAATGTCCTCCAGGATGCCTTCTGGGGCCTCCTGGTAGGCGTGGCCAGAGAATGTCTAATAAGGGGAGAACTGCCACTCTCGGAAAACTTCCGGTTTCTGAACTGGTTGCAGTTCCTTCTGTGGTTCCACATGAGGGCGCTCGTCCACGAGTGCAGAATGCATGGAGGTCTATGGAGCTGTACCCCTCAAAATCCACTTTTCTCGGGATATAATTTTTTTTCAAGTAATTTCAATATTGTATTCGAAAGGGGAGGCAAAGAAAATACACTTGGTGGAGTATTATATTTTTTAAAGTGACTTAATTGTTCTAAAAAGCCTTTCAAATGTGTCAATGACGTCACTCATTAGCACAATGCTAGCGTGTTATGGGCAACAACAACCCAAACTGTAAGAAATCAAAAGGACATAAGTACTCGTTCATTCAACTTTTGACCTATAACCCATGTTGAAGTTATACAAACTACAATCAAATCTGAGATTTGTCAACGACAATCAGGTGAAAGAGACAAATTTAGCCGCCTAGCTCCATTGACTCCCATTCATTCTGCACTCATGGCGATCGCCCCCAGTGGAAATCTGGTGGAACTGCAACCAAAATTCGGTACAATGGGACTTAATACGGAGTGGCAAGGCTCTCCGTAGACGGGCTCTGGCGTGGCTGTGGGGACTGTCAGAATGATGATGTAGTTTGTGTATGGCATGCCCTCTTGTGGCCAGGAGGAGACACGACCAGCATTGCTGAACATAAAAATGACACTTAGTAAAAAATACTTTCAAAAACATTTCTATATGTCTACAAAGACCATATTTGATGTCCATTTGATTCAGAAGGGCTATGTTGTGCATAAATTATTATATTAACATTTTATTCAAGGCAAATGCCTGGTGCATTGCCAACATTCTTTTTAGGCCTACTGCAGAATTAACCTAGTAACCGTAACTAGCCATTACATAACAAAGGTTCTGTTTATGTCATAAAAGTAACCAAACCACATCATGATAGAACATACCTGAAGGTAAATCTAAATTCTACCTCACTCTTTGCTGAGACACTGCAGAGGATAGTTGGTTTGCTCAAAATTCAAGTTCAGATTTATTTAAATAGCGTTTATATAGCTTGGAAAATAGTCACATCTATATATATTTTTATATACCTGGACACCTTTTTGGTGAGTGAATGGGATTTTTCCGCTTCCTTAACTGCTGCACTGCAGTGCCAGTGGATGGAGTTCATGGAGGGGTGGTGGAGAGCACCCAGGAGATTAGGAAGAAACTCAAGAAGTACAAACTTGAGGACTTGAAGAGAGAACTGGAGGCTTTGGGCATTCAGCCCGATGAGGACCGTAAGAATGAGAAGAAACTCAAGAGGGAGCTGAGGAAGGTTCTCCTGAGGGAACTGAAGAGAGCGGAGCTGGAGAGAGCCGGGAACGGAGGCGAGGCGGGCGGCAAGGATGAGGCCGCTGAGGCTCTGAATGGGGCCCCGGAGAGGGTGGACCCAGAGGCAGAGAAAGGAGCGGAGGAGCCTGCAGATGGAGGAAGGGCAGCTGGTCTGGACAACGCTGAGCAGCAGGATGGAGACTCCGCTGCAAATGGTCCAATGAAGGAGAAGGGTCAAAAAGAGAAAGTTGCCCTGCTTATCGACCTACTGGCTGACATGACTGACAGCGTGGACGAGGTCAATGGTATCCTGAGCGAGGCCGGATGTGTTCTGAGTGAGTACAGTGACACAGCACAGATCCTTCCAAATGCAAATCTAAACACTTGAGGGTGAAGTTGAGCCAACTTATCTGCAAATGACTTGCTGTAGGGCTAGTTAAAGCAGCTGGGGTGACCAATCCAGAGGAAAAGGACATTGACCAGGATGTAGTGGCTGTTCTGGATGACCTGTTGGACAAGGTTGACTCTACTATGAGTGAGTAGGCTATAACTTACCAAACATATTCTCCAGCTTTTGATCAAAGTGCTTGGTATTGATTTTAATGAACCTTTGTTCACTACTGTATAGATACACGCCACCATTTCAGTTCTCCAGTTGCTGGGCAGGACTGATTTGACTTGTTTTTATTCCCTATTTCAGCTCTGACAGGAGAGCAGCAGGGAGAGAAGGACAGTGAAGTAGTGGCCGTCCATTCTGATATGGTAGCCAAGGTTACCATAATAACCCATGTTTTATAATCAGAGGCGATTCTAGGGTCTGTGGGGGCCCCAAGCAAAAATTCCAAGGGGGCCCTACCGACAAGTGTTATCACCATTATGTTATATCACCATTAGGTTATTATGTTAAATGATAAAAATACAAAAAGCGTATTATAAAAATTCTTATATTTTGACATGTATCTCACAAAATATAATTTTGAGTGCATGGTGTAGGCTATGTATGAACATGCTTTGCCATAGAGAAACACACGATAGCGTTGGATTATAAACATGCTTTGCCACAAAAACAGACAAAAATTCGTAAACGTGGGGTAAGTCCAGCTATATGAAGTTATTATTTTGCTGTCACTTCGTCTGTTTTATTACCCAGAAGGATGTACTTGATATCAAATGATAGCTCTGTGTCTCCTCTTCCATCTGACGTGCGTGGTATATCTATCCGATCACGGGTCCGCGAGTAATTCAAACCAGAGTAATGGGTGTGCAGCGTTGGTTTGTGTACATGACGTTATTATTTTGCAGTGACTTCGTCTGTTTTTATAAGTCAAAAGGATCGATATTCATGGTACCAATGGATAGCCCTGTGTCTCCTCTTTCATCTGATATGCTTGCCATATATATATGCGATCACGGGTTTGCGAGTAATTCAAACGATAGTAATGGGTGAGCAGGTGAAGCAGAGAAGTATAGACTGTAAATATGATGCAAATTGATTTAATTTCATGATTTTCTTTTATTTTCATACTTACGTAGTCTCGTTGGAAAGCCCCACTTCTGCTCTGTCACGCAATATAAGTTTTATCTCGATGTAATGAACAGTTCCGGAGCAATGTAACAAAGAAGAAAGGGTGTGTTTTTTGACGCACTTTGCGTCAATCGGGCAATCTAACAAATTAACGTATGAAAGTATGCTTGGTCCGGACCTTACTGCATCGCGATTAACATGTTATGGCTGACAGCCCTAATACAAACATAACGTTAACCATCTCTTTGCTTAACTAGTTGTAACTGCCGCTAGCTAGCTGAAGTTTACTGTCGTATAGATGTAGCAAACCATGTTCAATCTTTCTGCCAATTAACATTAGCCTACTATAGCTTCATTAGGCTAAATGCCAAAATCCGATGTTGATCCGTCATCACTGCACCCTCGATTGACGTTTACCACAGTTGCCTAAATATGTGCGGATTGAACTTTTTTGAACACAGATCCACTGTTCATAAGGCCATAGCATAGGGCCTAGGGGTGTAACGGTACACAGAAGTCACGGTTCGGTTCATACCTCGGTTCGGACATCACGGTTCGGTACGAGTTCGGTACAATGGAGGGAAAAGCAAAACAAAAATGCAGAAAGCATTTTTTTTTATTGTGCATTTCTCAGGCTGTACCACCTAGTGTCATACAGTCTCTTCCCTGAGCTATCTGCAACAGCCTGAAGTGTGTAAGATGTAGGCTAAACAGTACAATAAGTACCCAGACTCCATCTGTAACTTGTAAACAAAATAAGACAATCAGCTATAAAACTGAAAATAGGCCTACAGTATCTCTTATTTCTGAAAGTGCAAATTACATAGAAAAATGATTTTTAAAAATCCACTTAAGCAAGACCTTCAACATCTGTGTTTAGTTGTATATGGAAGGGTCTACAATTTGCCTCAATATTTTTAATTGTGTGTAAAGTAATAATCTAGCCTACTAACTGTGAAAATATCACACTATTTTGCCTTTTTAAAAAAAACGAAATTGCTCCTTTCATTTCATAAACAGACTACAACTAGAAGTCACGGGACTTTGCCCTTTGACGTTAACTCACCGTAGCATGGTTTGTTTATTAGCCTGGTTAGCGTTGTCACTTTATTTTACTGTCTATGCACTTAACACTACCAGCTCCTCATGTGAGAAGTTACAAGTTACCCCAACATAAAGGTAATTACCACGCGATTTACATAGCTTTCTGTCATTACGAAATCATTTAATTTAAGCCATAGGTTTTGGCCCTATTTGTATGTGTATCCAAAGGCTGCTGAAGCGCAGGGGAAGTTTTTTCCCCCCTCGTTTCGGTGATTGGTAGCCTACATCATCTGGGTGATGGCTTCGAATATGTGTAGCATTTTTTCCACTCACATACCCAACAACTGCTGAACAACGCCGACACACAGTTTCATCTTATCCACCACTCTTTCGCCTGTACTAACGTTACTGTAACTGAAGTTCTCAAGCTTGCGATCTTAAAGAGACCAGCGGATCCTCTAACTCTTGTGGGTCTAACCTTAGTGCTGCTAATGACTGACGGACTCGACTGACGACCTACAGATTAGCGTTAGGTGTCGCTAAAGAACTCCCGTAACTCTCGCTACTTAACAGTAATTGCGCATGACATTAATTAATCCGCACACGAGTTTTATGTATTTTTATACCGTGTATTCTCCGTGTAAATTCATGCACCGAACCGTGACGCCCGTACCGTTTCGGTTCAATACGAATACATGAACCGTTACACCCCTAATAGGGCCTACATATGCACGTACTGTTTGTAGGGCAGGAGCACGCAGAATACATCATTCAATCTCTATGGACGACATTCTCGCTTGACCCACCTGCAAACGCGCTGAGACCAGGTCGGGGGCCCCCTAGCGGCTCGGGGCTCCAAGCAGTTGCTTGGTTTGCCTGTTGACAAGGTGCGCCTCTGTTTATAATTTCCTTTTTCAGATCTGGAAGCTGAGCAGAAAGCAGAGAGTGACCGTGAGGTGGAGGCCGTCCTCTCTGATGTTTTAGCCAAAGTTGATTGTGTCTCAAGTGAATGTAGTAGGGCTACTGATGAACTTTCCAGGATTGAGGTATATTGCCTAGTTCTGATAGTAATGGACTTCTGTGTTTTTTTGGATTTTTGTATATTTGAAAACAGAGCAACAAAGAGCAAGAGAGGAGGGAACAGCTGAAGCGATTTCTGTTCTTAAGGACCTCCTGGATGGCGTAGCCTCTGCTTTGAGTGAGTTAACTATCAACACGGAAATCCCTGGATGATTAATCCTCCAATACTTCTAATAGTTAGGTAACTTTAATATGGTTGCTTTGTATTTGACAACAGAGCTAAAAGAAGAAAAGCAGGAAGTGATATCCGAAATAAAGACTGTCCTGAACAACATTCTTGAAGACGTGGACTCTAAACTGAGTGAGTAGCCTATACGACAAAGAGCAGACATCCCAGAATTTGGTTCAATTCTCCCAGGATTGGTACTGATGTATCTTGCTCACTGATGCTTTAGATTTGACCACAGCACTGAAAGGAGAAGAGAAGGAGGGCACGTCTGTGGTGAAGGCTGTGCTTACTGATCTCTTGGACAACGTAGACTCTGCTCTGAGTGAGTCTGAGTGGAATAGCAAACAGATCAACATTTAAACGCATGCTGTCTAACATTGATTTTAATCAAGTTGACATGCATTTTACTTCTTACTTCTGTCAGCAGAGCAGGACAATGGTGCCACTGAGATGGCCCACATAGAGCCTAAGGGTATTCTGGATATGGTGGACACTGACCTGAGTAAGTATAAGGACAAAATGGATATCCCAGCTTTCCCTATAAACGAATATCCCAACATTCCCTATAAGCTAAGATTCTAATCTGATCAAAGAACTGGACGTGGTTAGAAAGGAGGAAAAGGAGAAAACTGAGGCTATGCACTTGGATGGAGGTGAAGCAGCACATAACATCAAGCTGGACATGGAACTTCTTGAGGGTGAAAAAAAGAGCTGATGTCACTGCCACTAGTGTGCTGATCTGGTTGCAAACTGAAAGGAGGATAGATACATGTCAGCTAAGATTCTTTACGCGTATTCATTTGCTTGTAGGTCTGCCACTGGCTCAAGCTGGGCACCTGAGTGTAGGAGAAGCTGCCGCCAAAGACAAGATGGAGGACAAAGAAGCACAGGAAGGTACACAGCAGTCTTAATAGCAGATAAGCAGTTTCCATGACATGCAAAACATTACTGTTTTCAACCCGGAATCTCCACTCCTTTCAATGTACATAATATATAGATGAGGAGAGTGTTTTACCAGCTGAACACAAACGCAAGACGAGGAGAGGAAAGCGAGGCAGGGGAGCCAAGAGAGGAGCGAAAGCTAAAGAGACCAGGGAGAGTGACCACCCAGGCGGTCAAGACATAGACAACGAGAAAAGGAAGGAGCCCGAGAGGCAGGGCGGCCGAGCAGGAAACAACGTGCTGGGGAAAGACCAATGGAGACCCGCTGCTGTGGACAGGCAGTGGAGGGGACAGAGGTTTGGGCCCAGTGGACACAGAAAACAATCCAGCCATCAGCCTGTCCGAGAGGACAAGAAGGGAGAGAGGGTGGAGAGGCAAAGAAAAGCACCAACTGAGAGAGGACAGAGGCAGGAGGTGACCACCCCAGCACAGAGGCACGGGAACAAACAGCCCCAGGACATGGGAAGGAACCGATTGAGAGAGAGAGATAACGCAGATTGGAACGGAAGGATGGAGAGAGGAACCAGAGCTTGGTGGAACAGGGCCTGGGAGCAGGAGAGCCAGGCTGAGCATGGCTGGTATGGTAGAGATGGATACTGGTACTGGGCTGGCCCGAGGAGAAGACCTGCAGTGGACAGGAGAGACCGAGGAGGAGCCCTGCAATAGAAGACCACAAGCAGAGGAAGCACAGTCATGATTTGCCTGCCTGATAAGGCTGCTGCTGCTGCTGGAGTCTTGTAGACTTCTACTGTGCTAAAAAATCTCCCTTTTATCACATTAAATCAAAATCACAATCATTATCACTCTTTATTATTAATAATCCAAAAAAATCAATAAAAAATAATACAATCATATTTTGGTTGGATTGTCTGTATTCACTATAAGATATAACAGATAAAACAAAATAAAACAATGTGTACATCTCCATATGAGCTCAGTTGAGAGGAACATCTTGAACAACTTGCTGGTACATGCTCTTGAAGATGACCTAAATACACTCTTTACTTCTTTCAGTCCTATCTCTACTGACTCTAGCATATATGTGTGTGTTTGTGTCCATAAAAGGTTCACATTGTTGAGTCATTATTATAATGGCTAATTGTCCACTCCACCTAGATATCCAGTGTGTGCGACCCTACACTTGGCCTCTAATCATTCTCATCATTCATATAGGTCCTTGCATCGGATGTTATTATGCTGTAGAAGCATCAAAGATTTTGAGACCTTCCAGGACAGTTATTGATAGTCAGAACAGGACATCACTGGAAACTGAATGTCAGTCAGTGTGTAACAATTAAGAAGCCATTTTTATGACATGGTTATTTAAATGATAGAATGTCAGAGGGATTAATTGATTCACTGTGGTCAGTTATTAACCTTAACTTATCTTATGCGATGAATATGTACATTTTCAATACATTCCTTTCATGAGTCCACATTATATTTAATTGCTACATGAATATATGTAAGAAATGTAATAAGCAATGCAATATTTATCACCAAATTAATAAGTTCACTTTTCCCCTGCATATCGTGGAAATTTACATCTCATCTCTGCAAAACATGAATTTTGTATTATTGTAAGTAATTTAACTCTGCTAAGTCTATTATTCTGTTTTGATGAAATGGACAAATATCCCTGCTGTCAACAAGACACATTTTCGACCATTTTGAAGCGCCTGAACTCCACTCTTTATTTGAACAAATCTCCTAAGCCTTTTTCTGCATTCGCAATTATTTGGCCTGAGATTTTTCAAATGAGCCTTCATGCTTCATGTTCCCTGTGGGACTCATTACAGAGCGAGATTATCATCTTCAATATTCACCAAACACACTCAAACACTCCTCAACTTCCCTTAAAGAGTCTGCTGAGAACACTCTTCAAAAAGTAAAAGAGAAAAATGTCTCTCTTCAAAAAGAAATGTTTTAAAAATATATATATCATACTTACTAAATGACCTGTTCAGACAGAGAGAGAGAGAGAGAGAACAAGAGACAGAGAGCAAGAAAGGACCACACTAAAATGCAGAGTGGTGATTCCAAGAAGCGATGCTGTCAAGAGACTACTGTACTGGGGCAGCCGTGGCCTACTGGTTAGCGCATCGGACTTGTAACCGGAGGGTTGCCGGTTCGAACCCCGACCAGTAGGCACGGCTGAAGTGCCCTTGAGCAAGGCACCTAACCCCTCACTACTCCCCGAGCGCCGCTGTTGTTGTAGGCAGCTCACTGCGCTGGGATTAGTGCGTGCTTCACCTCACTGTGTGTTCACTGTGTGCTGAGTGTGTTTCACTAATTCACGGATTGGGATAAATGCAGAGACCAAATTTCCCTCACGGGATCAAAAGAGTATATATACTTATACTTACTTATATACTGTCAGGATCTTTGTTCTGTGCATTGATTTTCTGCGTGCGACAGTAAGATGACCTCTGGTTGAATCACAAACATTCATTGCTGCAATCCAAGGCTGCACTTCAACCAGAAGGCAATGCTAATAGCATAGGATATGGAACTGAAAGCCACAAACGTAAACACGCCCACATGCCCAGACATTAATGCACAAACACTGTTATCGCCACAGAACAGACGTGTGCTCTGCTCTCCCCCTCTGACCTGGTCTCTGACACCTACCCACCTCTCGCTTGCCAAGAGAAATAGCAAGATCAGACTCGCTGCACTAGCTGAGCACTTATCCACCCAAATTCGAGGAAAACCCTGATTAGATAACACTCTCTCTCTCACACACACACTCACACACAAAGATACAGACCCACACAGCAACAAACACACACGCGCGCACACACACACACACACACACACACGCACACGCACACGCACACGCACACGCACACACACACACACACAGACACAATCATGTACTTGATGAGTTTCTTGGCTTCTTCCAGAAGTATCTTACTCTCTATTGACTCGGTCTTATTAAACCTGTTCATTACCAGACTTTATTGCCTCAGAAATAGAGTGTGTGCACAGACTTGTGTGTGTGTGTCTCTCTCTGTGTGTGTGGGTGTATATGTGTGTTCATGCATGCATATATTGGCGCCTGGGGTTGGCAATCTACAACTTAATGTTATCTTTATTGCTAAACTGAAATTAGTCTTGGTGAGTTTGCATTTGTGTGTGTGTGTGTGTGTGTGTGTGTGTGTGTGTGTGTGTGTGTGTGTGTGTCTCGCTCTCTCTGTGCATATCGATGACGTGCTGTGTACTGATGGCAGAACATCTTGACAGACATTTATTTTCATCAGGTCCATTCTCAGCTGAGTGATTTTATCACTGTGTGAGGTCTTAAAAACCTGTTAGGAATAAACAGACAACTGCGAGGTATCAGCCCTGCATTTACGAGCCTGACACACACACAGACACACACACAGAGGGTAGTGGAGAGAGATAACATGCTGTTGTTCATTAAATGTCACTAATTACACTTAAAAAAGTAATTTCTCATTTACTATCACACATTCTTGCTTGGACGTCTGTGTGATTGTGTCTCTGTGTGTGTGTGTGTGTGTGTCTGCATATGGGTGTGTGTGTACCACAGTACCACTAGATGGCAACATTTCACCTACAAGGCAGGATCTAGAGTCCAATCCTTTGAGGAGGTATATGTGTATGTGTGTGTGTGTGCGCCTATATGTCTGTTTGAATATATCTGTTTGTTTATGTGCATCTCTCTCTCTCTCTCTCTGTGAGTGTGTGTGTGAGTGTGTGTGTGTGTGTGTGTGTGTGTGTGTGTGTGTGTCTGTGTGTGTGTGTGTGTGTGTTTGAGCATGCATACATAGCTGGAGCACCATCTCATTCTCCCGATTCTGGATCCAGTGCACCACTTCCTTCCCTCAACATATGCAGTATCTGGAGGAGCATCTGTGAGTCTCTCTCTCTCTCTCTCCACACACTGCTGGCACAGTTTGTTCTTCCTGGAGGATGCCAGATATCCTCTATCTTGTGATCTCATTGTCCAGGCTGTGGTGTCTGCTCTCTGTGTGGCTCTTAGTTACCCCAGTCCCCGGTCATTGGGGACCTGTCACAGTGGTCAAGTACACGTCCACGGTCACTTATCAGGGTTGCTTATCACAACAGGCCGCAAAGCCTACTGCCACTGTGGTGAGAAGCATGGATTATTGGACTGTGCGGACTACAGTATACTGTATGTTTGGGAAGTTGTGTCTAGTGAATAAATATCTTATTTATTTTTTGTGTTATTTACACACGCGCACACGCACGCACTCATACATGTGGAACATAAAAGGAAGAGTGACTTTGACAGGGTAGACATATTAAACGCCCCTCAAATGACACTAATCTTGAGCTGCCGTTCCACTTAATTATGCACACATTAATCTATTATCCTCAGAAAAAAATAAACAAACTTGGATGACACTAGCTAATAAACACACACACTCACACACACACACACACATGCATGCAAAAGTGTCCTTCAAAAACCAGCCTAACTCATCTCAGACAGCTCCATCAGTCAAACATGGCGTCTGTATTCTCCATACCCTGCCGTTTTCTTGTCTCATTTCATTAATTTGCCCTCCGTCTGATTAGCCCTGCGCTTATACTAGAGAGGAACCCGAATCCGAATACGTTGATCGGGAGAGCACACACAATATGATGGAAACAGGCTTTGTTTTCTACTTGAATTTGCTTGGGCAAAACAGAACCCTTACTTTCATCATTACCAAACAAGATAATAAGTCCAATTGACCTATGGCTAAGCCCCGCCCCCTCCACTCACTCGGACAAACAGTCAAGATTCTGTGACAGGTGCTATGGCAGCTGTCACAGTAGGAGACATTTCACAGGAGGCAATTGATGATTTTTGGAGACAGGAAGATTACAGGTGCTGGTTATATAATAAGAATATCATGAAAAAGTTGATTTATTTCAGTAATTCCATTCAAAAAGTGAAACCTGTATAATGTATACATTAATTCCACACAGACTGATATATTTCAAGTGTTTATTTCTTTTAATTTTGATGATAACTGACAACTAATGAAAACACCAAATTCAGTATCAGAAAATTAGAATACTGTGAAAAGTTTCAATATTGAAGACACCTGGTGCCACACTCTAATCAGCTAATTAACTCAAAACACCTGCAAAGGCCTTTAAATGGTCTCTCAGTCTAGTTCTGTAGGCTACACAATCATGGGGAAGACTGCTGACTTGACAGTTGTCCAAAAGACAGCGATTGACACCTTGCACAAAGAGGGCAAGACACAAAAGGTCATTGCTAAAGAGGCTGGCTGTTCACAGAGCTCTGTGTCCAAGCACAGAGATAGAGGCGAAGAGAAGGAAAAGATGTGGTCGAAAAAAGTGTACAAGCAATAGGGATAACTGCACCCTGGAGAGGATTGTGAAACAAAACCCATTCAAAAATGTGGGGGAGATTCACAAAGAGTGGACTGCAGCTGGAGTCAGTGCTTCAAGAACCACCACGCACAGACGTATGCAAACACATGGGTTTCAGCTGTCGCATTACTTGTGTCAAGCCATTCTTGAACAAGAGACATCGTCAGAAGCGTCTCGCCTGGGCTAAAGACAAAAAGGACTGGACTGATGCTGAGTTCAAAGTTATGTTCTCTGATGAAAGTAAATTTTGCATTTCCTTTGGAAATCAAGGTCCCAGAGTCTGGAGGAAGAGAGGAGAGGCACAGAATCCACGTTGCTTGAAGTCCAGTGTAAAGTTTCCACAGTCAGTGATGGTTTGGGGTGCCATGTCATCTGCTGGTGTTGGTCCATTGTGTTTTCTGAGGTCCAGGGTCAACGCAGCTGTCTACCAGGAAGTTTTAGAGCACTTCATGCTTCCTGCTGCTGACCAACTTTATGGAGATGCAGATTTCTTTTTCCAACAGAACCTGGCACCTGCACACTGTGTCAAAGCTACCAGTACCTGGTTTAAGGACCATGGTATGCCTGACCTTAACCCCATAGAACATCTATGGGTTATTGTGAAGAGGAAGATGCGATACGCCAGACCCAACAATGCAGAAGAGCTGAAGGCCACTATCAGAGCAACCTGGGCTCTCATAACACCTGAGCAGTGCCACAGACTGATCCATGCCACACCGCATTGCTGCAGTAATTCAGGCAAAAGGAGGCCCAACTAAGTATTGAGTGCTGTACATGCTCATACTTTTCATGTTCATAATTTTCAACATTTCTAAAAAACCTTGTTTTGTATTGGTCTTAAGTAATATTCTAATTTTCTGAGATACTGAATTTGGGAATTTCATTAGTTGTCAGTGACTCAATATAATATACAAGTTTCACTTTTTTAATGGAATTACTGACTGCCATTGCCCCAGTGGGATTGCATAGGGGGCAATGTCAGTGAGACAAGCCTGTGGGATTGCATAGGGGGCAATAGCAGTGAGCTGGGTTTGCATACAGTAGCCTGAAAAGTCCTGAATTTGATTCCCAGGGAAGCACATTTTGGTGTGGGCATCGAAATAAACATCTAAGAAAGGAGTCATTGTAAGTGCCAGAGTCTCACCTCAGCTATATGCTCTCACAGAGCTCAACCATGACCCCTTGTGAGAACTTGTGATTAGATTTCATAGTAAATTCAGCATGTTACACTTTTCAAAAATGAAACGAGCAAATAGTGTTTTAGGAGATGATGAACGATGCCTATTCCACTATAGTGTGGTATGACACAATTTCATCATTGAATTCTGTGTAATGCAATCCGCTTTCGTTGTGTTCTGGATGATAGCTGAGAAAAATGCAAATAAATGAAATGATTATTTAGTTTTTCATTTTGACACATATTTCTCCATCACACTCAGTGAAAAGCAATAGCTCTTAAACACTGCATTACCACATGGTTTATTGGTGCTGCTGCATACAATAAAACAATACATTGCTGTAATGTTTTACATAGCTATTAACTCATAACGTTTCACTCAGGATTGTAAGAAAATGTCTGCAGTAGGCAGGCACATCACATCTACAGGTGACTGTTGTATCGTTGAGGTTAGATAGTGTCTGTTTGTTTTATTTATGATATCATTCACATTTCATATCCAAACAACATCATGTCAAGTTTGAAGTCGGTCAAATTAATGGGAAGAGATATCTATAGAACAGAAAGACAGACAGGTTGGTACAAACATAAAGACACAGACAGACGTTCCTTGCTCTATTAGATAGAAATTTAGATAGATAGATAATAATGTCTTTGTTCACCTCTAGTTCTACCCAAACCTGCGGTGACATCTTATACTCCCTTTGGCCTCATGTGCTCGCAGCTGGGGTCTCACAGCTCTTGAGTTGTACGAGGATGAAATATTTAAGTGAACAGGGTAAAACAGACCTACAGAGACGGCCTTCAGCCTCTCTCTCTCTCTAGCTCTCTTTCTCTCTCCTCTCTCTTTCTTCTGACTTTCTGACTACTCTTGCTCTTTTCTACTAGTTCATTCCCATTTTTCCTCTTTGCTTTATTTCACTATCTATCTCTCTTCATCTCTCTCCTACACACACACACACACACTCACACACTAGATTTTTCTTGATGAGAGCACTTTTCCACATAGGCAGGGCCATCACAAACCCACCCACACTCTTGCTCTCAAAAGAGCAGAGAACACACACACGCACATGCACGCTCGCACACACACGCACGCACGCATGCACGCACACACACACGCACACACACACACACACACACACACACATACACTTACACAAAGAGTTATGCAAACACACTAAAAAAGCTTTACTGTTGTGAATGAAACTGGATTTTTGTTTTTAACACCATCTTGTACTGGAGAAGCGCAGCCCTAGCCACTGTGAGAAAGTCTTTATTCTCTAGAAAGGCAGCAGGTACTGTATGGCATAACTCTCAAAGGGTCATATTGCTTATAAGTGCTACTCCAGAAGCAACTATATTCCCTACAACAACCACAGTACCAGTGATATACACTGCTTTAAGCAATACATCTGGGGTCCGACGTCCTCAAGCACTTAAATTTTCCATTAATAATTCTCCTAAATGCCACTAAATCTTTCTGGCCTCTTAAAATATGTTTCAGTGTGCAGCCAAGAGCAACGTTTACTCAGACATGGTGTGTGTTTGAGGATGGAGTGGGAGGCATCTGGAGAGGGTGTGGCTGACCTTTTTGCTTCTGCTGACTGTTCATAATGGACACTATTATTACCACTCATGCCTGCTGGAGTATACTGAGAATTTTTATCAAACATATTTCTAAAATAGTAACACTGTACTTAAACCTAGATTTCATTAAAGTAATATGTATCAGACACTGTCTAATGTTGTATGAGTGTATCCCAGAATGTAATGCAAGTGAATGCTACAATGTGTAATGTTGCATTATGTCGGTAATTGTAGCTGTATTTGCGTGTACCATGTTGTGTATTTGTTAGCGTGTTTATGTGTGTGGTGAACCCTTATTGTGTGTTGCCCTATCTGTGTCTGTGTATGCCTTGATGCCTTTTCCAATAATTGGCCATTCTGGCTAAAGGTGATTCCTGGCTGCGGAAGTGATCGTTATAGTATACATATGGATGCTGTCATTATGATGGTTGATATGCTATGACAGGACAGTGCTTAATTCTCAGTGTCATTACTATAATTATTTTAAATTATCTTGAAATTGTTGCATGTCATAAAGCCTATGTAAAATTATCATATGTTGCCATGCCATCAGATCATTTGAAAGCTGCTCTGATGATTAAAAATAATGGTCACGTATAAGTAAGTATAAGTATAAGTATAAGTATATATACTTCTTTGATCCCGTGAGGGAAATTTGGTCTCTGCCCGTGAATTAGTGAAACACACTCAGCACACAGTGTACACACAGTGAGATGAAGCACAAACTAATCCCGACGCAGTGAGCTGCCTGCAACAACAGCGGCGCTCGGGGAGCAGTAAAGGGTTAGGTGCCTTGCTCAAGGGCACTTCAGCCGCTTCCTACTGGTTGGTGTTCTAACCAGCAACCCTCCGGTTACAAGTCTGAAGCGCTAACCAGTAGGCCACGGCTGCCTTTAACGTGACATTGCTAGCTGTAGTGATATGTTTATAACATGATTATGTCAGTCTTATTACATTTAGTTTAAGTGGTCTATTACCATACCACAATATAAGTAAAATTGGGTAATAACATCACACTCTAATCATCACCACATGTTTGTTCCATAATGATTTCTAGACTATAAATGACTCACCTATCCCTCACAAACATCTACAAACTCATCAAACATGTCATCTTGACTGTACTGTAAAACAGAGACTATCTTGTGGTGTGTGTGTGTGTGCTTTAGGTCCAGAGTGGTTTGGGGAGGCATGTGATTCTACTGAGAGATGATGGGGATGTCTTCCTCCTCGCAGCTCTGCGGTCCCAGTGGCCAGGTTTGCTGATATGGAGAGATGCTTTTGTTGATGAGGTGCATGCCTCACCAGCCAACACTGCCACAATCGAATTACTCTCGCAGCAAAGCCAATATCTATTCAGGAGCCTGATATCATTGCATCTTTCAGAAACGTTTACTCAATTAGGGGGATGAAGATGATTGCCAGCAGCAGCAACTGCGGCAGCAACCTCTCGTGTCTGATTAGGATTTTATCTCTGTGAATTAAGAGGCCCGAGACAGATTTTTGAGCAGCTTTTTTTCCCCTTGTGCTAAAATGTTTGGCAAAGTACTCTGGGGGTGATGGTCCAAAAAGTAAAGTTGCGAACAATTCTACTTTTTATTTATTTTTTCACGTTATTGTGCTTGGTCCTTAATAAGTTAGAGGAAGCCGTGCCGAACATCTGAAGATTATTTGAAAATATGATTCATGAAACCATTTACATTAGTTTGGGGACATCCAAGTACCTGTCTTCTGAGACTTGTTTGGGAGATCTTAAATACCCACTTCAATTCCTTCCTCAGTTGGCATCAAAGCCAGCTTGCACTTATTTTGAATCATATCAAAGAAAGTTACAATTTCCCTGAGTAACAAGATCATTTCTTTCAGAGTTCTTCAAAAATGTCCAAACATTACCTGTCCATTAACTCATTGAGTGCCAAAAACGTAATATTACGTTTTTCCTTCCCATGCGTTGAGTGCCAAAAACGTAATATTACGTTTTTAGCTTTTTTTAAATTACGAAACTAGACACTCTAACACACCTTATATGTGATTTTGGGAACTCTGTGATGAATGGAAATGAAATATATGACGATCGAAACTCATGAAAACTGGACGTTTGATCTTAACTCTGCTTTTGATGGTTGCCGCTTTGTTTCGAATCAGTCACTGATTAGCCTATCAGTGACATGCACGCCAGGTCAAAATCAGGTCATTTATTTTCGTGGGTTCACTAGGTGGCAGGTCTCGTTAGATCTCTTCCCAGAAACTTTGCAGGCAACACTTCTCAGGTCATAAAAGACGCAATATCTCCATTTCTAGAAAAAAAACAGGGATTTTGATGAAAACTAGCCACTGTTTAGCTTGGGATTTCTCAGGAACAGAGGCGTGAGGAAATACACGGTTTGCACCCACTGAGAGCTTAAAGTCTCACCTTTCAAACGAGCCAGTGTTCATAGCTATAACACAGAATATGCTGTGGCTGTACAAAAATCATCAACAATGGTCTAGATCAGGGAGTACCCGAGCTGCCACTAGGGGGTACGCGAGATGAAAAGGGCAATGGCGGAAAGGAGTTAAAAATTATTAATTAATTAATACTCTAATTAATTCATAAATAATACATAATTTCGAATCAGGTTATAATGATATGGAAACGTGAAATTAAAGGAAATCATTTGTAAACTCTATAATAGGGTATGTTTTCATTAAAAAATAAGCTACACACAATAGGCTACACGTGATTTTCTGCGGGCAGCCAGAATATCTGGCGCATTAGTTTCGTTGAAGTATAGGCTAGGTAGAAGGCTGTGTAAACATGGAAAACTGGCTAAAAACAGGGACACTGTCCAAAAGGCCTAATTAAAGCAATCGAAGAGGAGAAGCGAGAGAAACAGAGCAGGACACAGGTAACGATGGAATGGGATGGGGGGCAGACTAATGAAGGTGGAGATGGAGCACAGGGGGACAAAAGAAAGAACGAGACAGAAAAGACTGCGCAAAGAAAACGAAAGTATGATGAGGCATATAGCCCTAGGCTTCACATGGATTGGGAAACAGACTGCCCAAAGCCACAGTGTGTGGTCTGCAGTGAGATGCTACCTAACCATTCTAATGTGGTTCTCCACACTGTTTTTTTAACGTGAGAGCTCATAGACCAGTTGCACATTTTGATTATGTTGGGCGGCTAATTAAACAACGATGCCTGGAATGCGTCAATAGAATGAGTTACTTTTTTATGTGTTGGATGGTGGGGGTACGCGAGCCGAGTCAGGATGTAGAAGGTGGTCCGCGGGGAAAAAAGTTTGGGAACCGCTGGTCTAGATTGCTGGCACTCTAGGACAAAGCTTCCGAAAACAGCTTGGCATTCAATGAGTTAAGAATGACTAGTAAATACTGATATTTGCACGTCTGCATACATGTCTCTGTAGTCTGTACACACACACACACACACACACACACACACACACACACACACACACAGAGAGAGAGAGACACACACATACACACGATTTGATCCTTGAGACTACAAACGCAGCTCACAGTGACAGATCCTCCAGGAAGGAGGGCTGACTGTGGGGCACGCCTGGACCTGATCTGGCCCTGATTTGGATTACATCTGGACCACATCTGGGCCGCATCTGGACCACATCTGTCCCAGACTCACCAAACCCTGGGAGTCCCGCCTATGGCTCCAATTCTCCTGGGCTCAGCGTTTTGTTTTGGAAAGCACCCGTACGACCCCCTACACCCCACACCCTCAATCGCCATCCCATTCCCCATCCCCACTGCCCAGTCCCTGCCTGGTGGAGCCCACCCTAGCCAAAGATGCTCATCCTAGACTGGTCTGCGGCTATTAATAGGCGTTTTACCCACTAAGCACCCCTCAGCCAGCCGTGGCTGTTTCTGCAGACCGCTGATAGGTCATTCCTATGAAATTCTATATTTTTATTTTTTTGCTTTTTATCTCAATGGGACTAACCAGTGGAAATCCATCAAAGCAGGGTTTTTTTTCACCCACTTCTGAAGGATTAAATTATCCTCCCTGTGATTTAATGAAAATAAGTGCTCTTTGCATCTTTCTAATTATTTTTATGACTTTCTAGTTTTGAATTGCTGTGCTTGCTGAACTTGTATTTATCCATTAGCCATTACAGCTGAAACATCTAAGCTCCAGTGTGCAGAGCAGTACAATAGAACTCAGTGGCTATGATGCCTAGGCTGTCAGCTTGTCTTGTCAGTTTCTTTTTTTTTTAAGGGAAAATGTGTGGGTAGAAGTCTTAGGCATAAAATTTTAACTTTTTCTCCACCGAGTAGGCACTCGTAAGCTCTGCAATACTGGGGCAAAATTTCATATTATTTCCATCAACTTCTACAGCTTTTTCAAAGATAACAATGTACCTCCCTCCACCCACCCCACAACCACAAAAAAAGAACACTTCTGTGTCTTCTTCTCAAAGTACACACATTCTAAGTCTCATGGCAGACTGCACACTTTTTCAATATATAAATAAATAAATAAATAAATACATAAAATAAGATAAAAATCCCAAGACCATTCTGTATTCTCTTCTGTACACACACACACACACACACACACACACACACACACACACACACACACACATCCTCCCAATGGCAAAACACAAAATATTCACCAACAAACAAAAAACCCAAACAACTCTTTTGGAGTGAGTGCAATACTGAGATAGTGATGCCACAAGACTGTGGCCATGTGCGTGAGGAGCTCTGGTGTCATGAGAGACAGAGACAGATAGAAGGGGAGACATAAAGGGAAAGAGAGAGAGAGACAGGGAGAGAGAGAGAGAGAGAGAGAGAGAGAGAGAGACCAGAGAAGGGTTCTGGTCATATAAGGAGATTCAGGCGGTCAGTCTTCAGAAAGGATCATCACTTTGACAACAGAAGGGCGACTAAACTGGACTCCAGCCTCCTCACTCCTCTTCTCTTCCCTCTGGCTCTGTCCATCTCTCATCCTCTCTTTTTTTCTTTTCTTTTCATTCTCCCTTGCTCTCTCAGCCTCTCTTGCTGTCCCTTTCATTCGCTCTGTAACTTGTGCCACGAGGAACTATGTTTCTGTCACTCAAACAGTTGGAATGAGCTCCCTGGCGTTTTATCAAAGACGCACACCCAGACATGCACACACACACACACAGAAACATGCACCCACACACACAGACACACACACGAACACATAGCGCCATGGGACCTAAGAAATGCTTTTACTGTTTTAAGTCGCACTCACAGAGAATATAAACTACACTTTATCATCCAGCATCCAGTCGTGCATTCCACCATCTCTCCACTCTCTTCTCCTCTAGCTCCCTTTCTATTTCTCTCTTTCTCATGGACACCATCACCATTCCCTCCTTCCCTCCATCACTCTCCCGCCTGGTACTCTCCTCTCTATTTCGATCATGCTCTAAATTTTTAAACTTTATGTTTTATGCATGACGTCCTTTATTGTAGTATAGCATCGAGTTATGTTGACCAAATAAAAGTAAAGTATATGTGTATTTTTTCCTAGCAATATTTCTCTTTCCAGCGCCCTCATATTATCTCTTCATTCACTCTCTGCCTCTATCTCTCTCTGTGTCTCTGTCTCACTCTACTCCAAAAATTTGGAATTCATGTCAGAGGATCTGAGCCTGAAACAAGGAGAAGGCTGAAACTGGGGGTCTGTGAAGTGTGTGTGTGTGTGTAGTGCAGTATGCATGGTGTCTATGTTCAACCTCTTCTGTGCAGTCTCTTTTTTTCATTCTGACATCAAGTTAAGGAGACTTGACATCAATCTTTCTCTCAGTCTCTCTCTCTCACACACATACAAACACACACACACACACGACAGATTTGGACTTGGAGTGTCAGCAAAGTCGGGATATCTGGGGATTTATCTCTCTCTCTCTCTTTCACACAGACTACGGAGACAGACAGACAGACACACACACACACACACACACACACACACACACACACACATACAGTACACACAGACAGTCCCTCATGTTCACTGCCTTATTCACCCCATGCACTGCTACAACTATTTTTAAACGAAGTCCATGCCAATTTTTCAGTTCAGCCCTAGTATGTCTACATGAAATGAGAGTGTCAGTTAAAGATGCTAACTTAGTTTTTAATATTTTAAAGGCTACTCTCATTTGATGTAGAGAAAAGTAAAGTATATGTGTATTTTATAAACATCTGTTTACATTTGTTCAGACATGTTATATTTGAACCTGCATTATTTACTTTCCATTTCCATTTACTTATTTAGCAGGAACTTACAAAACGTAACTAAAGCAACTTACAAAATGAGGATTAAAATTGAAGCTACATTGCTAATGAGACCTTATGTAACAACAAAATCAAAGTGACGTCGAATGAAATAGTGGTAGAAGTAGAAGGATGGTAAGTACATTTTAGGTGTGTTAGATGTGTTAAGAGAGGAGGTGCTTTCGGAAGAGTAGGATTTTCAGTAGCTAAAGAGGGACGCCTCTGGTAGGTCGTAACCCCAATGGGGAACTACAAATGAAAAAAGTCTGGATTACCAAGTGTGTAGGGGCAGCAGTTCTAGACTACGTTCAGACTAGGCATATTTTTTTAAGCTCTGAGCAGTTCAACAAAAAACGCCCTACATCAAGCGTTTTTTTGACAGCTGACCAATTACAAGCTGATTAATGAGACATTCATAATGTTGTGTTTTCTACACTTACAACAAACGGATAATAACGATGCAGGAGTACAGGTTCACAAACTCTTTTCTATTCTTACTCTATCTATTTACTGATACTTTCACTTCTGGACAGGCTCACTCAATGCATCTCTGTAAACTGTATCAATCTGCGGCTTCATAGGAAAACATAGTGCCGCATTACTACACACAAAATAGTTCTCTTCACAAAAGTAGTTCCTTTGAACATAGGCTAACATAGCCTGGGAAATCCAGACCCTGGTAATCTAGAAAGATTAAGGGTCTGACCACGAACAATGTAATGGCCCAACTCGAGGGGCAGCAAACAAGCATGCATTTAAAAATCTCACTGCACGCAATTGGATAACACTAGAACATGTTTACTCTGAATGATTTCGGACTTTGACGCAATCGGATAACACTACGACCAATGTGTACTGTCCTCCAACGTTGCAGCGCTGTCTTCATCAGTTTAGCTGGTTCCCCGGAATGTTGGGGTAAAAGTAACATGCATCATTGCTCATTGCCAGAGTGTCTCGCAGAGACAATTCCATTGTGCTCTCGCGAGAACTCTGGATTTTCAGGGTAAGGCTAACACGTAATGAGCAGAAATGGAGACGTAGCAGTAAAGAAATTTATTACGATCGAGGTGTCATTGCAAGATATTTTTGTGTATCGAGAGAATGCACGCTAATTTTACTAAGTCATGCACACGTTTTACTAAATTGTGCACTCATTTTACTAAATCGCGCTCTCAATTTAGTAAAACGCGTGCACGATTTAGTAAATTGTGCAAACGTTTTATTATGTTGTGCACACGTTTTACTAAATTGTGCACTCAATTTACAACAATTAAAATTAGATCACAATTTAGTCAAATGAGCGCACTATTTAGTAAAACGTGCGCACAATTTACTAAATCGTGCACACGTTTTACTAAATTGAGAGCACAATTTAGTAAAATGAGTGCACAATTGAGTAAAATGTGTGTACGATTTAGTAAAATGTGCACACAATTTAGTAAAATGAGCGCAAGTTTTCTGGATATATACCAAAAAATATCTTGCAATGACCCCTCTAGGGTTCCGTAACAATGAGCTATATGACGTGAAAGTAAAACTGTATCACCATTAGAGGTGTTGAAATTAATCAAATAATCGATGCATCACAATGCGGACGTCGTGTATCGATGCAGTGGCAAACCATCATCGATTATCTGTCTGTCAGATTGTCTGCTGTGTCCAAAAGATTGTTTATATCTTACTTGTATTTTTGAAAACATAAGTAATATAGAAAATTGAGTGATACATTACTTTGTCTATTTGTAGTTTTAATTTAGTGATACACTACCTTGTCTATTTGTAGTTTTAATTTAGTGATACACTGCCTTGTCTATTTGTAGTAATCAGAGGCGGACAGAGTACACAGCTTCATTACTTGAGTAAAAGTACACATACCCCTTGGTAAATTTTACTCAAGTACAAGTAAAAGTACAACAGTCAGATGTCTACTTAAGTAAAAGTACTGAAGTACTTGTTTTTAAAAGTACTTGAGTATCAAGAGTACATTTTCTAAATATTGCATTACTACTGCCACAGTGCTTACATTTATGTACAGAAACGTCCTACATGGAGTTATGAAAAATGTTAATGTGGAGAATGTAAAAGGAATTGAAAGTAAAATCAAGTCATTTTCATTTTTTTACCATGTTGCCAGGGATAGGCAGTATTTCTAATACATGTATTTAAAATATGTATTTCAAATACAAAATACTATTTTGTAATTGAAACACTTGAAGCGAAAACTATCATTAACTTGTTCAGCAAATTGAAATAGTCTGGCGAGGTGGGGCCACGGGTTGGCACATTCCCGGCATCCAGTAACCTGCTGCGTCTTCATCCATTGTTTCGTCCATGGTTTCGTCTCTTATCTAAATCTGACAGTGGAGTTGACTTTGGCGGAAAGCTGAAGGTGATTGCTGATAGGCTATCCCAATCAGTGGCGCCTGCACAATTCAATCACGTTTGAGAGGGAAACAACAAATTGAGGGTTTCCGAGATTTTTCTTTTTTCCTTTTTTTTTTAGAAGAAGTAATGAGTACTCACAGTTATGGATAGAAATGTAGTGGAGTAAAGAGTACAATATTTGCCTCTCAAATGTACTTGAGTAAATAGTAGAGCGGCTACAAGGCCAATTTGGCAAGAATTGTGCAAATTATGATACAAGCATGAAACTTGGTAGGTATGTGCTTATGACCAATACAATCAAATCTACCTGATTGGCCACTTGAAATAGTGGCCATTTTCCAAGATGGCCGCCAAAAAAGACTCCAGAAATTGATTTATTGCATAGAATTGACCTAGCAAATTATGATACAAGCATGAAATTCGACATGTATGTGCTTAAGACCAATACAATCAAATCTACCTGACTGGCCACTTGAAATGGCGGCCATTTTCCAAGATGGCCGCCAAAACAGACCCCAGAAATTGATTTATTGCATAGAATTGACCTAGCAAATTATGATACAAGCACGAAACTCAACATGTATGTGCTCAAGAGCAATACAATGAAATCTACCTGATTGGCCACTTGAAATGGTGGCCATTTTCCAAGATGGCTGCCAAAAAAGACCAGTAGCCAAGGTCGTTGAAGAACCTTTGTCATGAATTCGCTTTTTTCGCTCTGGATGTTTGATTTAGCTAATCACATAACGGCTCTGGCTTGTCAGCCTGGGACATTCGAAGATAAGAGCATTCCAATTGTTTTTTGCCGAACCGCTCATTACCATCATATTAGCTGACTTTTAATCGCTTAATCGTTCTGGTCGTCCAGATTGGTTCGCTCCAGGCGAATTCACTTTGGTCGCTTTATTCGCCGACCCTCCATAGACAAATAATGACTTCCATCTTTCCGGTCGCATAGGTCGCTTTTGGTTTTACATGCAAATAACAGCGGTAACAGTTATTAACGACAAATAAGCCCCTTATAACACACTGATAACATGGTGATAACATGCTAATAATGACAATTCTTGATGTCAATGGAGGGTGGTGCGTGATGCGATACCATTGTGGTAATAATATGCTAATAACGGTAATTTATGATTTTCTCGATATGGGCGTTTAAAAACACTAATAACGTGCTAATGGTACTAACGGTAATAATATGGTAATAATGTGCCGCTCACTATAATTTGTGCTCTCTGCGACTGTCCCCACAATTACCCCAGAGTTAGAGAACAAGGCGACCAGAGTGAATCAATCAGCAGTGGTCCAATGTCGCTGTAAGTGACTAAAATTAATTCCGAATAACCTCAGTGGCTGGTTTAATTCAGATAGTTTTGGTCTAAATATTGTAAGGATATGGATAGTGATACAGTGCATATACTTAAATGTAAAACGGCATATACAGTGTAATTTGTGGTAGGAGAGTAGGCTACAAAGTAGGGCAGTAAGAACAGACAGGAATATTATATATGAGGCATACTAGCATATAAGTGTTCTGTGTAACCACTCTGAAGGCCTGACTGACCGCAACGTCAAAAAAAAAAGTTTGGTTTGACTAACTGTAGCAACATTGCCCTTTTCCATCCTCAAGGTGAGGGTGGGTAAAGAAATATAACATCTTACTTGTGACATGGTCAGAATAATCAGCAATTGATATTGATATACTGCCACACCACTCATCAAAGGCATTTTCTTCTTCTCCACCTGCTGTATGTGTTTGCACAGCTTTGTTAAAACAGGCTTACATTGTTGAAAAACAAATAGCATTTTTATACACGTGCGTCTTTCTGTTAAAATACCTACACTAAATTCTGAATCACATTTTGCCAATCAGCCCAAAACGAATTGAAATTTAAATAACTGTTCCATGCATGGATTCAAAAGGTGATCAAAAGATCATACCTCAATCTGATTTTTTAGATTAACAATGGACAACGACTGACTGGTCAAAGTGCTGTCTGTGTCAGCAGGACACAAAAGAACAAGTCTCCTGATACGAATCCTGCAAAGACAGATAAAGATGGCTATACATTATTAGCAAAAAATATCCCACTCCCACTCTCTTAATGCATTGCCTATCAAACTTGATTGTGCAAGACTTGACACAGGAATGAATTGAATTTCCAATGACTTCATCATAGAAGGAAACAGAAATGTAGTGAATGTTAACATTGATTTGGGCCACATCTTCTAAATTAATTGCAATTAATGAAGTTCTAGTGTCTTATTTGGTGGCCATCTTTAAAAATGGCTGCCATATTACATTTTCAAGTTGCAAATGAGGTGGATTTCATTATATTGCTCTTTAGCACAAACACACAAAATTACATACTTGTATCATCATTTTCTTGCTCACTTCTGGGCTAAATTCAGTCTTTTGGCGGCCATATTGTAAAATGGCTTCCATTTCAAGTGGCGAGTCAGGTAGATTTGATTGTATTGTTTTTTTAGCACATTCATGCCAAAATTCATGCTTGTATAATAACATGCTTGATCAATTCTGTGCAACAAATCCATTTCTATGGTATTTTTTGGCGGGCATCTTGGAAAATGGCCGTCATTTAAACTGGAAAATCAGTTAGAATGTATTGTGTTGGTCTTAAGCACATACCTGCCAAATTTCATGGCTGTATCATAATTTCCTTTGTCAATTCTGTACAACAAACCAATTTTTAGAGTTTTTCATGGGGGCCATTTTGGAAAATGGCCGCCATTAAAAATGGCAAATCAGGCAGATTTTATTGTATTGGTCTTGAGCACATACATGCCTAATTTCATGCTTGTATCATAATATCTTTGGTGAATTCTGAGCAATAAATCAATTTCTAGGGTCTTTTTTGGCGGCCATCTTGGAAAATGGCCACCATTTCAAGTGGCCAATCAGGTAGATTTGATTGTATTGGTCTTGAGCACATACCTGCCGAATTTCACGCTTGTATCATAATTTGCACGATTTTTCCTGTAGCCGCTCTACTAAAAGTCATGAGTACTCCCCAAAAATGATACTCGAGTAAAGTACAGATCCCTCAAAATTGTACTCAAGTACTGTACTCAAGTAAATGTACTCCGTTACTGTCCGGCTCTGGTAGTAATTTAGTGATACATTAACTTGTGTATTTGTAGTTTTAATTCAGTGATACATTGCCTTGGAGGAGGTTGTGACATAGGTCTTGATTTTGTGCCATTTCCTCTCAGCAGTTCTAATGTAATTGTGCAACATTCAGAGGGTATCATTCAGCTATTGGTAAGACTGGTTAGGTTGAGTGGGTCTGGTGGAGACCCAGGCTATCCAGACAAGAGTTCAGTGTAGAACAGAGAGACTCTGAATTAAGTAACTATTAAGTACTGTATATATACTCATTTGATCCCATGAGGGAAATTTGGTCTCTGCATTTATCCCAATCCGTGAATTAGTGAAACACACTCAGCACACAGTGAACACACTCCCCACCTCCCACAATATACAGCTCATAACTGGGTGTGGAGGTTTTGAGTGTGGGATGACTTTGTGTACTGTATCCCAGGTGCTCTATCTGAGATGCTATGGGGTTTGTGCTATGAACCCAGTTAGGGGTTAAGTTTACTGTGACTCCGCCACATGCTTGAATGCTCATCCTGCCTTCACCAAGGACCCGATTGTCCAGATGCATACAGTTCTAGCATAGAAAGTGTGTGTGTGTGTGTGTGTGTTTGTGCGTGCATGCGTTCGTGTGTGTTTCTCTGTGTGTTTTCTAACTTTCCTGCTCAAAGAAGAGCCTTCACACTTTTGATCTCAGGAAGTAAAGAAAATAATCAATACAACTCTACATCTCTCTCTTTTTCTTCGTTTTTTCCTTCTTTCAGTGGTCGGAAACCCAAGTATGAGTCTGAGTCTGTTGATCATGGCTCCACCGAGAATGAATTTCTAATGATTTACACAACTGCTGAAGAAAACATTAAAGCAGATTCAACGGAAAATAAACTACGTTTTGAAAACTTCTCTAAAACACAAGGTTCTGACAGAATATTACATCCTTTTAAAACAACCAAAAATATGTTGAAATAGAGATATTAGTGCATGAACTTTTCAAAAAACAAGAAAAGTTAAGAATAATCAAACACTTTTCTTTCACTTCTCTAGATAACTTGATAACTACACACTGTGAAGCCTTTTCTGAGCATTTGTTAGCTGTTAGTTAATGCTTTCTTCGTGATAAAGAGTTATGAATGTTTTGTTCTTGGTATAAAAGCCCATCTGAAATGTGTTTGCTTGCAAAATGCTTTACTTAATTAGACAATTAAAATTAATTAATTTCCATTCTTAACCAGCTGGTAAGGAATTATGGTTTATAAGATCAATTAGACTGTGCAGGTTCATGATTAACAAAGAGCTTATTAGCAGTTTTTTTTCTTAGCCTTCATTTGAAGGGTTTCTAAAGCTTTATTGCATCTCTGCTTGGCTGCTGAGATGAACTTCCTTTGTTTCTTGTGCAGACTAGTTGTCGTGCCATCTTGTTTTTCTGCAGCCATACTGTCCAACTAACTGTCTTTCCCTCAGCTGCCTATCCTCTCTCTGTTCCCCAGCACTTCTTCATGCTGACCTGATGTTAGGGCACAGCCTCATATCGACGGGTGAAGAGTTTTCATCCTCTCTTTTGAACATAATGGCAGCACTCACTCAGCCTTCACTGTCTGAATTGCAAACATTTGAGCTTTTAGGGTCGATTATAGCTCCCATGAGGCTAAAAGAGGACTATTAATTGCACCTCTAATAACCGGCTCCTCTGGATATTTCAGAAATTCAGCAGAAATTATGCTCATAACATGGGGCCACCACATTAAAATGTTGTCCCCATCTTGATACCGGGCCAGTGTTGAGTCAACGTTGTCCCCATCTTGATACTGGGCCAGTGTTGAGTCAACGTTGTCCCCATCTTGATACCGGGCCAGTGTTGAGTCAACGTTGTATCTGATGATTTCATGGGTGATGTCACTCTCTTGGGGAGTCAGGCGTTTCATGATCCCCACTTGTTGATTCAGTTGAGTCACTGCCTCTGAGTGGCCCTCCACAACCGGATCGATAGAGAATGAGGCTTGTATAGGGTTTTACTTTTATGTTGCAATTTCTCCGGCATGTTCTTACCACAAGCCACAAAGGTCTTGGCTACATTCTCAACAACATCCTTGTTGACCTGTAACACATGAAATACAAAAAAAAAACATCCTATGTATCCTTAGGTTTAATAGATACAAAAAAAGACAACATTTTTCGTTGCTAAAACTAACCAATTCATTTCACGCACCAATCGGGTATTTTGGAAGGGATGTTGCCAGGGTTTATGCCATGCAGTGAAGGGAGAGAGCAGTCACCCCACCCGACCTCAAATCCAGATCCCTAGAGCACCAAACCTGCAACGTCAAAGGGCCAGGCTTTATAAATGTTTTATAACCTTTCTGTGTATTGATAATGCTTTATGAATACTGGAAGCTTCTTGGACATGGGAGTGTCTAACAAAATGTAGTTTGCCAGTATCATCAGTACCGTCAGTATCGTCTGCCTCTTCCCATGTTTGTTCACTAACAGTAAACCTGAAATAGATTCATACATACTCTGTCTCACACGCAGACAGAGATGTGTAAGCACACACACACACACCACACACACACACACAACATGCACAGCGCACACACACACACACACACACACACACACACAGCCACTTACCCTACCCTACCAACAGTGTCAGTGAGACACAACATTCCACTTTCAGTACACAAGTCCAGTGCATGTGGGCGAGTGTGTGTATGTGTGTGTGGGCGAGTGTGTGTGTGTGAGAAAGAGAGAGAGAGAGGATGTGAGAGATGGAGAGAGAGATGCTCACACACACTCATTCACACACTGAGCAATCTGACACCACATTTGTCACAGATCTTATTTTTAGAACTTTAATTAGCTCTGCACATAAACCTTCTGTCATTAGGCCTTTCCCAGCCTGTGTGTGTGTATGTGTGTGTGTGTGTGTGTGTGTGTGTGTGTGTGTGTGTGTGGTCATTTTTATGTGTGTCGTTATAAAAGAGAAAAGGGCAGTCTGTTCATTGGGCAGAAAGGTGGATATGATCAATAGCAAAGTCAAACAGTGGTCTTTCTCTAATAAAGAAGGCTTTAGTACTGCAAACACAGTACCTGAAAACACACACACACACACACACACACACACTTACTTATACTGTACTTCTTGCAGATTGCAGTAAATCTGTCAAAGTAGTTGAATGAAGTAAATCAAGATTGCATTAAGTCTTTGTGATGGAGAAGCTGAGGAACCTGAATCAAAATCATTATCGACGAGTCTGACAGGCACTTGGTAACCACCTTGATAATGCACTTTGGACAGTTATTGGGCTGCTATTTTTCTATTCAAGTGAATGGCAAGGCGTAAAGGTTACTTACATTACGGGAAGGGGTGGCATATGTGTGGACAACTGCCATATTGGTGTTACGAACTGACCACATGCATTTCTGTAAAGGATTCTTTGAGTGCTGTGTCTCCTCATTAGAAAGTCTCTGCCTGAATCCTTTACCTCTCAGCCTCTTACCTCTCAACAAAAAGAACGGGAAGAAAAATATACTTTTAAAGTCTTCCAACAAAGAACAATGTGCAAGGAAAAAAGGTAATGCAACCTAACAAAGGCTATCAAACCTTTAACAAGGTATTAACAAATGGTTAGTTAGATATTTGCTATCATTAGATAACATTAGTAAATTACTTAAGTCACATAAAACATTGTTGTTAAAGCTTAATAAAACATTTGCAAAGTATTACTAAATGGTTAGTTATATATTCAGTAGCCATCAGATAACCCAAGTAGACTCACAAGACACTCAAAACACATTGTATGCACTATTCATGCATACCATACACGTTAATTAATGGTAAGCCCAGAGCCAATATAGATGTCTAAACCCATATAAATAAATATATAGAAATGGTGCATAAGAAAGGAAATTGGGTAACTAACATGTTGTCTCCAATGTCTCCAGCTTGGATGGTTGCATTGCTGTCCATTGTGCTACCATATGACACAGAGTGAGGGAGAGCAGATTTATAGGAAATACATCATCAAACTGACCAATAGCAAATAAAGTGAATCTGCACTCATGATATGCATGAAACCCATTTGTATCATTGGCAGGCCTGGCCCACCATCTCAGCAGCTGGTGATTCAGGTAGCACTACTCTCATCTTGTTCAGATTTAGAAGAGGCAGTGCTGTGGAGCTACTAACCTGATGGGAGCTGTCTGAGTCTGAAGGCTGCAGGAAGCAGTTCACCAGCTCATGGGAGCCTCTGAGTCTGAGGCCACTGGAGGAGTCAGCGACACGAGGGCTGGCGATGCAATAAGAACGGGTTAGCATTTACACACGGACCTATTTTACTTACCTCATTCCCTTGGTCTTGATGAACAGATACAACCTTCTTTTCCTTTCTGCCTTCTCTTTTTTTCTCTCTCTCTCTCTTTCCCTCTCTCACACCCTCTTCTTTTCTCTTTCATCCCCTCTCTCTTTCGCTCCCTTTCCCTTTCTCTCGCTCACACAGCGTGCCTTTACAATGCCCCAAGACCCACTCTGGTTTGAGCCTGTGGAATTTAAAATGCTGTACTTTATCAGACTGACCATGGAGCACATGTATAATTGGATTTTGAAAATGTGAGGATGACTTTGCGCACGTGCGTGTGTGTGTGTGTGTACATGTGTGTGTGTGCAGCAGAAATAAATTAAATGAGAGAAAAAGACTACCATGTGTAATACTTGTTCATGCATGTATGATCACATGTAAGTTTAAGTGTGTGAGAGAGAGTGGCGATATGTGTGTGTGTGTGTGTGTGTGTGTGTGTGTGTGTGTGTGTGTGTGTGTGTGTGTGTGTGTGCGCGTGCACATGCATTTATGTTTACGTTTGTGAAGAATCACAGTGTCTGCTCCTACAGGGATCTTATCGACCTTCACATTGGCTGCCTCTCAACTCCAATTAAAGACTTTAATCTGCAATGAATTATTGAAAAATCCGTTAGCATAGCTCAGGAAGCACTCATGAATCCCTGTTCCTCTTTTAATTGGACTGCCAGGGCTCAGATGCGCGTGCTGACCAGGGAGACAACGGAAAGAAGGGGGGGGGAGGGTCAGAGAGGTGTGGAGGGAAACAAAAATGGAGGGAAGAAAAGGGGGGGGGGGGAGTCAGAGAGGTGCAGAGTTAGAGAGAGAGAGTGTGGCAGAGAGATTGTTAGGAACAGTGAGAGGTATGAATAGAGAGAGAGAATGAGAAAGAGAGGGAGAAAGAGAGAATGAGAGAGAGAGATAGTGAGTGAGAGAGAGAATGAGAGAGAATGAGAGAGAGAGAATGAGAGAGAGGGGAACTGCATTGTATTTCTCCTTTGTTATCTTAACAACAGGATGCACATGTCCACACAAACACATGCGGGGTGCACACACACACACACACATTTCTGGAACAAAGGAATGTGCACAGAAGAGAAAAGGACAGAGAAGAAAGAAAGGACGTACAAACTGTAACTAGGCAACCTTTATTATTGCTTCACAGAGAATCTCAGCCAGGCGCTGATATCCAAGAGGCACTAACAGAGTCCAAAGGTATTCTTTTGAATTTGATTAAAAAACAAAAACATTCTATCACCAGGCATTTCTTCCCGATAGGTACTGATCCAGATAGGTTTGTAATCATCTTGATTAGAAAATTCAATTCTTAAAAAATAATTTGTTAAAACATCCAAGCACGGATTTGAGTAGAGAACATAATCCACGTCAAAATGACTAATCACACAACTTTAAAACCAAACTTAATTAATCTGTTAAATATTCAGATAACCTTAATGAAATCACTCAGTGAAATGACTTACTACACCAGCTGAGCAGAGATAATAAGAGAGAGAGAGAGAGAGAGAGAGAGAGAGAGAGAGAGAGAGTTACGTAGGGAACGGTAGGGGTGGGAAAGGTGGATATAATGGGAGTTTGTGGGATTAGTTGAGCATCATTCTGTAATTAAAAGTATGAGGTCTATACACTTCATTAGCAATCCCAATAATCACACACACACACACACACTGCGTCTCGCACAGGACAAGAGATCAGATTAGTCCTTCTGTGCTCCCTGACAACTGTCTCATAGGCTGCACACAACCAACAGTAACTGAACTAGCCTTGTGGATCCCCAATCATCAAGCTATTCTTACAGCTATTTCTTTCCCTGTTTCCTTTGTCAATTGACACTGACTCCTAACCTAGATACTTCACAGATACACACACATACACACACACACACACAAACACGCGCACACACACACACACACACACATAGACTGTATATAGAACTGGACAGTGTGCCGTCTGTTAAGAGTGATGCGAGCGTTAGTCCAGAGCCCCCTGGTGGCTGGCTGCAGTACAATGTGTAACTCCGCCCATCCCCATGTATTTCAATGGCCAAGTAGCCAACTTTCCGTGTCACTTTTCTCACCTAAAACTATTTTTGTATCTACAACTTTTTATTCGAAATTTTTTTTTCAAGATGCTTCAATACACACAATTTTTCTTTTCTCGCTGAAATTATTATTTTTAATGTTATATTAACAAATCTAAAAAGGGAGTGTTTACACCTATGATTGACAGCTGGCTGGCTGCAGACACGACGCTTTGTCCATTATGTTTTACAGTCTATGCTGCAGACACGACCACGTCATCACTCCCTTATTTTAACAACACCAGATTTCGACACATAATCTAACCTAAGTGTTGCTGTTATTATCATTAGTCTATATCTTATCAGTCTGACTAAATACATATTGATAGTCATACATTGTGTAGTTGTTTGTAAGAGACATCGTTGTTAGTTGTGACAGATTCTTTGTGAAAAAAAGATATGTGCTGTTCTTTCGTGGAGGCTAAGTATATTAGCTCATAGCATGCTAAATCATGCTAGCATTAACCAGTTAATAGTAAAGTAAAAGGGCTCTGCTATATTGATCCGAAGTTACGTTAGACATACTCACCATCATTTAGGCTACAGTCCTACTTGTTTCAAATGGTTTAACGTAACCAGTGATTGCCGCCATCATCGTTGCAACTTCATTTGAATACACTTACCGTAAAACTCCAAATAATAGCCCGGGCTTTTATTTTCCCAAATCGCCAAACTGCACCGGCTAGTATTAGAGACAGGCGTCTACATGAGACAGGCCTTTAATTCCCTTTACACAAAACTTTTCCTCTGCAAAGATGGAAAATATTATCGAATTAATTATTTCAAACACACTGAATGTCTACCTATATGACTAGGCTATCTGATGACAATGATCATCATTCATTTAGTGTTGAGATGTTGTTCATTGAGTGAGATACAGTAAGATCCAAATAGCTGGGATAGCCAGAACAGATGAAACACGTTTTAAAGCAACACCAAAGAGTTTTTTGTACCTTAAAATAATGTTTCCAAAATCGTTTCAGTGGTTCATCAACTAGTAACAGGGTGAACGGCACTTTCTGCATTCGCTTCGCGGCCCTCTATCGGCTATTACCGCACTATGTAAGTTTGCTGCATCGGGTAGCGGATCTGTAGTTCGATGGAATGAGACATGAGAAACTACAAATTTGACTTGCATCTGATGTCGCAATACATCGTACTTTCATAAAATCATGCAACTTATTCTACCTTGTCTGTGGACATTGTTATTTGCAAAGCCGGTGCTCGATAAACAAATAGTGCTTGCGACAGATGAAAAGTTCTTTGGTGTTGCTTTAATTAAACGTAATCTATAAAGAGATCGTATCACACTGAAAGCTCATATTTTGTCACAAGCAAATAGCCTATATTGGTCCTTTGTCAAATACAGTTGCATTATCAGCCCTGACCAAAACCGTTCAGGAATTATTTATGCAAAAGTGAAACGTGCTTAATGTTTCATTCTCCCTCCTTTTCGGCAGGAATGAAACAGCATGAGAGAGCATGAACCATACTGTTTCTCCCGTTTTGTATTTGCCAAATTTGACAACAGTCTACATTCAAATCATAGCCTACTTCCAGGCGCACGGGAACATATTTTTGACCAGGGGTGCTGAATAACAAAATAATCATGGATGTCCGACGATTTCTCCCCCAGCATATGATTCGAATTTAGACAGCTAAATACGCCATTTCACCGCCGTGTATGGGTAGGTCTAAGAGTGAGAAGTTTTATAATGCCCTGGGCAGCCACATTCCACTGCAACTATGCGCAGCACTTGCCACTCCGACTCATCAATAAAAACTGTGCGCGCACACACCAGTCCCATAGAAGCGCACTTGACTTTACATCATTAATCTATTTCAGTAGGTTATATAGCCAGAGAATGTCCGTAGACGGGCTCTGATATAGCCTAGTCTAAGGTAAATTCCTTTTCTGACTTCTTTCTCTTTATCGCCATGGCATTTAGAATAAAGAATAACGTTCACGAACCGTTGCCAGCATAAAATCAAGCTTACCATCGGCCTATCCACAAATTAACACAAGGGATGAATTGAACGATGACGAAGTCGGATATATAGGCATAGTTCATATTGAAAAAAAAGTTATACAATTTGGAACTCTAGCTTTTCCCCACCGAAGTCTTTTAATGCCATCTAATCATAACGTGCGCAGTCTGCGCCATACTTAAGCCCAAATCACACCCAAGATTTGCAACGAGATGAGCAGCAACTTGATGCAACATTCTTAAACCTTGCAACTGTGACCAGACATGTGAATGCTTTGCGACGGCTTGTAACGACGTGCAACATCTAATTCACACTGCTGTAACCTCCTTTCTGTAACGGTTTTGTGTCATTGCGAATCTTTAAACAGATGATCTGACGGGTTTTAGAACATTAAATACAACCCGAAACTAAAAAACAGACCAGGCTTCTACTGGAGACCGGCCTTTAACCCAAACCTGTAGCCACGCCAGGCGTTTAAAAGAGACAGGCGTCTCTTAGGGACTCGGCGATTATTTGAAGTTTTACGGTAAGTCACTGGGAGAAGGCGATGTTACGTTTCATTAACGTTAACTCTTGCTTTTGCACGAATGCCAACAAACGTCACCTAGCCTGCTAGGTCGACATCCTCGGTTTGACCACTTATTAATTAGCCGAAAAATAACGTTATTTGGTTTTTAGTGAACACATATTATACCATAGCTTAACGTGAGGAGGGATTCAAAGTTACAAGTAGCCAATTTGCTTAGTATGCTCAGAACAGCGGCATCTGAAAATGCTGAGTTAAGGTATCGTTGTTACCTGCGATTGCACTGCTGGAGAAGCATTTTGCATTGGTATTATTTGATCAGGTCTTGCCAGTGATGTGTAAATCGATACTGTAGGCTCTCTCAATATGTCTGTAATCGTATGCCTCTACCACAGGCTTGCTAGTCTTTCACCAGAGAGGGTGCTCCATTATAAATCAAAAATGTAATATTGCTGCCTTCATGTCAGCTGTAAAAATATGAGAACACGGACCTACTTCATCAGGATACTCTGTAAACATTTTTACACATAATCAGGAAGCTACTTTGCTGTTCAGTGTGTGATGTGTTAAAGTTGTACTACATTTAAAGAAACTTATTTGTATTCTTTGTTTCAAGTGCACAAGAAAATACCACATTATGATGATGATGGTTATGGTTACGCTTTTGTCCAAAGCGACATACAAATACAAAACAATATAATACTTAAAACAGGGATCAATCAAAAGCCTAATGAAATAAACAATGATAATGAGGGGGGGAAAGCAATAATAAGTAATAATGTCCATTCAATCAATAATATAATAACATGGTAAGACTACATCAATGAGAATATCAATAATACACAATGTCAAATTAATCAACAGCCAAATGGAAATAAAACAGTACTACTGCATACAAACCACGCATAAGTGCTTAAAAGACCAAAAACTATCACAAGAACGAAGAGCACTGGGCAACTCATTCCACCAACATTGAACCACTGAGGAAAAGAGTCTTGAATTTGACCTAGCGTTTAAGACTGGTCGACACAACAGAGGCTCATCAGAAGAACGCAGTGGGCGGTTGGGGATTTACATCTTGATCATTGAATTAATAACCAATAATTATTCTGATATTAATATTCTTCTAACTTCTACATCTTTGTGAAGGCTACTGTTAAATACTAAGCAATGGCCTCTGACTTTTAAATACCAAAGCAGTTAAATGCAGTGGTATAGTCTACGTGATACACACAGTACACAGTAAGCCCATTTAAAAAGCATCATCATCTCAGTGTACCCATTTAAAATAGGCAAGGAGACATATTAAATAATATTTGGGGTTGCTCACAGTATACCCACCACTACAGCTAACTAGACTACACCACTGGTTAAATGGCGCATTGCAATTTACAATATTGTGAGTTCAGGGGCATACAGAAAGTTGAAGTTTGGGTGACATCAATAAAGAAAATAGAAACAAAGTGATGTATACAGCCTCAAGTATGAATAATGTCACATTAACAGAAGGTTCAGAGCAATGGCAGACCTTTCTTGGTGCCACGTAAGTTATTGAAAGCCATGTGTTTTCAGAACGTAGTGGTGCTGTGCCATGTCCCATGTATAAGGGGCTTCAGGTTGATTGAGTGACAGTGGGTGATGTCAGGGAGATGGATGTCAGGGGACTTGGAGAAAGGGGGAGGACATGCCACTTCAGACCACCCCAGCCAAACCACTTCAGGTAGGCATACCGATGTAGACCATGGATACCACCTTGCCGCCACCTCCAGTACATTCAGCCATCACCCATACCTCATCTGCAAAAAAGAAAAGTTACAATAAAGTTAGCCAGACAATTTTACAACATTACAAAGCATCTAATCAAGCACTCAACACCACTAGTAATACCAATTAATTAAATATATGTGTGCAATAAACTTCACAGCCCACCTAATGTTAACTACACATTTAAATATGCGGTGTGAATGTTATTAACTTGCGTCAGCTTGAAAAATCAGTATCAGTATGAGTAATCAGTATAACTGATCATGGAGACGTTCGATGACAAACTAAGGTGTTTCTTTCTCAAATGTTCACCGATATCGCTGGGAAGAGAGTGGTTCTTGGCGTAGTGTTTAATGCAGGCGTTTCATTTATCGATCATTCACTTATGCGGTCTACAACTACCGACCTACCGATCTATTTTTTACAGTCTATGCTACCGACCTACCATCACAGAAGTAGCTCTAACGGAGGTGTCTTTATCGTTAACATTAGAAAAAATGCAACGCTGGCACATTAACATGACAGGTTGATAAGGTCCATGCTTCACATTACGTTAACGTTAACTTATGTTGCTTTATCACATCATAACTGTACTGACTGTCTAGTGTTCGTAATCCCCATGTACAGTCAATGGTTACTCCATGTTGAGATGGCATACTTTAAGATTGAGATATTTGAAAACAGCAAAAACTAATAAAACCGAGTAAATCATGCATCGACTGTTACGGGAGCTGTGTGCTAATCATCACCTCAACGACTAATTTAGCCTACCGTTGACGGTAACGTTAATGTAGCTGCTAACGTTAGCATGTAATTCGCTGTCCGTATTTCTGTTGTTAGCTCATTAGTATTTACCATACTAAATTGTCACAGTCTATAATCAACATAATAAGCCCTCTTAGACATATTTAAGAACAACAATAGACAAAAAAACGTTTCAGTTCAACGCAGTTCATTATCGACCTGTGTTGTGGAAAGGAGAAGGGGGCGGGTTTAACTCGCCGAGTGGGCGTGCCTGACCACGAATCCTCTTCACTGCGCATGTGTCACACCTGGTGCGAGATTCTTAATTACCAGCATTTAAAGTTATCCACTGTTAGGAAAAGGGAGACCACTAATAGCTAGTTTAATCAGTTTAATTCACAAGTACGGGACACATAAAAATAAATAAGCAATAAAAAACAGCAATACTATAAAACCACAGGATCCGTCATTCAGCTCAAAATAGACAGCACATATTCAATATCATAGTCATCCAGCTCAAAATAGACAGCACATATTCAATATCATAGTCATCCAGCTCAAAATAGACAGCACATATTCAATGTTAAATCACAGTTCATTAGTCTTAGGAGGTGCGCGTTGCTGATAAGTCCAAACAAACGCCTTTTGGAATCACAGTTCGTAGTCCGAGTCCAACCGCGCAAATGCACGTAGTTACAGCAGTAGAGGCAATAGGGAGTGGAATGCAGTCATCCAATGCAATCTCTCGCTGACACCTGGCAGCCTTCCACACCGCTCCGCGGCCTTGTTTAAATAGCTGTAGCACTGTGGAAGGACCAAAAGAAAGCCCTCAGTCGCGAACACACACAGATCTCAGATCTCACTCACACAAATACATATGGACAAGACAACGTTCCTTTACTTAGCTTAAATAAGCGTTGAATCATGTTCCGCGTCTCGTCGTTGCCCTGTCTTCCTTTTCCGCCGACCTGCGCTCTGTCGCTGCTTTGTCCACCCGCAAAACCCTTCAGTAACGCTCCAGTCCACAGTCTCCACAGAATCTCCGCTGCCAAGCCTGCTTTCTCCCGAATTCTCCGCTGCTTTCTCCCGTGTGTCCGTGCCTTCTCAGTCCATTTTTCCCCTCCTTCTCCTTCGTTGCACCTGCTTTTTTATCAGACAACAGAACAACCTGCCAGCCCCGCATAGTCTCACATCTCGCCAATGCTGGGCGAAGAGGGGTGTGTCCCAGGTAATCTCAGCTGACCGTAATTACGTGAAGCCCTAATTGTAAAGTGTTAGATAAATGTCCACAGCAAATCCACAGCACTCAGTGCTCACACACACAAGGTCAGTCATATAAGTCCAATGGCAATCACTTCACACTGCACAAATTATAATAAATTAAAATGCAAACCACACGTGAATGAATAAGACACACTGTACATAAAGCACACAAATTAATTAAGGCATTAAGTTTAACTGGGTTCACAAATTATGGCACAGCTTAGAATGAAGTTCTACACTTGACATTCCCCCCCCCCCCTTAATAATGGTCGTCCCGACCACTTACTCAGTGCGATAACGAACTGGGGGCCTCCCAGAATTGGATTGCTGGGACTGACGTACAGTGGGCTGATGTGGTTCGCCCTGGGAGGCTGCTGGTCTTTCGGAAGGGTCAGGTGGATGGGCCTGAGCTAGATCTCTGGCCTCCATGGCCGACTGCGGCGTGGGGTTGACCAGAACTCCTGGGAGCCACCATGTTGGAGGGGGTAACTGGGTTGCTTGGTCTGCGACAGGTTGCTCTTCTGCTTCCCTGTAGTCCTGCAACACAGCTAAAGGGCATAATCTGAGGTTATTACGATGTACTGTACGCGTCGGGGCCTCCTTACCCTCTGGCCGAAGCACGTATACTGGGTGGCCCTCCCGCAGCTGCTTAACCACCACAAATGGCTCTGGTACCCATCTAAGGTTCAGTTTACCCCTAGCCCTCCTACGAAAGTTGCGAACAAGCACTCTTTCTCCTGGGAGCAGGGGTGCTAGTTTAGCATGCCGGTTGTATCGGGCTTGGTCCAATTTCTGTCTGCGTTGAGTCTGTCTCTTCACTGTTCCATAAGCATAGTCCAGGTCTTCCTGATGCCTTTTCACCCAGCCGGATAGGGTATAGGAACCTGATGGCGGCTTTAGGCCAGTTGCCCAGTCTACAGGTAACCTGGCGTGTCTACCAAACACCACATAGTGTGGGGTCAACCCCGTCGCGCTATGGATGGTGTTATTGTATGCCTGGATGAGGCTGGGCAATTTATGGGGCCACTGGTCTTGGTCAGATTCAGTGAGGGAGCTTAACAGTCCCAACAGGGTCTGGTTGAATCGCTCACATGTCCCATTCCCCTGGGGGTGATAAGCTGTGGTACGACTCTTCTGGCATCCATATAGCTGGCAGAGTTCTTTCATCAAGGATGACTCGAAGGCAGCTCCTCGGTCTGTCAAAATCCTTTCCGGGCAGCCAAAAGGTTGAATCAAGTTGTTGTAGAGGGCTTGAACTGTCGTGCTGGCAGACTGGTCTCTAGTGGGCACTGCTAGAGCATATTTTGAAAATAAGTCTGTTATAACCAAAATATAAGGATATCTGTCCTGGGGTCGTCCTAAGGAAAGATAGTCTACCCCTACAAGCTCAAATGGATAAGAGGTAACAATGGACATTAGGGGGAGCTTCACCTCAGGGCCAGCCTTCGCGCAAACACATTGTGGGCAGGTTCCCGTCCACTCCTTCACATCTTGGGACATTTTTGGCCAGTAGCAACGCTGGCGCAGTATGGCCAGAGTCCGTTCACTACTTGGGTGACCGTGGGCTTGATGGTAAGCCCGCCATATCTCTTCAGCTTCTTGTTTAGGGACGATCGCTTGGAAGACTTCCAATCCCGAGGCCACCTCCTTGCACAGCCTCCCCAAGACACCATCCCGCAACACGACCCGGTTCCACTCTCGTCGCAGTAGTTTTGCATAAGGAGACAAGGGGTCACTCCACTCGGCTGGAGGCACTTGTTGTTCCTTCCACTGTCGTAGTTGCGTCAGCTCCGGGTCCTTGGCCTGCCGCACCGCCCAGGTCTCTTCCTCCTCAACCACCACTCCGTGGGCACTGGCTGGTGTCGACTTTTGTGGGTCTGGTAACCTAGACAGAGCATCAGCGTTTTTATTGTGTATACCTGGCCGATATTTAACAGTATACCTAAAGTTTGCCAACTGCGCCACCCATCGTTGTTCCACGGCACCAAGGCGGGCTGTCTCCAAATGCACCAATGGGTTGTTATCTGTAAACACGGTAAATTCTGCACCATAAAGGTAATCTTTGAATTTCTCGGTGACTGCCCATTTCAGAGCCAACAGCTCTAATTTAAAAGAGCTGTAGTTTTGATCATTTCACTCTGTTGGTTGTAAGCTACGGCTGGCATAGGCGATCACACGTTCTGTACCATTTTGCACCTGTGCTAGCACTGCCCCCAAACCCTCTAAACTAGCATCAGTATACAGTTTAAATGGTTGAGTAAAATCTGCATAAGCCAGTATGGGTGCACCAAGTAGGGCTTCTCTCAACTGGTCAAAAGCTTGCTGGCACTCTGGCGACCAGTTAATGCCCATAGTCTTCCCGTGTGTAGCAGTACCCCGTGTCAAGGCATTCAGTGGTAATGCAATTTTAGAAAAAGCAGAGATGAAACGGCGATAGTACCCTGCGAAGCCAAGGAAGGATTTTACCTGCTTCACAGTCTGGGGAACAGGCCAGTTTCTTACGGCGGCTGTCTTGGCTGGATCGGTTGCAACCCCTTGCTCGCTGATGACATGGCCAAGGTAGCTCACCTTGCTCTGGAACAAGTGGCACTTCTTGGGCTGTAGTTTCAACCCATGGTGATGAAGACATTGAAACACCTCCTCCAGATGGCGTAGGTGGCTACTGAAATCAGGAGAAAATACAACCACATCATCAAGATAAATCAATAATGACTCGTTTACTAGGTTTCCCAGGCAACGTTGCATTAATCTTTGGAATGTGGCTGGTGCATTACATAACCCAAATGGCGTACGGTTAAACTCGTATAAGCCAAGTGGAGTTGCGAATGCGGTTTTCTCTCTGTCCAGGGAGTGCATTTCTACTTGCCAGTAGCCACTTGCGAGATCTAATGTGGAGTACCATCGGGCAGCCTTGAGTCCGGTTAAGGATTTCTCTATGCGGGGCAAGGGGTAAGCATCCTTGTGCGTGAGTGCATTCAATTTTCTATAGTCAACACAGAATCGCCAGCTTCCATCTTTTTTCTTGACTAGCACAATTGGGGCTGCCCAAGGGCTTGCACTCTCCCTCACCACACCACTCTCCAGCATGTTCTGCAATAGGCCTCTCAACTCTGAATATAGACTTGGAGGAACCGGTCGATAACGCTCACGGCTTGGGGGTGCTGAACCTGTGGGTATTTGGTGTTTTACAACACCTGTGCAGCCGAAATCCTCATCGTGTCTGGCAAACACTTTCTCCTATTTGCTAAGCAAGTTGGTCATCTCCCCCTGCTGGTTTGGAGTCAGCTCGTCTCCTTGTAAGGACAACACTGGATGTGGTTCAGTGGCATCAGCACTCCCCATAGTCCCTATCCGCCTCACCTCTACTTCCACAACATCGGTTGCCACACTGTTGAGGATGAGTTCTTGTTCACCTTGAATGTCTTCCGTGGCAACTTCCGTCACTTGGGCCAATGGTTGGCGCTGGGGCACCTCTACAGGGTAAGGATTTGGATTACAAAGCCTGCAGGGCACTCGTCCACCACTCAGAGTCGCCAAGATGCGACCCACACGCCATTCAGAGTCAGAGTCAGACAGTGGTTCTACAATCACCTTACACGACTGGCTAACACCATTTTCTGATACCTGTGTCCAGACGATCATTTCCGACTGAGGTGGGGGGATGATTGGTTCCTGTCGTGGCAGTTTTGCCATTCCTTGATAGGGGGGAAGGGGCCCTCTGGTGGTGATCCGCTGGCACTCTGCGAACGCCTGTGCCCAGGCCTGCCCTTCTACCAGAGGTAGTGTAGTTTTGAAAGCCAACAGGCCCGGGTGGTTCCCCTGAGTGAGAGCAGACCAAAGAGGTTTAATAATGTTCATGCCAAGTATACCTTTATCTGGTCCCAAACAGTCATCATTTACAATTATTACCCCCTTCCCTAGAGCCTGGACACTTCCCACCATACAGTCGACCAAGGCATAGCCCACATAAGGGATCTTCAAGCCATTGGCAGCCCGTAAAGTCAGCCAGGGGGCATCAGCAATGTTGGTCAAAAGGGTCCCCTCCAGATGTTTCTTAAACAAGCTTTGGCTGAGTAAGGTAACCTGTGAACCAGTATCAAGCACAAATGGCACAGAATTTCCATTAATTTTTATAAATACATTAGGGCACTCACCAATCAACGCAGACTTGTGTCGTGATGTGGGCTCCTTATCTGGGATAACTGCCCCTACTACTTGGCCCTCAGCTGTAGGGGGATTTAAAAATCCCGACGCCCTGATGGTCTGCGGGGACACCAACGCTGCACATGCCCAGTTTCACCACAACTTCGACAAATGGGTCGGCCTTGTGCATCCCACTGGTAGGCGAATGTACCTGGTTGCCGTTGCCTCACTTGGGGAGCTCGTGTTGAGGCCGCATGTAAATCCATAGGCTGGCCATTGGGAACTGGGGGCAGTTCCCTGGATGAGAGATGTACTTTAACTTCCTCCATCAGGCTAGTTGAAAGGGCCTTCATCTGCTCCTTCATCTCTCCCATCAGCCCTTGCTGCAGTTCAGTTCGTATTTCGTTCTTTAGTTGCTCCAGGTTCACCGAGGAATTTCTTTGCGATGGGACAGTGACCCTCTGAGAGACAATAGCATCATCTCCCTCCTGCAGCTCCTGTTCCAGGGCCCGAGCTTCTTTACATGCAGCGGTAAAGGACATGCCCGCATCCCGTCGCATCTGTCTACTCAACTCTTGCTTTATGGGCCCGGTGCGCAGACCCACCATAAGCTGGTCAAGCAGTTCGTCGACTCTCAATTCAGTTCCACCCGCGTCTTGTTCACGCCATCTGGAAAAGACTTCCCTTAGTCTCAAAGTAAAAGCACTCACATTTTCCTCTGCTCTCTGTCTACAGTTAAAAAAACTTGCCCTTAACTGTGCCTTAGAGGCTGGTTTAGCATACAGTCTTTTTAACAGGGCTAATACTTTCTGTCCAGTGTTTTTATCTACAGCCTCAATCAGTTGCAGTTCACGCTTGGCATCTCCTTCAAGAGCACCCAATAGAAAGTCAGCTTGCTGTTGTTCACTTAGTCCTTGTGCCCTTAGCATGGCCTCCACCTGAACCCTCCATTCTTCAAATTTTATTTTGTCACCATCAAATTTTGGAATCCAGGCAGCCCCCATAAACCATGGCATAACAAACTGAGCCATTATGGCTGGATTATTACTACTATTCTGGGCTTGCGGGTTACTGCTACTATGTGCTTGGTCCATTTCCTAACAGTGGAGCTGGTATCCTGCACGACTACGCCACTTAATTGAATGTCACACCTGGTGCGAGATTCTTAATTACCAGCATTTAAAGTTATCCACTGTTAGGAAAAGGGAGACCACTAATAGCTAGTTTAATCAGTTTAATTCACAAGTACGGGACACATAAAAATAAATAAGCAATAAAAAACAGCAATAGTATAAAACCACAGGATCCGTCATTCAGCTCAAAATAGACAGCACATATTCAATATCATAGTCATCCAGCTCAAAATAGACAGCACATATTCAATGTTAAATCACAGTTCATTAGTCTTAGGAGGTGCGCGTTGCTGATAAGTCCAAACAAACGCCTTTTGGAATCACAGTTCGTAGTCCGAGTCCAACCGCGCAAATGCACGTAGTTACAGCAGTAGAGGCAATAGGGAGTGGAATGCAGTCATCCAATGCAATCTCTCGCTGACACCTGGCAGCCTTCCACACCGCTCCGCGGCCTTGTTTAAATAGCTGTAGCACTGTGGAAGGACCAAAAGAAAGCCCTCAGTCGCGAACACACACAGATCTCAGATCTCACTCACACAAATACATATGGACAAGACAACGTTCCTTTACTTAGCTTAAATAAGCGTTGAATCATGTTCCGCGTCTCGTCGTTGCCCTGTCTTCCTTTTCCGCCGACCTGCGCTCTGTCGCTGCTTTGTCCACCCGCAAAACCCTTCAGTAACGCTCCAGTCCACAGTCTCCACAGAATCTCCGCTGCCAAGCCTGCTTTCTCCCGAATTCTCCGCTGCTTTCTCCCGTGTGTCCGTGCCTTCTCAGTCCATTTTTCCCCTCCTTCTCCTTCGTTGCACCTGCTTTTTTATCAGACAACAGAACAACATGCCAGCCCCGCATAGTCTCACATCTCGCCAATGCTGGGCGAAGAGGGGTGTGTCCCAGGTAATCTCAGCTGACCGTAATTACGTGAAGCCCTAATTGTAAAGTGTTAGATAAATGTCCACAGCAAATCCACAGCACTCAGTGCTCACACACACAAGGTCAGTCATATAAGTCCAATGGCAATCACTTCACACTGCACAAATTATAATAAATTAAAATGCAAACCACACGTGAATGAATAAGACACACTGTACATAAAGCACACAAATTAATTAAGGCATTAAGTTTAACTGGGTTCACAAATTATGGCACAGCTTAGAATGAAGTTCTACACTTGACACATGCTTCAACTTCTGCTGCGCAGCCGCACTTCAAATTGGTTCCAAATTTTCCAAGATGGCGTCACCTTGTCGGCTTCAATTCCATAGAACACTGCTGAATGCAACCACACTGTCCAGTTCTATATATACAGTCTATGCACACACACACAAAGCAATTTAGAAAAACGATGCAGATTCAGCTAGGATTTGAACTAATGTCTCCAGCTTGGATGGTTGCATTCCACACGGAACCAAGAGAACAGATTAGTCCTTCTGTGCTCCCTGACAACTGTCTCATAGGCTGCACACAACCAACAGTAACTGAACTAGCCTTGTGGATCCCCAATCATCAAGCTATTCTTGCAGCTATTTCTTTCCCTGTTTCCTTTGTCAATTGACACTGACTCCTAACCTAGATACTTTACAGATACACACACATACACACACACACAAACACACACACACGCGCGCGCACACACACACACACACACACACACACACACACACACACACACACACAGAGAGACACTATATGTAATAAAACTTTGATTAAAAGTCAGGAGAGGAGTGAGCAAACTGTAGTGACAGAGACAGCCACCAAAGGGAATGGCAGACGAAGAGTACAAACCATGAAAGAATAGGAGAGCACAAAAAAACACATCTCTTCTCTGTACCCCCCCCCCTCTCTCTCACACACTCACATTCTCTCTCTCTCTCTCTGTTTTTCTCTCTCTCTCTGTGTTTCTCTCTCTCTCTGCTGAATTTTTACAGATGCCAAATAGGCTATGCTCAAATGCTTGAGTTCTTCTCCTCAAATTTCATTTGGATGGTCCATGATTAAATAATTACGCACGCTTTGATGTGATATTTCTTTAGCACAACAATTCCAATTTTATGCCTCTCAACCATCACATCAAGTAACATCAGATTCCCCTCTATATTGCCATCTAGTCCCCGTGTATGTGTGTGTGTGTGTGTTTGTGTGTGTGTGTGCCTGTGTGTGTGTGTGTGTTTGTGTGTGTGTGTGTGCGTGCACACTGGTGCCTTCAATTCAACTCTGAAGCTAAAATCACTAAAGTGTGGCCTTGGACAGTAACCAAACTGATGGTTCTCTCTGTGTCAGGTAAGGTTCCATTTTGCACATTGTGCTGCAATTCTGTTAATTATCATAAGAATGACATTGGTGTAAATTATCTTTCATGCAGTCAGGCAACATCAACGTCAGATGAAATATCTCCCCATATTTGCATGTTTGTATGTAGGCATTAAGGGAGGTGCAGACTATATGAAGTATAATTTATGAAAAGTGAACATTCTGCTGAACCCCTCTTTTCTTCTAACTTTTTAATGTAGAAAATATAAGATGATATTTATGACATCCATTTATTATGTGTGTGTGTGTGACAGAGAAAGAGGCAGAGAATCCCCAGTGGATTTACAGTGATGAATGCGGCATTGCGCGATTGCCGATATTAGATGAGAGATTCAGGATTTCACTTCAAACATTTATCTCTGGAAATGAAAGATATATTTGATTTTTTAAGATTTTATTCCAAGGATTACCCCAGGGAAATGGGGGTTTAATGAGCCAAATTCAACTCACAGAGCGAGAGAGAGAGAGAGATAGAGAGAAACTTTGCTTTGTTTTTATGGCTTGAAAGTGTATTCTTAAATATCCCAGTTTTAAAGTTAGTTGTAGTCATTTTTTTCAGTCTGTCACTCGGGTGGTGAGAACTGATGTCATTTTGCCCCCCCCCCTCTCTCTGTGTTGTGTGTGTGTGATGTCTTTGACTTCAACACAGCATGATTTTTAGAGTGCAACTTAAAAGTGAGGGCACCATCCATCTCTCTCTTCTATTCAACCTCCCCAACACACACACACACACAAACAGGAGTCAGTATGCAAACAGGAGCAACATATTGTAGGCCAGAGGGGTGTGTATCTCACTCTTTCAAAGATTTTTCTAGCACTTGATCTTTTGATGGGGGGTGTGTCTGTGTGTATTTATCTGCCTGCCTGTGTGTGTGTGTGTTAGAGAGAGAGAGAGTGTGTGTATTGCAACCGCATATACATTTGGGAGCTAGACTAGGAGTCCTGGCTGTGCTAGCTAGTCTTTATGCTAATCAGATGTAATTGCACAGTCTGCGTTCAGTCTGTCCTCTTTAATTCGGCAGAAATTTGCATGATTATGCTACACACTCAAATATGCTAATCTCCTCATTTTCCTTCCCCTCTGTGGCGCTTATCCTCCGTGCAAGCTCTCTCTGTCTCACACACACTCACTCACACACACATGCACACACACAAATGCACACAGACTCGCACACTCGCTCGTTCACTCGTTCGCTTACTCTCGTTCAGGCCTCTGCTTTTATCTGGCCCTCTGTGAGCACGTATGTTCAGACGTCTGATTCCAGACTCCACTGGCGAGTGTGCAGACCTCTCATAACCTCTTCCATGTAATGGCGCATGTTAAAAAGCCAAATGCCTACTGGTGATGGGAGTGTTTTTTTTAATCAATTGTGTGTCTGTGAAACATTCGACTCAATTGTGGAGCTCATGGATTTTTCCTTTGCATGCTTTTTATGTCTTTGCTAGGGCTGTAACTTCTTCTCTGTTGAGTTTGCAGAGGTTCGTAATGGCTGGCCGATGCATAAATTGGACAAAAAGACCCATGCACAGAGATCAGCAAAAGGATAGATTTGACAGACATTTTGCTAGGGCTGAAACCTCTTCTCATATCCCCCCTGTGCGAGTCCTGTGCAAGGGTTGTGTTGACCTGCTGATTTCCTTCTCCATGCCTCGTTCCAGTTCATATGTCTGTGACATTCTCCCCCGCCACCAAAGCCCAGCAAGCTGGACACAGTGATGGAACCAGAACTGTAGATTATGTTGATGGTTGACCTGGCAACCATCCCTACAGTATATTCTATCTACAGGACATGACGTTCAGGGGTCTAGGGGAATTAAGGGTAGAACGTTTTGGTGGAGAACTACCTGCATGTTAATAAAAGTGACCTCGCTTTCACAGCGTAAACGTTAGTGTTGGTGAATCTGTGCACACACATGGTGTCAAAAACATCCACTCACTCCGAGAAAGGAAATAGCCAAACATGTCATTTACAACATGAAACACATCCATCTCGTCTCACTCCCTGAGAAAGGAAATAGCCAATTGTGTCATTTATAACATGAATTTATGAGGAGTGCTATGGACTTTTCTTCTCTCTTGCTTCAGGATGGAATTTCTCTTATGTTTACAAGTGTTAGACTCTTTTCAGCCGCCTTCATAATCTGCCGATGTGGTAGGAGTTGTGTTGGTGGAAATTATTACATGTCTCTCCAGAGCTTTAGATGAGCTTTCATAGCAGCAAAAAAGAAATGAGCTATGACTTCGCTGAGACATAGGTGCCGATACCGTGGGTGCTCCGGGGCTCAAGCACCCACGGAAAATATCGAGCACCCACGTGTGCCATCTTACAGTCCCGGCTAAATTTACATAAACTGTTTTCATGTCTGGATAACGGGAGAGTGTTCAGGAGTCAAACAACGGATCATGCATGCGTGTTTTAGGCATAGTGTAGGTCCCATTCTGTGACTGAAAGTGTGCAGAAATTGTGCCTTTACTTAACAGCATTTGAGAAACTTCCTCGGAGTGACGCCCATGGACTCCCGCAAACTCTATTGGCGTTTTGTGTGCCGGCTGCTGTTGATTCCCTAAAGTGTTGAAATGCATAAATTACTATTTACTATTTCTGTACATACACACATAGTTCATGAGTTGAGACCCTACAGCAATAGTACATGTCCACTTGATGAGCTGCGTGCATAATAGATCAAAACTAAGCAACGCACAAAAGCGAGGCGAAGTTAAAAGTAATTTACTGATAAATGATCGTACTGATCATGCTTGATGAGGACAACAGGTGCTTTTAAAGTGGAGAGAAGCAGGAAGTGCAGTAGAACACATATTAGTCGTACTGTATGTGAATGGTCTGCGCATCAAGCTCACAATCTCTACCTTGCCTTCACCCAACCCAACACCCTAAACCACAGGCCAGTGAATTTGACTTGAGCATAAGAAAACTCAATTCTCAACCTCATAAAATAAAATAAAATACACTATGGCACTTAATTCAAGCTAATGCATACATTATAAAGTATAGTGTCATTGAACATAAATGACCCCTATTTTTAGGACAAATACAGATGATACATAAGCACAGAAGCTAGACACAAAACCACAAATTCTGCTTATTGTAATGTATAGCTACTAAACCCAAGTGGGTTGAAAATTGCACTCAACGCTGCCTAAACTACAGCTGCAAGACCAAAGCCGATAAATAAGATAAATGTTGAAAGTGGTGCAAAATTCTCTCTACACAAAAGCAGTAACCCAATTATTCCAAGAGTTTACCTCAAGTAAGCATCAGGGGAATCTGAGAAATTGGGTCTTTTAGTGTGTGTGTGTGTGTGTGTGTTGTGTGTGTGAACACGTGAATCTGAAATCTGGCCAGTGGCCTTGGCTTCTGTTTTGTCTTTGTCTCTCCTCTCGCACTCACTCAGCACCAGTAACAGACTGTGTGTGTGTGTTTGTGAGTGTGTGTACTGTGTTCAGTGTGTACACAGCTGTCAGGGTCAATAAACAGGGTGAGTTAAACCACTTTATGTTGACACTGATCATGGACTAAAGCGCGCACACACACACACACACACACACACACACACACACACACACACACACACACACATAAGCACACTCTCTCGCACACACACACACACTTTATGTTGACACTGATCATGGACTAATGCGCGCACACACACACACACACACACACACACACACACATAAGCACACTCTCACACACACACACACACCCACACACACACAAGCAAAGCAAGCAAACAATTCATCACATTTGTGTGTGTGTGAGCGTGTTTGTTTGTGCGTGTGTGCGTGTCTTTGAACTGAAGGTGCCTATGTCCGTGAATTTTGCCAGAAAGATCTCCCCCAGCACATAAATTATGCCTTTGAATTTCCGGCATCTGCAGCGAAGGCCATTAGAAATCTCCATATTCATGAGCGGAGTGAATAATTAATGCGGAAATTAAAGACAAGAAAACAACCTGGCCACTCTGATGAACCCTGATTTAGACTGGACACCTGCTTACAGGAAATTGCAGCACAGTTCACTTATACTATACTGTAATACGCCAGCTACCCAAGTTATCTCTGTGTGTGTGTGTATGTTTGTATGAGAGAGAGAGAAAGAGAGAGAGAGAGAGAGAGAAAGAGAGAGTATGTATGCAAGTTAGGATTATTGAAAAAGAAAGTGTCACAACCATTTCCCAAACACATTTAATAATTCAGTTATCATGAGTTGAGCAGGACAAGTGCCCTCCTTTGGCTGGTCAAGCTGTATCAAATACTCATATAAATATAACTATGACACAAAATTTTATATTTTTAGAGATGTCCAGTTGCCATAGCAATCTACCTGATGGCACATTGCATGGTGACTCAGACCAAACCAAAGCTCCAGAACAGAAGACCAGCAAATACAGGATGAGACTCATTTAATGATACCCGGGCAGAGCACGCTACTGTCCCACAGACCTGGCAACTGATGTGACAAGCGATGTTGCCACAACAATATGAAGAGTGGAGGGAGAAAGAGGTTTCTTTGCAAGGTTACACAAACACACACACTAACATGCCAACACACTAAGACCAAGTTACACAAACACATACACTCACACGCCAACACACTAAGACCAGGTTACACAAACACACACACTAACATGCCAACACACTAAGACCAGGTTACACAAACACATACACTCACACGCCAACACACTAAGACCAGGTTACACAAACACACATACTAACATTCCAACACACTAAGACCAGGTTACACAAACACACATGCCAACAACACACCAACACACTAAGACCAGGTTACACAAACACACACGCCAATACACCAACACACTAAGACCAGGTTACACAAACACACACACACACCGCCAACACACTAAGACCAGGTTAAACAAACACACACGCCAACACACCAACACACTAAGACCAGGTTACACAAACACACACACTAACATACCAACACACTAAGACCAGGTTACACAAACACACACACTAACATACCAACACACTAAGACCAGTTTACACAAACACACACACTAACATACCAACACACTAAGACCAGGTTACACAAACACAAACACACACCAACACACCAGGTTACACAAACACACACACTAACATACCAACACACTAAGACCAGGTTACACAAACACACACCAACACACCAGGTTACACACACACACACACAGTGTTGGGAGGGTTACTTTCAAAACGTATTCCGTTACTGAATACAGATTACATGCCCAAAAATGTAATCTGTAACGTATTCCGTTACGTTACTCAATCTGAGTAACGTATTCTGAATACTTAGATTACTTCCGCATTGAATTGCATTTTATAAGTGTAGGAATGCGGCCATCAAATCCTGCTTAGGCCTACTAAACAGGCCTATTCTGGTGTGTTCTTCTGTTCCAAATGGCTGAAGTGTTAGGCCCACATAGGAGAATGTAAAGTCAACTAAGCTACCTGATACAACTTTAAAATAGCAAGGTGACCACTAAAACTACTGTACAGCAGGCGACTAGGCTAATTAAAACAAACTAAATAAATAGGCTACTTTAAGGGCGTAGCCAGAAAATATATTAGTGCCTGTGAGATTTTTCGGTGGCATCAACCCAGTACAAGTGAGGGGCGCATATGACAGGTGGAACGCAAATGACCTGTAAATGTAGTGTTTACATTTACAGGTCATTTGCGTTCCACCTGTCATATGTCATATATCTAGGCTACTGTATATCAGTGCTCTCAAAATGAACGTGATTGCGTAATGACAATCAAAAACCGCACGTTAAAATATGCTAGCCTACTCGCAAGAATAATTCTTCAGAGGCTGCACCATATAATTCATTTTAAAACGTAAATGTAGATCTAATTAGAAAAAAAAAAATAATCCATAAAGCTATTTTAAGTTAGAATAAAAAACTTAGAATGCAGTGCCTATTTTAGAGATTGGTTTAATTGTAGGTCTAAATCAACACGTGAACTAGGCTCTGTTTATTGATTAGCAAACTGTGTAACCGATTGGCCGAAGTAGCCTGAGCTATTAATACTTGGGAAAATATCCTTTGAACAGACATCAGGAACCGCGATCAGTGAGGAACAGGAGTTAGCCTACCTCCACTTACTTTACTCCTCCGATGACGCGTCCATAATGCGCGCTGGCTGCGTTTTGAGGCTAGTGCAAGACGGCGGGGCTTGGATTTAAACATGGAAATCATAGATTGCTTTCAGGAGCTTCTGGGAAATGGAGTTGCCTTAATTTATTTAGAGAGTGAATAAACTTATGAAACAGAGAAGTATCGTCATGTAATCCATTGATTTTAACAATGTAACTGTATTCTAAATACCAACTATTTAACTTGTAACTGTATCGGAATACAGTTACTCATAATTTGTATTCTGAATACGTAACGCCGGTACATGTATTCCGTTACTCCCCAACACTGCACACACACTAACATACCAACACACTAAGACCAGGTTACACAAACACACACACTAACATACCAACACACTAAGACCAGGTTACACAAACACACACACTAACATACTAACACACTATGACCAGGTTACACAAACACAAACACACACACGCCAACACACCAACAAACTAAGACCAGGTTTAACAAACACACACGCCAATACACCAACACACTAAGACCAGGTTACACAAACACACACACTAATATACCAACACACAAGACCAGGTTACACAAACACACACACTAACATACCAACACACTAAGACCAGGTTACACAAACACAAACACTAACATACCAACACACCAACACACTAAGACCAGGTTACACAAACACAAACACACACCAACACACCAGGTTACACAAACACACACACTAACATACCAACACACTAAGACAAGGGCATCGTAGTGGGGGGACAAGTGGGAATAAATTACCCGGGCCCCAAGTGGGGGGAGGGCCCATAAGGAGTTGAATTTTATTTTCCTTAATAATAAATAATTTCCTTAATTTAAAGATCTTAATAAATGTTATTAACTAATATAGATGCAAATATTTCGGGTAAATGCATCAGTTGATTGATGTATTAAATTGTGTCCAAGCCAACATTGTTTGAGGGCAGGCACCCTCTCCCTTGCACAAAATGGTTCAGTCCGCCTTCCCCTGCTAGGCGCATTTTTGAAGTAACGTTCATTCTGCCGAAGCGGCAATGCAGACGGTCACGGTGTGAAGATGTCTAGGTCTAAGAAAGCTAAATCCGGTTCCCAGAAAAGAAAAGAGAGGCAAGAAAGGGAGAAAAAAAGAAACGAGGGAAAACAAGTGTTAACAGCCTTCTTTCCCAAGAAAGGTGAGCCCAATGTGAAAGCAATAGTCTACAAATGAAATGAACTCCTGAAGGTTACAAAACACTTCAATACCACCGCGAATCCGCGATTATCAGTGCTAAAACAGCATTAACACAAAATTAGAAATAACATGATGCCTGATTTATAGCCTACCACAACATTTCAATAGCCTACTAATTCGAAAATTATTATGAGCTAATAGCTTAACTTAGTAGGCTCAATGTTTATAGGTTCATGAGGAAAGGCTGTCAAATTAGTAGCAAAGCTAACTTGTGAAACGCATCACACTCAGTTAGCTATAGATAGCTGTTCTCTCAGCCAAAAGTGTTCAATTTGTATAGATAGCTGTTCTCTCAGCCAAAAGTGTTTTCATTCATTTCATGTTCTAGCTTTTAAACATTCTTCAAATAAAACAGAAATTCAGTGAAGTCTTGGGTAATATGATTATTTTCTGTTATACAGTACATATAAGAGTTGTTAGATTAATTCAATGTGTGATTAGATAGTAGTTAGTTGTGAACCTCATGCTTCATGCTTACAGCCGGTGGTTGGTTGGTTGGTTGGGGGGGGGGCCCATGGCCACCACTTGTGCATAGGGCCCAGAATTTGGTGTTACGCCCCTGCACTAAGACCAGGTTACACAAACACACACACTAACATACCAACACACTAAGACCAGGTTACACAAACACACACACTAACATACCCAGTGTTGTATAAAGTACTAGAAAGCAATACTTGAGTAAAAGTACAAGTATCGTACTAGAAAAAGACTTTGGTAGAAGTGAAAGTTGCCTTTTAGAATATTACTTAAGTAAAAGTCTTAAAGTATCTGATATATACTGTACTTAAGTATCAAAAGTAATTTTCTGATATTTAATGTACTTAAGTAAAAGTAAAAAGCAAGCGGTTTTATTTTGAACTTTTATTGTAAACTTTATTTTGGCTCTCTTATAGTAAAGCATAAAGCATATTCAAGTCAAGTCAAGTCAGATTTATTTGTATAGCGCATTTAACATGCACAGAGTGCAACCCAAAGCGCTCCACATATAAGACATTGTCATTGACACAGACTAACAAAGACAATAGATGCCGGACGGAGCGGCGTAGTCGCCAGCGTACCCGTGATACCAAGAGATACATTTAAGAAATAACAAACACAAAAGATGCCGGACGGAGCGGCGTAGTCGCCAGCGTACCCGTGACACCAAGACCGTCCGAATTTGTGATGGGTGACCCTGCTGATTGTCAGCTCGGTGGTCCTAGACAGTGACCGTTTGTTGTTTCATGGTTGACGCTGTCATCAGAGTTTCTTAGCACTCAATCCAGACTCCAGGCACCGGTAGATGCTAGCATGGCAGCTCGCAAGTCAGCCGCAGCTCGGTGGTCGTGGCAGCTGCAGATCTCTTGCAGATTGACGTTAGGCCCCCTTGCTGAGCAATCCCTCCATCCAGACATTGGATGTGCATCGTCACGGATGGATGAGGGACTTCAGAGACATAAGGCTAGGCTAGCCAAGGCGCTCATCAGCCCAATGGAAGCTGGTTAACGTTAACTTGACGTTGATGGTGTCAGCCGAGTTTGTTAAACAGAAAAAAGGACTAAGAATAACACAAAAACGATCGAAAATAATATGAATAAAGAGTGATTACATTTAACTAGAAAAATAAATACAAAAAAAATATATATATATATTCAGGGTTCCCATATCTTCTTAATCTCACTCATCAAATCAAATCACATTCTTTTCTAGGACTTTTTAGGCACAATTCTCTGAAATGAAAAATAAATAACTTATTTCTTTCACACGTCTGTTCATCTTCAAAAGAAGCTGGTTTTCAAAGTTGCCAGAATTCAGTGCCCGGGAGTTTCAGGCCCAAGACCGACCATAGTGGTGGAAATTGGATAAATTAAGCAACATTTCAGCTCTTACTATCCTGTAGTTTTTATTAGTACCATGGTAACAAATGTGTAAAGGTTATAATAATTCACTGAGAAGTTAACAAAAAATATTCCACTATTCCACAAGTTACCAAAACAGAAAGAAAGAAAGAAAGAAAGCCTTTGAAATGTAGCCTATCCCATGCTTCCACAAAGAGGCATATTGAACTAATGTTTAGACTACATGTTTTTTGCATGGGTAGGCTATATTGTTGTTTGGTGATTTAGCCTACTCCTTTACTACACCCTCTTCTGAGCAAACAAGGCATATAGGTTTATCATGTAGGGTAATTGCTCTTTCTTACATTAAATAACTTTAATTTATCCTCTCTACTTGTCCCTGTAGTCATGGCCTCCTCATCACTAATTTCGGGCTCATAATTTTCAGTGGTCGACTGGTTGATCTGCTGTTCAGTCTCTCCTGGCCTCTTTCTACCCTCCATCCTTCCTAACGCTTGTGTCTACTGTAGGGCCGGCTTGGCTATCCGTATCTGAGAAAACTTTTTGGAAAAGACGGGCTATATGGACCCAACCAACTCTTTTTGGGAGGGGAGAACTCCCTCACGTAGGCTACAACCCATGCAGAGGCATTGCATTGGTGCCATGCACAGAATGCGGAACGTGTCCTACTTTAAGAAAAGATAGACTAACGTGACAAATGTCAATATCTGTTTCCTCGACCGGCCCAAAAGTGAAGCGGCCCACCGGGAATTCTCCCGATTACCCACCCCGGGCCTGATTCAGTCTTACTCTTCTTGGACTGAAGACAACTCCTGCGATGCTATGGATAAATAGCCTTTCACAGGCCGCTAGGGCAGGTAGCCGATGTACAGAAACATTTCTTGCAAATACGAGTGTATGACGTTATATTCACCACTACCCTGTTCACCGAGTTCACCACTATCTTCGGGGTGGTCGTCTATGATAACGGAAGGTCCTCCAGTAGGTGCTCGTGCTTCCATGGTGGTTTCAGTTGTGCGTCCTCCTCCTTTAGCAAACAAACAAGAGCTGAAATAGAGCGCGCAGCGTGCGGAGCGTGCGTAATGCAATCTAGGAGCAGTGATTCGCCAAACCTCCCTTATTGCAGTCGCACACATTTTTTCTAATTTTATGTTTTAGTAAAGATTAACGAAGATGCTTAGTGGAAATATAACGGAGTAAAAGTATACATTTTATGTAGGAAATGTAGTGGAGTAAAAGTGGAAGTTGACATAAATTTAAATAGCGAAGTAAAGTACAGATACGTGAAATTTCTACTTAAGTACAGTAACAAAGTATTTGTACTCCGTTACATTACAACACTGAACATACCAACACACTAAGACCAGGTTACACAAACACACACACTAACATACCAACACACTAAGACCAGGTTACACAAACACACACACTAACATACCAACACACTATGACCAGGTTACACAAACACAAACACACACCAACACACCAGTGGACGTATTCACAAAGAATTTTAAGGCTAAAAGTAGCTCCTAACTGGTGAATTTAGGAGCAACTCCTAAAAATATTGGCCGTGTCACTCCTAACTTTAGGACTCCTAATTTTTCTCACTAAAAGTAATTCACAAAGCATTTTAGACCTAAAAGTAGCACCTAAGTTTTTTGTGGCATTTCGCGTCGCAATGTTTTCAAATCCTATGCGGCTACAGGAGCTTCCAATCGTGAGGGAACAATTTTGCATTGTAGGCATAAGGGATGCAATAACGCCACCAACAACCAAAACTACTCAATACGTCTCATTGTGTAAATTTGATTCACAATGAAACGTTACATTTAATTTACATGTTAACAATGAGTAGTTTTGGTTGTTGTTGGTGGCGTTATTGCATCCCTTTTATGCCTACAATGCGAAATTGTTCCCTCACGATTGGAAGCTCCTGTAGCCGTATACGCATTTCAAAACATCGCAACGTTAAATGCCACAAAAAGCCGTTTGTGAATAGGTCTTAGTGAGTTAGGAGTCCTCTAGACTTCTTTTAAGCTGTCCCAGACTTAGGTGCTACTTTTAGGTCTAAAATGCTTCGTGAATTACTTTTAGTGAAAAAAATTAGTCCTAAAGTCCTAAAGTTAGGAGTGACATGCCCATTATTTTTAGGAGTTGCTCCTAAATTCGCCTCTTAGGAGCTACTTTTAGCCTTAAAAGTCTTTGTGAATACGGCCCCTGGACATTTTATCATAACTCGGTTGCGGCTTTGGGTCGAATCAGTGACGCATGCACGTCAGGTCAAAACCAGGCCATTTTCGTGGGTCTATCACAAGGTGGCAGTCTCGTCAGGTCTCGCTGATCACTTCCCGGAAAGTTTACACAAGTAAGTAACAGGCAACACTTCATATTTCATGAAAGACATTATATCTCCATTTCTAGAAAAAAAAACAGCGATTTTGATGTAAACTAGCCACTGTTTAGCTTGGGATTTCTCAGGAACAGAGGCGTGTAGAAATACACGGTTTGCACCCACCGAGAGCTTAAAATCTCACCTTTTAATCGAGCTATTTTATGTGTTTATAGCTATAACACAGAAATTTTGTGGCTGTACAAAAATCATCAACAATGGTCTAGATTGCTGACACTCTAGGACAAAGCTCCCGAAAACAGCCTGGCTTTCAATGAGTTAAGAGAAAACTCCTAGCTAAAATCTTTTAGTGCGATTTAGGAGTACTCCTAGTGGTAAGATAAAAGGCTTTGTGAATACGGCCCCAGGTTACACAAACACACACACTAACATACCAACACACTAAGACCAGGTTACACAAACACACAGGGGACAGTGATGAATAAAGAAAACAAAGAGAGGTAGAGAGGGTTACAAATGAACAACTATAGAGAGAGATGTGGATATTTACTACTGTAACTCTGACAATACATAATGGTAATCCATGTGTGCATGTTGGTTAAGTGAGTTCATGTTTGTATGAAAGTCTGTTGAAGCCACTCTTGACTGTGGTGTATCTCCTTATTCAGGAGCTACTGTACTCTTAGTCAGGGACAGACATGGAGACCCCAGCATACATTTGTGTAAGCTTATTTCAAACATTGCTTTACATATTTTTATTTTTCATGGCATCAACACTTTTTTTTGTCTGTTTGTTTCTGTTTGGCTTGTGGGTGTGCAGTGCACCCATGCTGAGAGTTCAACAAACACATTCCAGATCATCAACACCAGTTAGCATGGCTTGAATAAAAGGAGTTGTGTTTGTGTTAAGCACTCAAATGTACATTGTGAAGTAATTGTCTCATGATAAACAATTGGATGAGGCTATTTGCACCCCTGGTACAATTAGCAGTGTATGTTATTCGTACCCTGGTGCAATTAGAAGTGAATGCTATTCATACCTCGGTGCACCCAGCAATTAGCCTGGCCTCTGCCTGCCTACGCACTCAATTTATTTTCCCTACAGTACTCTGTCTGGAATAGGTTGATTCACGCTCGTTTACTTCGGTAGTTGGGCAGCCGAGCCAACCAGCGAACAGAGGGCGTCCCTGAGAGCGATTACGTTACACAGGCATGGTGTTTCAATTACTACGTCCCCGCCCCCGAAGCAGCTTGGAATACATCAACATAGGAAGCGAAAAGGGCTTATACTCAGGGTAGGAATTTCACGGCGGCCACGACGGCCATGGCCACCTTCTGGATCCAAATCAGTCTGGGTTCAAAAGCGGCCACTCTACCGAAACAGCTCAGAAGCCTTAAAAGAACCCAGGGCGACCGTTCGGTCATCAGTACTCATTCTGCTTGACTTATCGGCTGCCTTTGACACGGTTAATCACTGCATCCTTCTCTTTATACTCGCTAACATGGGAATCTCCGGTTCTGCTCTCTCCTGGTTTGAATCCTACCTCACAGGACGCTTGTTTAATGTATCATGGCTTGGTCAGCTATCTGCACCTCACCATCTCACCACAGGGGTCCCCCAGGGCTCAGTGCTAGGCCCCCTTCTCTTTGCTATCTACACCACCTCCTTGGGACAGATTATCCATTTGCATGGCTTCTCATACCACTGCTATACAGACGACACACAGCTCTATCTGTCCTTTCTACCTGATGACCCCTTGGTTTCAGCATGGATCTCGGATTGCCTCTCAAACATAGCTACATGGATGAAGGCACACCACCTCCAGCTGAACCTCTCAAAGACTGAACTGCTGGTCCTCCCAGCTAAACCTACCATACACCACGACATCAACATCAAATTTGACTCCCTGTCTGTTTCACCTACCAGGACTGCAAGAAATCTAGGTGTTGTTCTCGACAACCAACTAAACTTCTCAGATCATGTTGCCTCAGTTGCCCGGTCATGCCATTTCGCACTCTACAACACACGGAAAATCAGGACTTACTTGACTCAAGATGCTACCCAACTTCTGGTTCAGGCAATAGTCATCTCACGACTCGACTACTGCAACGCCCTCCTGACCGGTCTCCCAGCCTGCGCAGTGAAACCCCTTCAGATGATCCAGAACACGGCGGCGCGCCTGGTCTACAACCAACCCAAAAGGGCACATGTTACCCCGCTGCTCATCCAGCTTCACTGGCTACCTATGGCGGCCCGCATCAAATTCAAGGCTCTAACCCTTGCCTACAAAGTAGTCTCCGGTTCTGCTCCCACCTACTTGAATGCCCTCATACATACATATGCTACCTCCAGACCGCTGCGCTCCTCAGACGAACAACGGCTAGCTCTACCACCGGTACGCTCAGGCCAATCCAAACTTTTCTCACCTGTTGTTCCTCGTTGGTGGAACACACTGCCAGTTCCTACAAGGGCAGGGACATCCCTCTCCATTTTCAAAAAACTCCTGAAGACCCAGCTCTTTAGAGAACATCTCCTCTCATAGCACCACTTACAACAAGTCTTGCTGATCCTAGCACTCACCAGCCGTCTTAAACTGACACGTAACTGTTAAAAACAGCACTCACTGATGCACTTATTCTTACTGTACTCTACCGTTTTTTAAATTGTCCTAAAATTTTTGAGAATTGCTTTAAAACTTAAACTGTTTACCATGTTGTAAGTCGCTTTGGCTAAAAAAGCGTCAGCCAAATGTAATGTAATAATGTAATGTAATGTAACATGTGCCAACCAACCCTGTGCATGGGGCAGGTTGGCACACGTGCACAACACCATTTTAATCATATATAACTCAAAACAAGGGATCATTTGTTGGCATTGAATGTATACATTTTGTAGCTGAGATCCCAAGCTTTCAGTTAATCACAATTTGACCATTTCAACGCATTGTAAGACGGAGAAATATAACCAAGAGTGAAAAGTGTTTCAACCAGCCCCGGTCTCCCGTTCTTAGGCCTGAGCGTCATAATCACACAATTTCTGTTAACTAACAAACTGACGGTTGTATGTTCACTGAACAAAGATTATGAAAATAAAACACAACTTTTCCACCTGAAACTTAATTTGAACAGATATTAGTATCGGAACCTTTCAGAATTCTTCACTTTCTGCTGACGAAAAACGAATATCCGCCATGTTTTTTGTGCACACGAGCAACGTGTTTTTGTTGTTACGTCACAGGGTGTGAATAGATGAGCTGTGTGGCCAAGGCTATTTGTACCAGGGGTGCAAATACTGTAGACACCTCATAAACAATTTAGTGTTGCTTGAGAACCAGTATATATAGGCAAAAAAGAAGTAAATTGAAATGGATGAAAATAAATGAATTTATTAACCAGTCATTGACCTCATATACACACATGCGGGGAAATCACAAAGTAAATCTGAGTTCCACAAGCACTGTTCAGTGTCTGTACTCAACAGAAAGGCCAAGGGTATACAGTTCAGAAGAATATATCATCCAGAAGCCAGAAAACAGTTCAGAAAAAAAAACTATCCAAACTCCAGTGGCAAATCCACAGGCACAGTCAAGTAAGTTTAGATGTTGCACAAGAATCCCAGGAAAACAGCTCAGTAGAGTTTTCACACAGACAACATCTCACAATGAGGCATAAAGAAAAGAGAAAAGAGTCCTTAAAAAGCCTTTGGCTAATGGGTAAACAGTGTAGCCTACGGGAGTTAGTACTCGCACTACTCTGGGCTAGCTGGGAAGGTCTGGACTTGGTGTGGTCATGGGATTTCTGTAATATCATGGAATTTTTATAAAGTCTATTCCAGACATGGAAAAGCTCATATTTGTTGCAGTCATGGAATATCAGGGAATTTTGTTGTAGCAATTTTAAATTTACTTGCCACACAGAATTGGTGTGTATCTGCTTGCTTGCTGTTTGCTTAAAAGTGGTTGTGGTTAGCCCAACTTTGTTAATTCAATGCCCATTTTTTTTTTCCACTCTAAAAAAGTCAAAGATTCTTGAACACTACGCAGCTGCTCTGAAATCTTTGGTCAGTATATTGTACCATGCATTATAGGTCATGGAAATTCAGGGGTTTTTTTTGTCAGGGGAAAGTCATGAAATTTTGCATTTGATTTAGAGTTGGAACCTTGTGTGCCTGGCGTGCCTAATGGGACAGAGAAGAAAGAACCACAGACATATCCATTTATTCATGCCTATCCAAACCCATGCTGCCACTTTAGCCATTCATCCCCTTCAAGTGTTTAACGTCCAAAATTCACAAAAACATATAAAAATCGCAAATTAAAACCTGTCTACTATCTAATTTCCTCTTCCTAGGAAACAGGCAAAGACATGTGTCCATCAACCCTTCCCTCACCTGTACTGACCATACCTGACAAAGGGTCTGAGCAAGCCCTTTACAAAATGCTTGTCGGCATGAAACCCCTCCACCTGACACTCGGCATGTCTCTCCCGTCTAACCTTTGTCTGAGAATGCCTCTGACAGGTTATCAGTCCTTTCAAACACAAAAAGAGGATCAGAGAGGAGGAACAAGAGTGGGAGGGAAATGGATGTACATGTGGCTGCCCTCTTCCATCGTGGAGTGAAAGATCACCCAACCGGCTGGGTTATCAATCACCTGCAGGATGGGCAAAGTGGTGCTTCTGTTTTGACTCCAGTTCCCACTGCGCAAAGAAACCTATTTTGGACGTCCAATTTCAGGTGCAGATTGTAACGCCAGATAATGTCTTTTTTCCCGACGTCCATGACATTCACAGGACCTCTGTATAACGTCCAAAATAAGTTACATAGTCCTATTGAAGTCCAAATGGGGTCATGGTTAGACGTCAAAATAGCGGACCTAGTTTGCACGTCCTGCAGTCTTCCAGAATCGGTCTTGGACCGACGGACACAATAAAGACATGATCTGCATGTCCATCAAACGTCTAATGACTTCTAATGTTTAGTGGGTTATAGACCCTTTCAAGAGAGTTCCATTATCAGCATCATAGTTGGCCCCACAAGGCTTCCTTTTTAACATTCCATATGTTATCTTAATGCAGAGGAAGTAGATTGAGGCCCAAATAGAACGTTCAAGCATTGTTTTTGTTTTTATTGTTGAAAGGGTCTATACTGCCTCAATGCAGACTCAGTGATGGCTCTTGCAGAAAGAAAGGAAAGCAGACAGACAGACAAAAAAGAAAAACAGACAGACCGAAAGAGAGAGAATATAAAGCTGCTAACACGTATATGTGAGTGGGTTGGCTTTACACATGCATTTATAGTACAAGGCCTTTTTGCCTTTGCACCTCCTGTCATGAGAGCAAGTGTCTTCGAGTGTCTTTGTGTGTCTTGATCCCTTCCTAATGCCTCACGATTTAACAGGCTTTACGTGTGGGCACTAATTAAGGGAGGTGTTTGTCTGACCCTGAAGGAAGGAGAGTAGATCTGTGTGTGTGTGTGTGTGTGTGTGTGTGTGTGTGTGTGTGTGCACGTTTGTGTGCACAATTGCATGAGTGTGTGTGGATTTGGGGGAGGTGATGACATAGATTGCTGTGAGACTAGCTTAGGAGTGTGCTTTTTAATTAGGCCCCGCTGAAAAGAGCTTCCTCGTTTATGATTAATTAAAATGGCACTCTTCTCTTCATCAGGGAGGACAAGCAATTAATGCAGGAGTTAACCATCTTTGCTGGTGGTGCATGTTTTAGGGTGGCAGATGAGCAATCAGTCCACACATCACACTCATCATACACAAATTTAAAACCAGTCCACACACACACACAGACACAGACACAGACACACACACACACACACACACACACACACACACAAGCACACTCTCTCTCACACACACACACACACACACATGCAGACCCATTTACTAACCTTATTTCCCATTCAGCATATTTAAGATTTTATCTGAGACCCAGAGAGAGAGATATGAGAAAAGTGTGGGGAACTGGTGGAGGACGGTGATGGGGCAGGTGATGTGTGGTGGGGCTCAGGTGATGGGGCAGGTGATGTGTGGTAAGCTCAGGCAATGGGGCAGGTGATGTGTGGTGGGGCTCAGGTGATGGGGCAGGTGATGTGTGGTAAGCTCAGGCGATGGGGCAGGTGATGTGTGGTGGGGCTCAGGTGATGGGGCAGGTGATGTGTGGTAAGCTCAGGCGATGGGGCAGGTGATGTGTGGTAAGCTCAGGCGATGGGGCAGGTGATGTGTGGTGGGGCTCAGGTGATGGGGCAGGTGATGTGGGGCAGGTGATGTGTGGTGGGGCTCAGGTGATGGGGCAGGTGATGTGTGGTGGGGCTCAGGTAGGTGATGTGTGGTGGGGCTCAGGTGATGGGGCAGGTGATGTGTGGTGGGGGTCAGGTGATTGGGCAGGTGATGTGTGGTGAGGATGGCGATGGGGCAGGTGATGTGTGGTGGGGCTCAGGGGATGGGGCAGGTGGGGGGAGGCATAAGGAGGTGGTGTAACATGTGGTGTAGGAGATGTGTAGGCATTGAAGGTGCACAGTGGCATAATGCTCTGTATCTGGGCGCAGGCCTAGCAGGTGATGGAGCAGATTTGAGGTGTGTGGTTGGAGGAGGCATAAGGAGGTGGTGTGTCCGGGTGCATGTCTAGCAGGTGATGGAGCAGATTTGAGGATTTACATTTCTTCATTTTACTGCTGCTGTTATATCCAACACCGTTTACAAGGGAGAGGATGTGAAAATGTTATGTGTCTGATGGAAAGGTGTAGGGTTAAAGACCCAGTGGTGATGTGTGTGTGGCAGGCAGGATGGCACTGTGTGTGTGTGTGTGTGTGTGTGTGTGGAAAGGAAGAGGAGACTTTGTGAGGGGCCAATAGACAAGAAAGAAACAGGGATTTAATGGAGTGTATCAGAAGACATGAAAAATGATGTAAGATGTTAGAGATTGCATCTGTCTGTCTACAGTATGTGTGTGTGTGTGTGTGTGTGTGTGTGTGTGTGTGTGTGTGAGAGAGAGAGAGAGAGAGAGAGAGAGAGAGAGAGAGAGAGAGAGAGAGAGAGAGAGGTGTGTGTGCGTGTGTGTGTGTGTGAGCGAGAGAGAGGTGTGTGTGTGTGTGTGTGTGTGATGTGAGAGAGAGAGAGAGAGAGAGAGAGAGAGAGAGAGAGGTGTGTGTGTGTGTGTTATAAATAGAGAGATGAGTGTGTGTGCACATACAGTACACTCTCGCTGTCTGACACTTTGAGCCTAGAGTAGATGAAGATCAAGAGCAAAATCATTCCAGAATTTTACAGAGAAAGAGGCCAATGTCCTTGGGAAGAATACAAAGTGTGTGTGTGTGTGCATATGTGTGTGTGTGTGTGTGTGTGTGTGTGTTCAGCAGCTCCCATGCAGGTCAGGACTCTGGTGAGGTTTAAACTTGGTCTCATGTGGCAGACGTGGACCAGATGGAATCTCAGAAGAGGCTCCCCCTTCCCAGTCAGCTAAGGTCCTGGAACTCACAGCAAATTAACTCACAACTTCAGTGACACCATCTCCAGCACTTTATAAAACACCATAATGAAAAAGTTTAGTTAAAAGCCTTCTGGGAAATTGGTATCAGCGCCTGAGAAGTGGAATTAAAGCATAATTAATGGCCTGTAATTATTCATAACTTGTGCAAGAGTGTGATGAAGCCAAAAAGAGAGAGAGAGAGAGAGTGTGTGTGTGTGTGTGTGCGCGCGCGTGTGCATTTATGTATGTGCACATTTGAGAGTGTATGTGTCTTTCCAACATTATTTTATTTATATTATTTTTTTATTATATTATTTTATCTCATTCTCATGCTTGAAGTTTGGCCTCTGCGGGGATGCAGTCAGGTCCTGCTGGTTCGCCTGGTCCAGAGCTCCTCATACTGCTGCGCCTTTCAGAGGATCAAACTGACCCCAGCTCCTGCCGCCTCCACTCTTTGTAAACACTAGAGATTCTTTGACACACTCTCTCTAACTCTAACTAGCCTCTCTTTCTCTCTCTCTCTCTCTCTCTTTAATTAGCCTCTCTTTCTCTCTCTCTATCTTGATCTCTGTCCCTCTGTCTTTCTTTTTTTTCTCTGTTTACATGTCTGTGTCCCATTTACTGGTGCTATTTAACAGCACTCAAATGTTCTGGGGTGCTGCTTTTGCTATTTCTCTCCCTCTCTCCATCCCCACTCTTTCTCTCCCTCTCTCTATCCCCACTCTTTCCCTCGTTATCTCTTTTCTTTTCATCATTTCAATTCTGTCTTTCTTTCTCTGAATTTACATGAACAAAATACCCTTTTTGCTTTTTAAATATTTGTACCTTATTTGTACCTCCATCCCTATTTCTCTCACAAGCATTGAGTGTAATTTGTGCAACTGTTCTGCATTCTACCTTGGTATAAAAATGAATAACTCGCGTCTCTCTCTCTCTCTCTTGCATCAGCCTCTCTCTCTCTCTCTGTTTCTTTCTCTCTCTGTCCCACATCTACGTTATTCTACCTTGGTGTGAATATGAGTATGTATTCAATCATTATGCTTCTCTTGATTGCATGACCACGAGGTGGATTCAGCTGAGTTGATAAGGAAGGTGAAGAGATGGGAAAGCATGAAGCGAATGAGTGGGTGACATGCATTCATTAACAAAGAGCTGCTTGTACTCACTACGCTCTACTGTTCACATGCAGTATGTGGGTTTACAAAGAGGTTAAGAAGCAATACTCCCTCAAAAATTCAGTAAGAACTAACTAGAATAGTTTGTTTGTGTGTGTGTGTGTGTGTGTGTGTGTGTGTGTGTTTCTGAGTATGTTTGTGTTTACAGCTTCATTGCACATTTGAAAAACCTCTCCACAGATAATGATTTTTTTTTCTGTCTACACCAAAATGTTTTTTAAAGCTTTTGAAAAGCAAAGAAAGCCGCCGGGTGTTTTCAAGGTTTTGTCTCCTTCATTGAAGGTTCTTGAGTGTATGCGAACATGAACATTCAAAGGCCCTTTGAAAAGACAAAAAGAAAAAAGAACCCAAGGTGGCCTTCATCAAGGCCCTTCTGGAATGCACTCTCACACACACCTACAATTATCCCAATTATCAAAGCAATCACAAATGTACTGCCATGCAGTCTGCAGTGCCTGTGAAGCATTCTCTCTGAATTCCTCCTGAGTTCTGTCAACATTCGCTTAGTGCTTCAGGCAAGCATGGGGTTGCAATGGAGAATGAGAGAGTTTTACATGTACACACACACACACTTTCACTCTCTCTCTCACACACACACACACACACAAACACACACACAGAAAAAGAGAGAGAGAGCGCTGGACGTGAGGAAAATCTCATTTTGTTGAATGAAAAAGTAACACAGCCTTGGGGAGATGCGTCATCCTGTTAGAGTGTTCTATAAAATCAATCTGTTTCCGTTTCTGTCTTTTGTCTTTGATAAAGAACAGAGCAAGATGTGAACTCACAGACTTTTCTGTCACACTCTACAAAAAAAGTGGACAACCTCATACACATAGGCTACACAGACATGCATTTAGTCACTATCTCTCTCCCTCCTCACACAGACACACAGATACACACACACACACACACACACACACACACACACTGCTTCATAAAGTCGCCCTCCACATACACACATACATACACTCTCTCTCTCTCTTTATCTGTCTCTCACACACTCTTTCTCTCCTTCACACATGCACACAGAGCTGTCTTTCCCTTCTCAAACAGCTGTTCTCAAAGGGTGTCAGATGGATCGATCCCTTTTTGCCAGAAAGTGCTGTGGGCAGCTGTCCAGGGTGCTGAAATTGGACTGGATGCTGTTCAGCCAGCCACGGTGCTGACCATGCAGTCTAGATGCAGTGTGAAGCCTCACAGACAGGTATGTCCACACAGCAGCCATCTTAGTAACGCCTGCGGGCAGATATTTCAGTCATGCAAGTCCTGGTTCCTACCTAATTTGATGGGGCAAGGGGCAGGCTTAAAATTACATATCTTTACAAGGGAACAGTCAAGGTACATGGTGACTAAGACATGCTAGTGCAGCCATACATGCTACTTCCATAGATGAGAATGCCAGTTCAAGCAAAGTTAAGTCAAGGGAAGATGAAGAGGGAATAAAGTCATGGTAAGTGCATTTCAAGTTGTTAGTAGCTACAAGCTGACAAGCATTAGTGTGTCAAGAATTACTGGTAAAATCTAAGAAATAATTCATAAATTACTTGTTGACTTTGTCTCCAACAAAAGATCGCAAGAATTCTTTTGAGGTTGTTTTGTCTTCCATGCATGACAGATTTGATGTGACTGTTTCTATGGCATTCACGACAGTAAATCAAAGAACATTCATGGGAGGGGAAATGTCAAATATGTGTTTACCGGCGAGGCATTTAATAAAGGAATGGGCTTTTAGTCCCAGAGATGCCATGCCAAGCACAACAGGACTTCCCTTTCGTTTCTGAGTGGTCTGTTTTCTTGCCTTTGATACAGCTGAAAGGCTGAAAACATGGAAACTGGAACGGCTCTGACTGTTGTCCCAAAAGGAGGGATGCTGAAGTGCACAGACTTCTCATCTTTCTATCAATATATTTTTTTTTCTCAGAAATCTTTCATGCAGGTATGGGCTTTCTATGCACAAAGCAAGACAGCACATGCATCTATATATCCCATGTTTCAAGGCACTCTTCTACAGAGGCTGTTGTAATGCATGAGCAGCAGCCTCCACATGTATTGGCATTCCTGGTGGACTTGTAAAAAGAGGGATACAAATCGTCTGTTGCCATTTTATCTGTCAACAATGAGGGACAATCCAACCTTAAAGGGAAGCAAATCTGTGAACAAAAATATATAATACAATATACATATTTTTCAATATTTTTCAACTTGTCTGTTATAAGGACCACCTACTGTATCTATCTATCTATCTATCTATCTATCTATCTATCTATCTATCTATCTATTTTCAACAAAAACATACGTGTATTGGCCTATTTACAGTAATTCTCTGTAAAGCCTCCTTTTACCAATAAAATAACTTTTGTGCCAAAAGTTGAAGAAGATAACCAAATAGTCCAAATGTAGATAAAGTCACAAACATAAAGGAGAAGTGTAGGATAATGGCTTAAAGGTGTACTCAGCGATTGCACAAGAAGTTGCATTCGTTTATGTTTATGTTTATATTTAAATATGTTACTAGATGCTTTTGTCTGAACATACATTTTATTTTAACCAAGGAGCAAACAAAACACACCAGAGAGGTAGCTCTCCCCTCCCTTCAGTATTCCCAGAGAAACTCCTGACAGGGTTTTGTTACTGTTTAGGGAGGGGAGAAGCTGACCTCTCTTTGTTTCCAGTTTTCAGAGCCTACACTGCAAAAATCCTAGAATTCAAAATCTAAGTGAGATAAATAAGCTTAAATCAAGGGAATATATACTTTTTTTTCTAACATGTGCTTATAACAAGACAGTTTTGCACTTTTTTTGCACCATTTTGACCTTGTTATAAGTGAAAATCTTCTTGTTCTGCTGGCAAATCTTGCAAGTGAAAGTTTCTTGTTTTTTGGAAATACTTCTTAAAATAACCATAATTATCTGGCAAGATTTGTCAATAGAACAAAGAGATTTTCACTTAGTACAAGGCTAAAAAAAAAATTCTTCAAAGTTCAAAAATGTCTTGTAATAAGCAGAACAATTAGTACTTATTCACTTGATTTAAGCTTATTTATCTCAAACAACTCTCTAGGGGAAATCTCACTCTTTCGGTGGAAATCTCACTCCAAAGGTGGACAAAAGGTACTGTAAGCTCTTTCGCTGTGAACACAAATGTCCCATTGTTACATTTTGTATGAGAATTGGTATGCAAGTGTAGCAGAATGAAGTGGTGCAGTGCCCACTTTTCATTCAAGCACAGGTGGCTGCATCGTGAATGGCTCTCGGTAGCCAGATATGGGCCAATCAGTACAACAGTGCCTGTATTTAAATTCAAGTACCCTCATGGTGCTATGCCAGACGTCAAAGGCCCGCCCTGACAATTGCCATCGCCGCAGAGTCTCCCCCTCCCCGCGCGGCATCGGCCTCCCGCCGGCTGGATGTGCGTCCAGTGCAGTCCCCGGGGATCACTATGTAGCAGGGCTGCGGCTGTCAATTGGCTACATCAATAAGAAACTTTGCCTACATCATTTTTAGCCTACGGCTTCTTCACGTGCCCGTCTAATCAGCACCACTGGTCCCACAGTTAACGTGGCCTGCAGCTAGCTTGTCGTAGCCTACGCTAGTGGGATTACGCATAGAGGCCTTGGGCTAGAAGGCCGCTGGAACTCATTCGTGTGCTATAGCGCTCGTTATGAAGGAATGGGTGTTGGACGAACGGACCCCACTTTATTGATTGTTCTACTCTGTTCTGCGTTGTATCGTGTTATTGTCTGTGTTGTTTGTAGCCTATGTTTGTCTGTCTGTAACTTATACACTTGACTGGAGGCCTTTTTCCCTAGTGCTGTTGATCGCCAAAGTGTTGACCTTGGTTTTGTGATTTGTCTTTCTGTTTGCACTAATCGATGTTAATTTGTGTTGTCCTCACTAAGGGGAGGCTGTGAAGCTGCGGATCCTTAGTGTGACAGTTTGTTTCATTGGTTGTTTATTTGATTTACTTTGTTACAGGGCAATTCCATGCAAAGGTCATCCTTACCATGGAAAAAAAAGTTGTGCATACGCAAATAGAACTGTTGTTAAAATCTTCATTTCGGTCTATATTTTATTGTTTGTAACTGATCTGATTGAATTTGATGGAGAATGACACTCTTTTTACATCATAAATATGGTGTGCAACCATACAGAAACAACATATTTCACATGGTAATATTATACATATTTCAAAAGTGGATAAATGGACCCAATGTTCAAACAAATTGTGTCATTTGACAAATTCCAGATTGACAAGGGAATGGTAGAGTAATGTCTATGCTCAGCTTGCCTTTAAGAGCACAACTCCTTACATTTGTAAGGCTTTTGTTTTTAAGTCAGCAAGTTCCATGGCCATGTCACATCCATAACGTTTTATAGGAAAAGTTTATGCTACACATACAGTGTTGATGCGACAATGTCCATAGTGTCTGTGCAAAGCTGATTTATATCAATGTAAAGTGTGATGACCAAATTGTGCCCCTTTGTTACTTTTAAAACCTTTAATGGTGCGTTATGGATGTGACGTTATGGATGTTACATAATGTGAATTTACAAGACTGGGGACTTTATTATACCTCAAAGCCGATAAAACGTCTGTTCTGGTGGCATGTCAGTTTCAACGCATTTTAACTTAGTGTTTACAATTGACATTTCAAAGATTATTAGGTTGATCAAAACCACAGGGAGGCCTTGCCTAACCATTAGCAAAACAAACATAATATTAAAATACCTCCAGTGATTAGCCTAGCCATAGCCTATTTTCAAGTGGCCTAATAACGAAAATCTGAGCGATTATCTTCCTGTAACTGTCATACTAATGTTGTACAGTAACTGGATTATCGTGTTAGCTGGTGAAGATGGCTGACTTTGCAGCTGGAGTTAACATAGCAACCTCCTTCTGTTGCAGATCTGTTCAGCCTGCCGTTCACGTCTGCTTAACACAATTTAATTTTAAATGTGACGCGATATGACAGCATTTGAAGTGTCAGGTCCTCAATACAGCTACCCACAGAGTAACATGAGTAAGGGAAGCAATAAACTAGATGTACCACATAGCGGTACAAAATATGACCGCCTCTCAGTCCTGCATATTTTCTTCGAAAAAATAAATCACGCTAGTCAATTTGTCTCCATCTCCTACTCCTGCAACTCATGTGCATGTAAATGTGTGCATATGTGAGTTTGCTTTTGTTTATAAGAGTGTGTGTGTGTGTGTGTGTGTCTGTGTCTGTGTGTGTGCATGTGCGTATGCGTGCCTGTGTTTGTGTGTTTATGTGTGTGTGTGTGTGTGTGCGTGTGTGTTTGCTATGAAGGTATATTGGGTGCAAAAGTGGCGAGCACATTTAACTGCAGATTTTGCATGTGCACACTAAAGTCGTAAATGTGTAACAGTAAAGTTGAAGTTGTACATATTTTTTTATATCTTGTTAACACAAAATAGGGGCTACGGGTTCACAAATCCTTTTTACAGGTACACAAATCCTTTTTACAGGTACACAAATCCTATCCTGTGAGTCACAACTTTCAAGAGTCACGCACTCGACACTTTTGCTCCAATCGTTGCAGCGCAGTAGGTGCGAAACACATTTGCACATCCGTGTTTCATAATCTGAGAACATGCACAACATTCGTGCATTTGTAAACCCAAATGTGAACTAATGCATCCGAAGTTGTGCATCTGTGAAATAATTTCTCATTAATAAAATTCTACAGATCGCTTTGATTTTCTTGCACGACTACAAGTCAATTGATACAAGTGCTCGAATCTGCTTCTACGAGTGACGATACTTTTGCTCCTGGCTAGGTGATATAATAGGAGCAAAACGATTTGTATGTGTGCACGTCGAGCGAATCGATCGAGAAAACAAGGCGGCCGGATCTGGATCGCGCTCAGACTACCATTGCCTGCTCATAAGGTAAGTAACATGATAATAATATGAAGAAAGTTATCTTGTTTGTTGGTTTACATTATCATGACAGCTATGTTTAGCTTAGTTTACCTGCTTGCTAAATCCTCCAGTGCCAGATCAAGCTAGCTATCGCTAGATAAATAACTAGTTTAGAAGTACAGAAATATAACACTGCCCGTCCAAAATCGTTAGGACACACAATCTGACACAATCGTTCTGCAATTTTCGAACAGCTGACTTGTATCTTGCACGAAGACTATTGGATAGTGCAAGACAAGTTAGCAATTGTTTGCTGTGCAGACATTATGAATAATAAGCTCGTAGAACCTAACACCGCACACCGCAACATTTTTTTCCTCGCTTTGTGCAAAGAAAAACTATAAATCGTGTGTCCTTCATTGATAAGGAAACATGCTGAGGTTACTTACTTTATGAGCAGGCAATGGTAGAGCGTGATCCAGGATCCAGATCCGGCCGCCTTGTTTTCTCGATCGATTGCTCGACGTGCACACATACAAATCTTTTTGCACCTATTATATCACCTAGCTAGGAGCAAAAGTCACTCGTCACTCGTAGAAGCAGATTCGAGCACTTGTATCAATTGACTTGTAGTCGTGCAAGAAAATCAAAGCGATCTGTAGAATTTTATTAATGAGAAATTATTTCACAGATGCACAAGTTCGGATGCATTAGTTCACATTTGGGTTTACAAATGCACGAATGTTGTGCATGTTCTCAGATTATGAAACACGGATGTGCAAATGTGTTTCGCACCTACTGCGCTGCAACGATTGGAGCAAAAGTGTCGAGTGCGTGACTCTTGAAAGTTGTGACTCACAGGATAGGATTTGTGTACCTGTAAAAAGGATTTGTGTACCTGTAAAAAGGATTTGTGAACCCGTAGCCCCTATTTTGTGTTAACAAGATATAAAAAAATATGTACAACTTCAACTTTACTGTTACACATTTACCTTCATACCAATCTTACCAATATACCTTCATAGTTTGCATGCCCACATGCGTATGCGTGCCTGTGTGTGTGTGTTTATGTATCTGCATTCATGTGGGTGGGTGTTTGTGCATGTGCATGTGTGTGTGTGTGTGTGTGTGTGTGCGCTTGCCTGTCTGTATATGTGTTTATGTGTGTGTGTGTGTGCTTGCCTGTCTGTATGTGTGCGACTGTACGTGCGTGCGTGTGTGTGTGTGTGCGGATGTGCGTTTGTGTGCATGTGTGCACGTGCGCGTGCATGTACTTTATGTGTGCAAATCACAAATGAGTGGGTATGGGTTAGGTTCATGCGGGCTCTTGAGACTAACATACCATAAATATTTTGTCATCTTGGGTGCAACGGTTCAGGTAGGGCTAGTTATTTAGGGGAGTGGCCACCAAGTTTCATGTTCCCTGGTGTTTCAGTAACCCGGGAATCACTGACCAAAATTGATGACAGTAAAAAGAAAAAATACATTCCTTTTTTATATTTTAAATGACTTGTTGTCCTGATTCTTCCTGTGGATCTTAGTGAGCACTGAGGAAGCAATAATTTCATCGCAAGTTTTTCATGATTACTATTTCAATTGTTTCATATCAAAATTCACTACTTAATTATGTGTTTTATGTAGTTTGTCAAGGACTGGTTCAGACACGTCACATCCATAACGTGAAACCGTCACATCCATAACGCCAGTTTTTCCTACATAATGCATTACGAAAATGACGCATAGTTTCAAAAACACACTTTTTGTGTTCATTCAAGTCTCCTTCATGGTACATATATCATAGTTTCGGCAGTTTCCTTCAAAATTCACAGAGTTTGTAGAAAAACTGTAATCTCTCACAAAAGTGTGTCCATTTCATGTCACATCCATAACGCTGATAAAATGCCTTGTATTCTTAGGATGAAATTGATTATATGTAATTTGAGGATTTCTCAGTATTCAGAGGACAAAGGTTGCATTAAAAGTTATGCAAATTAATTTACTGATACTAATTTTGCCCCCACTCTAAGGCATTTTGTTTACCAATATGAGTCCAATTGTCACATCCATAACGCTGGAACTGCCCTACACTTTATATGTGAGCTGTCTGTAATTCTTGTCCGTCCCTTCTGTTTAGGTGCCGAGAGCCGAAAGTGGGAGCAGTTCCTGGTGGTGATGGGTTCCCATCTTTGTGTGCTGTGACCTTTGTCTCTCACTGAGTGTATCATTGCCGTGTGTGTGTGTGACCAAGCACGTGTGATTGGGGTGCCTCCTTCGGATACTCTTTATTAGCCACTGCCCTCCCACCGGTAAGCCTCAACCCTCTTTCTGTGTTATGTGTATGTGAATTTACAGTGTAAAAATAAATTATTTTTTTATGGAACCATGTCTCTGTCAGTTCTACGAACCTGAGTGCCTTACTGGGTTAAGGATACTGATCTCTGAATTATATATTTGGGTGCAAGTCCCATCGTGGCGTAGTCAGCTATTGTATAAAATCTATGCCACTTGCCACACAAGTGTTTTCTCTTAGTGAAGAAATGGGAATATGCAGGCTCTATACCCTACCAATGCATGTTTATGTGTAAGGTACATCTAAAGAAGTCACTGGGTAAGTGTAGTGTGCGGCAGAGCATCATTCTCAATATGTTTCATCAATTACTGTACCTCACACAGTCATATCAGCAGACTTCTAGCCCTGTAAAATACACGGTGAGAGACACTCAGACTCACAGTTAGAGAGAGAGACAGAGAAAAAGAGAGAGAGAGAGAGAGTGAGAAGGAGAGAGAGAAATGCTGTGAGGCACTTTGCCGCTCTACTCTATGTGGGACGTGTCGACAGGTCATTCAATTTATAGCCTGCTCAAATGTTTGTCCACTCTGAAAGCCACAGGGAAGAGGGTAGGGATTGTTTAATACCCATCACACCACCTCTCTCACACACACACACACACACACACACACACACACACACACACACACACACACACACACACACACACCACCCTCTGTCTGCACTCGTCCTCTCTCTTCATCTCTCTCATGGGCAATCTGTACTCTGTGAGTGTATGGATGTGTGATCTATATTTCATCAGGTCTGAAGGGCCGAGTCAATCCCTTTAACTCCAACTCCCTCCTCCAGACCCACATGCAGGGCTGGGCTGGCCTTTGTGTGTGAAAGAGAGAGAGAGAGAGAGAGAGAAGAGAGAGAGGAGAGTGAGAGAAGAGAGAGAGGAGAGTGAGAGAGAGACAGAGAGGGGAGAGTAAGAGAGAAACAGAGAGAGAGAGATAGACAGAGACAGAGAGAGGGGGGCAGTGAGAGGAGAGAGAGAGGAGAGTGAGAGAAGAGAGAGAGAGGAGAGTGAGAGAAGAGAGAGAGAGGAGTGTGAGAGAAGAGAGTGAGAGGAGTGTGAGAGAAGAGTGAGAGAGGAGTGTGAGAGAAGAGAGAGAGAGGAGTGTGAGAGAAGAGAGAGAGAGGAGTGTGAGAGAAGAGTGAGAGGGTAGAGTGAGAGAAGAGTTAGAGAGTGAGAGAAGAGAAAGAAGAGAGTGAAACATGCTTAGAGCGGTGGGCTCTTTTTCACCAGGGGGGCTTGCAGAGAGAGAGAGAGAGAGAGAATAGAGAGCGAGAGAAAGAAAGGCCCGCAGATTCAAGGCAAGCAACACCCGCCAAGTGGATTAATTAATTACTCTCTCCCGAATAATTCAGCACAATATGCTTTGGAATGCTACTCGTAATAGCACATTCATCAGACATTTTCTATTTGTGTGTGTGTGTGTGCATTTGTATCCAAGTACTTGTTTAGGGAGCAGAACAACTAATGAGATTGAGAGGTAAATTGTTCTACTCCACTGAGTCACACACACACACACACACACACACACACACACACACACACACACACACACACACTCTCACACACACACACTCACACACACACACACACACTCTCTCAATTTAAATTTCAATTTCAATGGAGTTTTATTTGCATTACTCAGTGAAGCAGTGTTGCCAAAGCAAACATATAACAAAACAATAAGATACAATATTTGTAAAAATGAATAAATAAATAAATACAAATCAACCGTATAGTTATTAATGTGCTATTATCGGTAATAATTAGTGATAGAAAGTAAAGTATGTCACAATGTGGGTCACTCACTTTCTCAATTTGTGACAGGTTAACTGGTACTAAAGCTTTTTAGACAACTTTTGTGCTCTCCCAATAAGTATGGGAGCTTCAAATTGAAGTATAATTTGGCCACATTGTTGAACATGTTGATTTCTACCTGTGTTGTATTGCATTCCATCCCTCCATAAAGGGGACTAAAACATTTTTTATCAGAGCATTTGGTACCTGATTTTATATTGACCTTGCTAGATGTTGTTTTTAAACTTGATGGCTGCTACCTTTTATATGTTAAAGTGTTTTACCCAAAAGTTTACCTTTTTAGTTCCTTTATTGTATTGTTTCGGTATTTGTTCTGTTTTGTTTTATTGTTTTATTTAGTCTTTTATTTAGCCATTTTTATCCTGTAGCAATTTAAGATTTCTTGCAAATTTCTTGAAAAGTGTGTTACAAATAAAATCAATTATTATTATTATTATTGTAGAGCTCTCACCTCATTAGTGGGGTCGTATGTATGTGTAATTTTTCTCAGTCATTTCAAATTGGTGTTAAAGTTTGGTTTTCACTTCTAAGTTGAAGTGAAGGGTCTATAGAACAATTTGAGTCCGAGTGTCAAACACACAGATAACAAAATAGCCTCTAGGGGGCGCTGCAAAATATTTAAACTGCTACAACTTTTGACTAGTTTAACCAAATATAACATATGAGGTATGTATGGATTCAGAATTAAAAGAAGAAACTGGTGAGCTAAGCATTTGGTTACCAGATTAAAAACACACTTTATAATAAACACACTTTTAGCCCATGGACAGCAAAATGGTGCTTTTTTTAGATAAAGGGTGGAAATGCCCTCAAAGTTGCAATGAAACATCATTTTTAAAGTTATTGTAAATAAAGCCTGGGTAATCACTCAACTCGATTTAAGATCGTTGTTCAGAATATCCCTGAAGCACAAAGATACCTACCCATACACAAATATGGCTGCATAAAGCCAATGTGATATTGAGCACCCAACTTGCAACTTTGAGTTTATGAATTTAGGATCATGAGTACCAACTTTTTTCAATCAAGCCATCATTTTATTCACAAAAAAATTCACAAAAGAACTTTATATCTGGAAGAAAGTAAATCAATAATAATGTGCGTGGAATTTTGAGGAACCCATTGCGTAATACAGGATTGTGAAAAAGGCTAGAGGGCTATTTTTGAGTACATAAATCAATGACCAATGGCACAGGTTTTAGGTAGTCATGAAGTAGTCGTGATAGCCTAAAGTAGTCTAATAGGCAACAGACCCATTACACAGCTCAGTCATCATCATGGGCATTGCCTAGCTCTCTATATCAGGGCCGTGCAGAGACCTTTGGAGGGCCAGGGGCTCAAATTGAAAAAGGGGCACATGAAACAAGATTTTTAAACATATGTCAGCATAATTTACAGTTCAATCCGTTAAATTATAGTGACCCATATTGAAACAAAATTCAACATGGAATCTTACAACAAACTACATCATACTATAGTATATAGATCATTTACCCCACCAGGTAAAATCTTTATCTATTTGTTTGTATGTGTGGTGTGTGTGTGTGTGTGAGAGAGAAAGAGATCCACTGGCCTTTTGTGGCTTTCTTTCTGCATTTGTCTACTGTCTTTGAGGCATCTTGCACTGCATAATTCAATATCATGATTTATAAAACAAAACACAATTTAACTTTGTAAAAACCAACCTGAATTGACATGAATCTAGCTTTTAGTCAGTTTTATAGCTGTAGTTCAGCTGTTGTTCAGTTGTTCAGCTTTGAATCAGAAAATATAGTTTAAAATTATAGCAATAATTATAGCAATTATATACAGTAACCTCCAGAATTATTGACACCTCGGTTAAAGTTGACTAAAAACTGGTATAAAAAAAACAATCTGTTGGTGATTCATTGTAATCTCACAATGAAAGAAATTAGGAAAAATCCAACCTTGAAGGGAAGCAAATTTATTTGGAGAAAAAGGAAAATCTCATAAAGAAATAAATATTTGTAACAAAAACACATTGCTCATAATTATTGGCACTCCTGCTTGTAATAACTTCTTAAGCCTCCCTTTGCCAATAAAACCCCATAAAGTTGGAGAATACAAAGCAAGGGATTTAAGACCGTTTGTCTTTACAAAATCTCCCCAGATCATCCAGATTCCTAGGTCCACACTCCTCTTTGACTCACCCCACTGTTTTCCTATGGAGTTTAGATCAGGGGACTGAGATGGCAATGTCTGAAGCATGATTTTGTGTTCAGCAAACAATATTTGTTTTGATCTGGACATTTGCTTTGGTTCATTGATCCAATCATGACCAACGTTTAGTGTCTTGTAGGGGTGGGAGATATATATCGTCTGTGATAATATCGTGATTGTTGTTTTAACGATGTGCAAATTGACATTATCGAGTATTTAAATTACTTATGGGGAAAAAACCCTCGAAATCACGCACGGAAGACTCATACATTCACAGGAGGTAGGCTATGCGGGAGAAGTGCAGCAGAGCAAGTGTCACGTGATCACTAGTGGGTCACAACGTTGTCCCACGCAGCCTAATGTTTATTTTGTGCAGCGAGAGCAAATATTGTTAACAATCTTTGGCGAGAGTAGCCTACTTGGGATTTTATGCGGCTACTTCTGTTCAAGTAGCATTGATGAGACAGTCACGTTTTTTCCTACACTGTATTATATGGAGAGAAAACATTAGCCTTTAAGTATTTTAATAGTCAGTTGTAAACAAATAACTATTCTCATGTAACTCTTTTGTAAATGGTCTGAAGTTTGCTCTAAATATCTACGTTTACCGATTATGCTAACCGTTAGCATCTCTATGGGATTTCTCATATACATTAGCCATAAGCTAACGCATTAGTTTCTATTCTGTAACTTGGAATGCTAGCCTACGTGATTGCTCTAAAACAAAACATAGAAGGAAATAACTGAGATGTAAGCTACTCTGTTGGTCTGCTGTTAGTTTTACAGTGAATCCTATGTAAAGGTTTGAAAGGAACTTCAGCTTCAGACTTTCTCCTGGGAAACTGTTAGGCCTATTCATCTTCTCTATTGTAGCTGGCTAGACCATGTCATTGCCACACACACAAGTGGGGGCAGAATTGGAAATGTGTCATAGAGTGACAATGCATTGGTTGATTAAGTTAAAAAGTCACAGGTTAGGTTATTGGTTATTATTGTAGGCCTAATGATGCTATTCATAAATAATGGGCTGTAAAGTAACTCGGACTTTAACAAAAACAATTTTTTAAAGGATATCGACTAATTATCGTTATCGTCAAAATCACAAAAAATATCGAGATATTATTTTTTGTCCATATCGCCCACCCCTAGTGTCTTGGCAGAGATTGGCAGATTTCCTTTGAAAATGTTCAGGTTTTTCTTGGTGTTCATGACACCATGCACCTTAATTAGGTTCTCAAGGCCTTTGGGAATAAAAACAGCCCCACAATAGCACAGCCCCTCCACCATAATTCTCATTAGGCATGTGGTATTTTTCAGTATAGCCATTCTTCTATGTACACCAAACACATCTAAAGTTTCTAGCCAAAGAGCTCAATTTTCATTTCATCTGACAATAGACCACACTTCCAGATAAAGTCACTGTACCATTCAGTAACTGCTGCCGTTTACATTAATAGTTAAATGGCTGGACAGGCTTTTACCTGCATGCCCTCTAAATAAGCTATTAGCAGTGAGGTCACTTTTGAAGATTTTTTTGGGGACTTGGTGACCCCAAGATGATACATCATCGGTTTAATACCGCTATTATCTGGCCCTATAGCCCAGAAACCCCCATTCAACCCCATCTTTAACCTTTACAATTTATCTTCATTTGATTACATAAACATACTGTCTACTGTTTTAGCCAAAATTGTGCAAAGTAAAGAGGCATCATACAGGCCCCTCTGATTGGACAGACAGTCTATCAGTCAATCCCCGTCAACAACCATTTCCATTGATTCAAAGGGCCAACATGTAAAAATAGACACCAATTTTGCAACAAACCAGTCTGAAATAAGCATGAGAAATCTTACCTTACTTTGCCTGGACTACATGAAAAAATTCATTTCTTGAATTTCCCGTAGGGATCAATAAAGTATAACTATCTATCTATCTATCTCTATATATATATCTATCTATCTATCTATCATGCATGGGATATCATAGGCCTAATGTTTGTTTGTGGCAATGCAAGGGATTAGGCCTACGACAGTGTTTTTCAACCACTGTGCCGGGGCACACTAGTGTGCCGTGAGAGATCATCAGGTGTGCCGCAGAAAATTACCCAAATGTCACTCACTGGTCCAGAAAAGCAACTGTTGCATCAAAAAAAGGAGGAATTCTCCTTTAAACAACCCCACTACATCTCCTGGTTGGCTTCTTTGATGTATTTGACATAATGATAGCTGCATGCTGAAGTTGTGTCTGCCCTACCCTCCTTTCGGGGGGTCCAGTCCAGCGGGGGGGCTACAGATCAAAAACGAAAAACGATGGTTCCATGCTATCCATGTGGGGTTACATGCCCACCAAGTTTCGTGTACCCCGGTCTTTCAGTGTCCCGGGACTCATTGACGGAAATTTGGGCATGCGAAAAAGAAAAAAAAAAAAAATTCTGACTAAACCTATATGACCGCCGCTTCGCTGCGCGGCGGTCATAATAACCACACCATGTCTTCGCCTTAAATGTTACATTTAATAACTTTAAGAATTACATTCAACAACCCTTTCTTACAAGTTTTGTCTTAACCGTGTCTATTGCCTTGCGCTTTGTTAGTGTGAGAGACTAGCACATTTTTTTTGGAATTGGTATGGTCCAGTTAAAGGGGTGATTGCAGACCCTATATAAGCCCATAGCTTTGCTTGTTCAGGGAAGAGCTGCAATTTGAATAGACGTGTGTCTAGTCTTGTGAGCTTGTCTCATTTGCCTAGTCTAAGTGACTAACTGTGTAGTCCATTGCGCTCAACTCATTTTTTTTATATTTTGTATTTTTTTCTTTATTGAGAAGTATATTATTTATCCTTAGTGATTTGTCCACCTTTACTTACATTATCATTGCCTTATTTTGGCCTTATTTGGTAAATTAATAAAATCCCATTTTCCATCTGAAATTCTGAGTGCTGTTCCATCTACCTCACAACCGCCCGACACATCTAACCTTTGCAATCCCCCATTACTATTCCACACCATCATCTTCAGCTGCTTTCAAATAGAACACAGTTCAATGCCGTTTGTATCTCAGGGAACATAGAGGGTCTCCCTGGTTGAGATGGGTGGAGATAAAATGACCTGTGCACACAAACTCACACTGGCATCAAAGCTCTAACCTGCCATCATTTTGAAGACAAAATGCTGCAGACACAAGGGTCCAATTACACATTTTCTGAAGTATCCCCCTTCTAGCACAGTAATCAATAACTTACATGGTTTATATTGGCAACTTCTTTAAAAAAATCATCAAAAGTAAACATGGCTGTTCACTTCACAGCTTCATTAAACTCAATAGGAATAGTCATTGTGATGAAGACAGCTACAAAAGAAAGAGTCTTTGAAAAACAAAGTTGATAGCTATCCACCTGCCAAAGTCTTTCTGATTTGATTGCTTTTGATTGGCTTTAGCAAGTCTCCATGTTCATTCTCTCCATATCTCCCTATGCATGTACTTGTTCCATATTTTAGTCACATGTCTTATGTATGAATACAGTATATGACTGAGAGATTTAATCAGAGCTAGGGTCAAGAACCCATGATTATTCCACCAAAAGATATTATGTCTGGTGTGAATGTGAAATGGTCTGTGCATCTACATGTAACAAACATGTTGCCATGTTAGCGTGTGAGTTTGTGAGGGTGCTAAGCTGTGATTTTCATTTCAAGTTAGGGATTACACACCGATGCTGACACTTTAGAAATTGTGAGCAGGGATTGCATGGATTTGTGAGTAGTTGTGTTTTGTGGAATGCAAACAAAAGTTATTGGTTTTTGCAGAGATTAAATCTAAATGAAAGAAAAGAAAACCAAGCTTAAGTCACCATCAATTCTCTATCGGGCATTCTCGAAGAAACACACACACACACACACACACTCACCCATTCTATATTCCTTTGTTCATCTGTCTGTCTTCCCACTTCCTTACTGCTTATCTTATGCTCCAAAACATCTTCCTGGCCTTGTCATCTTATGACACATTACATTTAAACATTATTAAAAATTATTATGAAATGCTCAAGGCTGACTGTACTCATTGTTCAGTTGTGAAATGGCGATGGTTAGGCTTTCTCCAAAAGCCCCCTTGGACATGGACAGGGGCGAAGAGGCAGGTCCTTGAGCACCCTCAGCACCCCCTCCTCTACACGTACTGTACATGCACACAGACACACAAAGACACTGACTCTCTGGATCACTCATGATTAGCTGCATTGAGTCAGCAGCAACCTTGACAGCAGTTTCAACTGATGTCGGAAACATGCGATTCCAATATTGTGATTTTAGAGCCATATTGGAATCGTCAGCCGTGAAAATTATGTTTATAATTTATGTTTAGATAAAAAATACCTGGCTCTAGATAGATCATAAGACGTGCACTGGTGACAGATATGTCGGAAGAGACATTGTGAGCATTAAGTTCACTTTACTTGGTCTGTTAGCTGAACCATTCAGCTGATGTTGAGAAATAAGCCGTTTATATGTTTTGTCTCGTCTCATAGTGTTTTTGAAAACAATCTTGTTTGGTTATACACTATATTTGTAGCATCTGCTTTTCAAGTAACATGATTTTAAAACGACTTGACTGCTAACAGCGTTACAGTATGAGTTGATTTTAAAATGACTTGACTGGTAACAGCGTCATAAGTTGATTTTAAAACAACTTGACTGCTAACAGCGTTATAAGTTGATTTTGTTTCCACCAGTTAAGCTCTCAAATCTTATCTTGCAATAGCAAAGGAAAAAGCATGTTTTCAAAACATTACACTGTTATTAAGGCCTACATTGTGTCATGGGCGAATGTTATCTCTGTCCACTCCTGGTTGGCCTTGGCAAGCTATTAAAATTGCTTCATCTGAATGCGCCCATTAAATTATTCGGTAATGCTTTAGAATAACATGTGCTTATTAGGTATTAACAGTGCATAATAAGCAGTTAACAGCTGGTATGATATAGAACATTATCGGAATATAGAATCAATATGAACATTTTCTTCAAAAGCACAGACAGGAATATAGCTCAGTAAGTAAGAGGTCACTCTATGATGCAGGAGACCAGAGTTCATTGCTCGCTGCAGCAATTTTGAAGGTGCATTTCTCACAGCTAATCCAAGCTAGATAGATATATATAGTAGATATATAGAGATAGAAGGTAGGGCTTGTTGAGCTATAGGCTACATGGTCCTCGCTTTAGAATGGCGTATTAGTTATCCACCTCTTTGTCTTATACACCATTAACAAGCATTAACAAGCTGCTTGATAACACTTACAACTGTTAACAAATATGCTTGTAAGTAACTTCAAAGGCTGCTTATTAACACTTACAAGCTGCATGTTAACCGTTAGTTAATGTTATTAAAGGATAACAACAGTTAACTAACTGTTAGTAATGAACTGTTAACTACTTATAATGCACTGTTATTCTAAAGCGTTACCAATTATTCTTATTTTGAGAAAAAAATCTTAAAGCATGCTATACACATGCACAATAGATATAGATTTCACCTGGTGGGGTTCAATGATATAGTGTTATAAGATTTGGTTGTAAGATTTCATATTACATTTTGTTTGAATAAGGATCGCTATCAACAGATTAACCTGTAAATTATGTCGTCATTTAATGTTTAAAAATCTTTCATGTGTCCCCTTTTACATTTGAGCACCTGCCCCTCCAAAGGTGTCTGCGCGGTCCTATTTGTGTGTGTGTGTGTGTGTGTGTGTGTGTGTATGTGTCTGTCTGTATGTGTGTGTGTGTATGTGTGTTTGAGTGTGTGTTTGAGTGTGAGTGTGCGTCTATCTTTATTGAATGTTGTGAGCCTATACATTCCTTTATGCATACAATATGTGCCATCCTCCATCTTTGACTCCATCATTGAGATAGGTGTCATTTACCATTTCTCTGGGTACTCATCACTGTCAACAAGAGAGATAGCGACAGAGAGAATGAGATGGGTGGAAAATTGACTTCCGTATAAAATGGTAATGACTTGTTTGATCTTTCCACATTATCCAAGTAGCGGAATTGCAAGTCTCTGTGTTTGTGTTTGCATGTATGTGTGTGTGTGTGTGTGTTTGTGTGTGCATGTGTGTATTTGCATGATTGAATGACTGCATAAATGTATGTTTTTATGTGTAAATTGATCGAGCAAACTCAGTCGCCCTCAGTCAAAGGTTCAAATGAGAGGTTGAAGTGATGTCTCCATCTCTTCATTCTCCATCATCCACTTCTTTTACCTCTCTCCTTTCTCCCCCTACCTCCTCTACCTCCGATCCTCTTATGTCTTCTTCTTAGAAGCTGTAATGGATGAAATCCATTCATAAATGAGCTAGCTAGAGAATTAACTAGATGTACCGCAGAGCGGTACAAAATATGAACGCCGCCCAGTCCAGCACATTTTTTCCACAAAAATAAATCACGCTGAAAGGCCTATATGATTCTAACTGTATCACTAAATTGCATTAGCCACACTCAATTCTCACTGGTATCTGCTAGACAACAAGTACCAAAACATGATTAGTTCATAGATTTCACATGTAAATTCATTTTATACAACCCCACCCCCATCTTGCCTGTTCATAATTCTGAGAAATTCTTGAATTGTGTGCATGTGTGCGTGTACACATTTATGTTTATGTGTGTGGGTGTGTGTGTGTGTGTGTGTGTGTGTGTGTGTGTGCGTGCTTGTGTGTTTGCCTGCGTATGTGTGTTTGTGCATGTGCATCTTGCCTGTTCATAATTCTGAGAAATTCTTGAATTGTGTGCATGTGTGCGTGTACACGTTTATGTTTATGTGTGTGGGTGTGTGTGTGTGTGTGGGTGTGTGCGTGCTTGTGTGTTTGCCTGCGTATGTGTGTTTGTGCATGTGCATGCATGCGTACATATGTCTACTGTGTGAGTATGTGTCATACGTATGATTACTGTGAATGTATGTGTGTGCGTGTGTATCTGTTTATGCACATGTGTGCACATGGAATGGGTTAACATGACCCCTGGAGGCAAACAAACGGAAAAAATGGGTCATCCTAGGCCCTACGGTTCTCAAGATATTCACAGAAAACTGTGTCTGCCCTACCCTCCTTTCGGGGGGTCCAGTACAGCGGGGGGGCTACAGATCAAAACGAAAAACGACGGTTCCATGCTATCCATGTGGGGTTACATGCCCACCAAATTTCGTGTACCCCGGTCTTTCATTGTCCCGGGAATCCTTGTTGGTGTACGGTCACTAAATGTACACATAAATTATTTTATTGTAAGGCCCCCCATGAACGAAAGTTCACAAAACTTGGCATGCATTTGGAGGGTGTCATAATGATCCCACACTTTCAATTTCGTGCAGTTTTGACCATGTCAGCCAGAGATATTGTGATGAAAACACCTACTTTTTTGCTTTTTAATTTTTAACTAGGTGGCGCTATACATGAAATAAGTGGTAATGGGATGGGTTGACGTGCCCCCTTAAGACCAACATACAAAAAAAAGGTGGACCTCCTAGGCCCTACGGTTCTCGAGATATTCACAGAAAACTGTCTCCGGTCACCTACAGGCCAGTTGGTGTATAGTAACATAAATTAATTTATTGTGTGGCCCCCATGAACGGAATTCCACGAAACTTGGCGTGCATTCAGAGGGTGTCATAATGATCCTACACTTCCAATTTCGTGCAGTTTTGACTATGTTAGGTCACAGATACCTGCGATTACAACACCTCATTTTTATTTTTTTGTGTTTAACTAGGTGGCGCTATACATGAAATGAGTGGTTATGGAATGGGTTGACATGGCCCCTTGAGATCAACACACACAAAAAAAAATGGTCCTCCTAAACCTTACGATTCTCGAGATATTCACTGAAAACTGTGTCTGCCCTACCCTCCTTTCGGGGGGTGCAGTCCAGCGGGGGGGCTACAGATCAAAACGAAAAATGATGGTTCCATGCTATCCATGTGGGGTTACATGCCCACCAAGTTTCGTCTACCCCGGTCTTTCAGTGTCCCGGGAATCATTGACGGAAATTTGGACATGCGAAAAAAAAAAAAATAATAATAATAATAATAATAACTAGATGTACCGCAGAGCGGTACAAAATATGACCGCCGCCCAGTCCAGCACATTTTTTCCACAAAAAGAAATCACGCTGAAAGTACCAAAACATTATTAGTTCATAGATTTCACATGTAAAATTCATTTTATACAACCCCACCTCCATCTTGCCTATTCATAATTCTGAGAAATTCTTGATTGTTTGTGTTATGTTTATGTTATGTGTGTGTGTGTGTGTGTGTGTGTGTGTGTGTGTGCGTGCTTGTGTGTGTGCCTGCGTATGTGCCTGTGCATGCAAGCGTATATGTCTACTGTGTGAGTATGTGTCATACGTATGATTACTGTGAATGTATGTGTGTGTGTGTGTGTATCTGTTTGTGCACATGTGTGCACATGAAATGGGTTAACATGACCCCTGGAGGCAAACATACGGAAAAAAATGGTCATCCTAGGCCCTATAGTTCTCAAGATATTCACAGAGAACTGTGTCTGCCCTACCCTCCTATTGGGGGGTCCAGTCCAGCGGGGGGGCTACAGATCAAAACGAAAAATGACGGTTCCATGCTATCCATGTGGGGGTACATGCCCACCAAGTTTTGTGTACCCTGGTCTTTCAGTGTCCCGGGAATCCTTGTTGGTGTACGTCACTAAATGTACACATAAATTATTTTATTGTAAGGCCCCCCATGAACGAAAGTTCACAAAACTTGGCATGCATTTGGAGGGTGTCATAATGATCGATCCCACACTTTCAATTTCGTGCAGTTTTGACCATGTCAGCCAGAGATATTGTGATGAAAACACCTACTTTTTTGCTTTTTAATTTTTAACTAGGTGGCGCTATACATGAAATAAGTGGTAATGGGATGGGTTGACATGCCCCCTTAAGACCAACATACATAAAAAAGGTGGACCTCCTAGGCCCTACGGTTCTCGAGATATTCACAGAAAACTGTCTCCGGCCACCTACAGGCCAGTTGGTGTATAGTAACATAAATTCATTTATTGTGTGGCCCCCCATGAACGGTATTCCACGAAACTTGGCGTGCATTCAGAGGGTGTCATAATGATCCTACACTTCCAATTTCGTGCAGTTTTGACTATGTTAGGTCACAGATACCTGCGATTACAACACCTCATTTTTATTTTTTTGTGTTTAACTAGGTGGTGCTATACATGAAATGAGTGGTTATGGAATGGGTTGACATGGCCCCTTGAGATCAACACACAAAAAAAAAAATGGTCCTCCTAAACCTTACGATTCTCGAGATATTCACTGAAAACTGTGTCTGCCCTACCCTCCTTTCGGGGGGTGCAGTCCAGCGGGGGGGCTACAGATCAAAACGAAAAACGATGGTTCCATGCTATCCATGTGGGGTTACATGCCCACCAAGTTTCGTCTACCCCGGTCTTTCAGTGTCCCGGGAATCATTGACGGAAATTTGGACATGCGAAAAAAAATAAAATAATAATAATAATAATAATAACTAGATGTACCGCAGAGCGGTACAAAATATGACCGCCGCCCAGTCCAGCACATTTTTTCCACAAAAAGAAATCACGCTGAAAGTACCAAAACATTATTAGTTCATAGATTTCACATGTAAAATTCATTTTATACAACCCCACCTCCATCTTGCCTATTCATAATTCTGAGAAATTCTTGATTGTTTGTGTTATGTTTATGTTATGTGTGTGTGTGTGTGTGTGTGTGTGTGTGTGTGTGTGTGTGCGTGCTTGTGTGTGTGCCTGCGTATGTGCCTGTGCATGCAAGCGTATATGTCTACTGTGTGAGTATGTGTCATACGTATGATTACTGTGAATGTATGTGTGTGTGTGTGTGTATCTGTTTGTGCACATGTGTGCACATGAAATGGGTTAACATGACCCCTGGAGGCAAACATACGGAAAAAAATGGTCATCCTAGGCCCTATAGTTCTCAAGATATTCACAGAGAACTGTGTCTGCCCTACCCTCCTTTTGGGGGGTCCAGTCCAGCGGGGGGGCTACAGATCAAAACGAAAAATGACGGTTCCATGCTATCCATGTGGGGGTACATGCCCACCAAGTTTTGTGTACCCTGGTCTTTCAGTGTCCCGGGAATCCTTGTTGGTGTACGTCACTAAATGTACACATAAATTATTTTATTGTAAGGCCCCCCATGAACGAAAGTTCACAAAACTTGGCATGCATTTGGAGGGTGTCATAATGATCCTACACTTTCAATTTCGTGCAGTTTTGACCATGTCAGCCAGAGATATTGTGATGAAAACACCTAATTTTTTGCTTTTTAATTTTTAACTAGGTGGCGCTATACATGAAATAAGTGGTAATGGGATGGGTTGACATGCCCCCTTAAGACCAACATACATAAAAAAGGTGGACCTCCTAGGCCCTACGGTTCTCGAGATATTCACAGAAAACTGTCTCCGGCCACCTACAGGCCAGTTGGTGTATAGTAACATAAATTCATTTATTGTGTGGCCCCCCATGAACGGTATTCCACGAAACTTGGCGTGCATTCAGAGGGTGTCATAATGATCCTACACTTCCAATTTTGTGCAGTTTTGACTATGTTAGGTCACAGATACCTGCGATTACAACACCTCATTTTTACTTTTTTGTGTTTAACTAGGTGGCGCTATACATGAAATGAGTGGTTATTGAATGGGTTGACATGGCCTCTTGAGATCAACATACCAAAAAAAAATGGTCCTCCTAAACCCTACGGTTTTCGAGATATTCACAGAAAACTGTGTCTACCCTACCCTCCTTTCGGGGGGTCCAGTCCAGCGGGGGGGCTACAGATCAAAACGAAAAACGATGGTTCCATGCTATCCATGTGGGGTTACATGCCCACCAAGTTTCGTGTACCCCGGTCTTTCAGTGTCCCGGGACTCATTGACGGAAATTTGGGCATGCGAAAAAAAATAAATAAATAAATAAATAAATAAAAAATAAAAAATCTGACTAAACCTATATGACCGCCGCTTCGCTGCGCGGCGGTCATAATAATCTGACTAAACCTATATCATCATCAATCGTTTTTTATTCAGGGAGAAATTGACTGAGCATCAAGCTCTTTTACAGCAATGCCCTGAGTTACAAAACAACAACAATAATCAAAACAACAAAACAAGAACAATAAAAGATACAAAAGGCAAATAATAATAATAATAATAAATCAAATAAAAATAATAATAATAAATAGAAAGAAAAGAAGGGGAATGTATAAATGATAATAATGATATAAAATGTCTAAAATATCAGTAAAAGCAAGAACATCGTGCAACAGCCATATCATCAATCATACCCTTGAATTGGTCTAGTGACACAAACCTATCTAATTTCAATAACTCTTGCAATTTGTTCCATTTATTTGATGCAAAAAATGTAAAAGCTAATTTACCAAATTCAGATTTAATTTGAGGAGTTTGAAGAGATATAAAACCCTGTGAGCGTGTATTGTGGCAGATTAATTTTATGTTCAGAAGAGAAGTTAGGTATAAAGGTAACTTTCCCAGTAATGCCTTATAAACAAAATAATAAATACATAATAAATATATAATAAACAAGCTTCGCTGCGCGGCGGTCATAATAACAATTGATCTGAAGTAAACGGAAAGAACTGAACAACCTGAAACTTAATCCACTGTGAAACTAGATGTACCGCATAGCGGTACAAAATATGACCGCCGCTCAGTCCTGCACATCCATTCCGCGAAAATAAATCATATTAATGAATTTGTCTCCATGTTCTACTCCATCCCCCACTCTTGAAACTTTTGTGTATGCTTGTTTGGAATGTGTGTTTGCACACATTCCGCACACAAAGTAGCCTACTGGCGCTGCAAAGGTGAATAGATTTGTTTCTGGGCCAAATCTGTAACATTGTTATAAAACCTTTAAAATCTCTAAACAATCACAAGTAGGGCAGTTCATCACAGTCCATCCATTGCAACTGGACTGATGAAAGGTACACCTGTAGGCTACATTGTATTTGGGAAAAGCAGAAGGTAGCAGCATAATGTATTTATTTATTTATTATTAAACAAAACAATCCCTGTCAGTTCCATGCAGTTTTCAACAGCTATCAAGAAGAGAGGTCATGTCATGGATTTTTGTGAATGTTTTTTTCTTCTACATATGGATAAGTTTAGTCATCTAGTTCAAATGATATTCAGCTTTATTGTCAATGCACAAATTAAATACCAGTAGTCTAAAACAAAATGCCGTTTTACCCAGTGGTGCAAATAACTGACATGTCCAAAAGGGCCTTCATGAAATGCGTTGCGAGACTGTTCATACACATTTGAAGAGCTACTGTCCGTTATTGTTTGTGCAAATAATATGCTGATTCATGTTCCCTTGCATTTTGCAACCATGAGGTCCATGGTTAAGCTCAATCTTTTGACGCAATCTTTTGATTTTCACCCAGCCTAGTCCATGGTAGGCGCCCGATAGAAATATTGTTTAATTTTGCGATTGAGATATCCACGCACTGGCGCCCCCCCTGCGACGTGTTCGCCCCCCGGTTTTAGAGCTATTCTAAATGCAAAAATGCATAGAGGGAGTTATGACAAAACCGTGACTGTTAACAAACTATAAGCTATATAAGGTAGGCCCTATGCTAGGCCTATTACACAACACAAATTGTCACTAGGCTATGCTGGCGACCCAAATAAAATCTCCGTTGGAACCAATGGCTTACACCTTACAGTATCAAGCTGCCACCTCTTGGCGAAAAGTTAATAGTTTTGCATATCAGTAGTAATACATTTCACGTAGCTGTGAATCACGGAAAGGGCGAATGAAGTGGACACTTCTAAATGGAACCCAACCCACTGTACAGTCAAGGTCTGTGGCTAAAGCAGCCATAATGAAAGCGTTATCATTGTTTGGATACTTCACACACACGTGTTTTTTAATAGCATAGACTACAACTACCAAGCTGGAATCAAAGCACATCGACTCCCCTCTCACACCCTAAACACGCACTTCGAACAAACAAAAAGCGCCTCAGTCTCACGGAATAGCCATAGGCAAAACTGTATCTGACCGGTGTAACGTTGGTACTAAATCATCCATCGCAAAGAATGATTTTTGTAGCACGTGCAATAAATATGTGTAGGTACAGCCCTGCCCTGAATACATATCAACGTGCGCTCTAAAACATCTGGTTTAAATGGAGATGTAGATCATCACGGGTGCGTTAATAAATCTACATTGCGGCGAGTTGACACAAATTATTCACTTTGACGAATTTATGTAGTTTCAGTTACTTTACTTTGAGCCATGCTCTTCCTTACTTGAATCACCTTTGAAAATAGAGGATTGAAGTAGCCTATATGGGTGTTTGGGAATGAACGTTGACTCAGATGCTTTTTGAGACCTTGAGCAGAAATGTCCCAGCCCAGTGTTTAGGGTGCATCATAGACAGGTTATCTTTCAGGTAGCCTATATATTTTCCATTAAAAAACCATCACGTAGCGAACGTGTTGTGGCTAACTCACTTAGCTCCTGTTAGTAGCCTAGGTTATGGTCATAAGCAAATGAGATGACAGTCGAAAGATACAATTAGTGCTGTTATCGATTTGCTTGGTAGCCTATAAACGCATTTATGGTTTTCTACAAATACATCAATAATCAAATTGGCCTCCATCACTCAACCATGCTAACGGTAACATTATTTTACCTACGTTCTGCTATTGATAGGATTAACGTAGCCTACCTGCAGTAAAAAAACAAGCATGTCCGATAAACATTCTCAGATTTATTTCGGCTTCAAGAGGAAATGGGAATTACATGTCATGCAGAAATCATCCTACGCTTAGACGTTCTCTGCGGTAAACTACTGTAGCCTACAGTCTTGTCCTTATAGGAAGCGTAGTGTCTTTCCAACCCACTTTAGATTAACTTCCAACAAAATTACGTCTCACTGCAACGATGCGCCATCTAGTGGACAAACGACTACTTATCGCCATAACTGGAAATGCAGCCATGATGATGATGATGAATATTTATTTTGGCTTTCTTTTAATCCTACTGAATTTGTAATTATGTATCGGCCATTCTAATACTGATAGTATGTGGGTGCCTGTGTGTGTGTGTGCATGTGTATATATGTGCACCACCATCTACAGGCCAATGAGTGTACAGTCACTAAATGTACACATAACTTAATTTTTTAGACCCCCCCATGGATGAAATTCTACGAAACTTGGCATACCCCCAGAGAATGTCAGGTTAATCATACACATAAAATTTGGTGCAGTTCTGAACGTCTTTACTGAAGAGAGGGGCGATTAAAGCAGAATGATATTGCATTTTCATTTTTTACCGGGGGGGGTGCAAATCACAAATGAGTGATTATGGGCTAGGTTGATGTGGGCCCTTGAGACCAACATACCATAAAAATGTCTTCATCCTCGGTGCCACGGTTCAGGTAGTTATTTAGGAAAAACTACATTTTTTGGGTTTCGGGGGGCCCAGCGCGGAGGGGGAGTGGCCCCCGGGGACCAAACAAAATTTTTCCGTAAAAGTCTAGTGGGGCTACATACCCACCAAATTTCATGTGCCCCGGTGTTTCGGTGCCCCGGGTATCGTTGACCAAAATTTCAGGAAGTAGATAAAAAAAAAAAAAAAAAAAAAACTTTGACAATCCCTATATGACCGCTTCGCTAGCGGCGGTCATAATAATGATCTACTGTTGTGCATCAATTTTGATATGTTGTTAAAGTCATATATTGCCATTTAAAGGCCCAATCTCCATTTGCTGTTAACCAATTTAGCTGGCTCCTTGGTCCCACATAGCAATTGAAGTGCCTCCTTAGCTAAAGGTCAAATATACAACTTGTTAGCATGTGTCATTATGCTTTGTATGGTGTCATGCAATTTCTATGTTTTTTAATTGAGCAGGAGACATGGAGAGCACATTACTGTATATGGTGATGGCTCATTGGTAAATCAGGTGTGTGTGGGAGTGTTTGTGTGTGAGTGAGGATGTGTTTGTGTGTGTGCATGGGGCGTGTGTTCTTAACGCGACATTTGTATCTGTGAAAAGCAAAACTTTCACTCGTCCTCCCATTCTCTGCCTCTGTCCGTGGGTGTGGAGATGTTTGTGAGCGTTTTTTGTGTTGGCCAATTAAGCAGCAACACAGCTCAAAGCCAAGCATTCCGAAACTTTTGTTCAACGCACAAAACAGCACTTCTGAGCAAATGTCTTTCTCTTTCCTTCTTTTCATCTGCATGTGTGTCCTTTCTTTCTCCTTTGGTTTGTCTTTGCTTCTCATGCCTGCTTTCTTCGGCTGTCTTCGCCTCTCTAAAGTGACTGGGGCCAAACCCACAGCTTATCATGCACGTCTCCCATGGTGCAGTGCAACATGTGTGTGTGTGTGTGTGTGTGTGTGTGTGTGTGTGTGGGGGGGGGGGGGGGGGGGGGGTGTTGATGTGTCTGCTCTGTTTCATCACTGGAAACCGGAGGAGAGTAGGTGGGGAGCACAGACAGATATCTCTGTCCCGCCTGTCACTGCAAATGCATACGTATGGTGCAAAATGATAACTGTCATAACTGTGACACACACACATTTGGGCTACCCACACATAGACACTTACATGGCTCCCCCCCTCCCCGACCCCCCACTGGACATTTTGTGAATACCTTTAACTAAATGCACAATTTCTGCACACTTTCAGTCAGGGAACAGGGCCTACACCAGGGTAGGAATTTCACGGCGGCCACGACGGCCATGGCCGTCGTAGACCCTTGCATTGGCCGTGAGGCCCCTTTGAAAATCAGAGGTTTACAGGCCACGGTGGCCTTGGTGCCCCCTTCTTTCAATATTCTGCTTTGCGTCCTACTAATAGCGATTTTTATTTAGCCTGTGGCCTGTCAAAATAATCTTAGCATTCACGGCGCAAATTAATTTAGTCTTTTACGCAGTGGAGAAAGTGACAGCGCAAGAAAGAAAGTGCGTCCAAATTCACCCTTTTTCAGTTTAACTACTCGCGAAGTAGCCTATATTCATCACACAGACATCACAAGTATCACATGAAAGAGCTTTTTCTCAGCTTTTAAACGATGTTAGCCGATAATTGCTGTGTTGAACGGTTCGCGAGAAAAGTAAATAATCTAATTAAATGTAATCATACATTCTACTGAAGGTTTTGCGTCCCATGATCTCCCTACCCATTCATCTCGGTGGAATACTTTACGAACCCTTCTTTTAACACATGACAAACCATATATCAGAATAAACAGGAGACCTTACCGAACACAAAGGCGTAAAGCAGTCCCCTGTACAGTTAGCCGTTCCAGAGTAATCCAGTTTTGAATTTGCAGTAAAGTTCGACATACATGGATGTCTCCAAATTTGGGCTTTTACATTGTTCCACATGATTTCATAACGGGCCAAATACAAAATAAATGTTACAAATATCGCCTAGATATTGGTAAATCAGAGGACAGCTGACTAAGAGTTTGTGAAAGTAGCCTTAATGATCACAAAATGCTAAGCATGCATCTAGGCTATTTGAGTTTCTTAAAGCTGAGCTGTGCTTAAATTGTTCAATACATGATTTCTTACATAACAGGCCAAATATAAAATAAATGTTACATATAGCCTATATCTGTAAATATTAGATAATCAGATGATTTACAGTTCTATGTAATATGTCATGTTTCATGTTTTTGTAATGTTTCATACAGTGATGCAGGTCTACTGCAGTGAATAGGCTAAATACAACTTTGATCATTTTTATAGCCTACTACTGTAGGCTATAGTTAACTTTGGCCTTGGTGCCCTGACATGTGGCCTTTGTGCCCCCCACCAAATATGCCCAACTGAAGGCCAAGTGGCCTTGCCCCCGGAATGGTGAAATTCCAAGCCTGGCCTACACTATGCCTAAAACACGCATGCATGATCTGTTACCTCACCTATTATCCAGACACATTATATTTAAAAATTCTATTTTGTGTGAACATCTAAAAAAAACAATATGTAGGCCTATCCGACCAGATTTCCAGCTTAGTGCATTAGCCGAAAGTGCTTGGAGGCAGTGGTTGTGCTCAAACTGTGGGTAAGAGCCAGGCGTGTTTGGTGTTAATATTTTTTATGATGATTTACACAGCGGTCACATTTTGTGAAGATCTGCCAGGGAAATTTTTGCTTTCATAAATGGCATGCTTTCTCACAAAAGCATAGAATCACTGTGCTCAACTAGCTGGCTACGATGAAGCATTCTCCTTCACCAACCTACAAAGAAATTAATAGACAGTAATGCTTACTGTAACAGCATCATCCCTTAAAAAACATCAGTCCTGCTAATACAGAATGACTATTCATACAGGGAATATAGGATAAAGCTTTACAATAGGCTTTTGATACACTGCGAATCTCCTATATCTCATATCTGAATCTCAGTCATAACAGAAGTAACACTAAACGTTTACATTACGCATGTTTATATTTAACTGTGCATGATAGCAGCTAAAAGCCGGTATATATCAGCTAACATACTCCCTAGGGTTACTTTCTTTCCTTATCTATGATGGTGTTGTCTGGTAGGACACAAACCTCCATACATCCGCAACCTGAAGCTTCCCCAGAGACCTGGGGGATGTTTTTACATGTGAATCTGTATGCAAATCCATGTATAGTATGTATGTTAATGTGCAGAGTGTTCATGAATGGAACTCTGGATATGTTCATGTATGAGACGACATATGCAGACATGTGAGAGAGAGGAAAGGTCGGACACACAGGATGAAAAGACCATTAAAAGATAGAAAAAGAAAGACCGAGAGAGAGAGAGAGAGAGATTAAGTGAGAGGACTATACAAGAAGAGAGGAGAGGAGAAGAAAAGAAGTGAGATAAGAGGAAAAAGGAGTCTGGAGACAGAGAGAAGTAAAGGATGTAGCCAGTGGCGTCATGCCCATTGAAATAAAGGGGGCACGTGCCCCCTCGGATTTTTCCTCCCTGATATTTTTTTTGATCATAACTTTGTTCCTATTATGCTCCATAATAAGCCAGAGCCTATAACGACTCAAATGTATTCTTCTGGATGTGTAATAAACCGTACCAAAATAGCTGAAGACCAGTCAGACCGGTGTGTATGTTCCCGTAACAACTCACACGCACATTGAGCTTGCAATTTTTTGTTGTTGAACTGTTACAGTAACTTTAGGCTTTGAACAGTTGAACTGTTACAGTTGTTAGTATGTAGTGTAGCGCTTTAGAGTAGACACGACACAAAACACTTCCACATCCCATGTGCCAGGGGGCAGTGTGTTGGCAAGCACCTGTGTTTGCTGTGAGAGAAGATAAGCAGATGCATGGGGGCTTGCTGGCTCTCTGACACAACACTCACGTCGACCGACGCAAGGGGACGCTTATGGGGCTCTGTCGCTGAAGCGCGTAGTTTAAACCTACATACCTACGGGAGCGTACCTATGTTCCCCGGGTCCTATGTTCCCCGCTTTGTATGTGACCGGGGAACATAGGACCCTTTTTTAAAACCCTAACCAAAACCCTAAGCCTAACCCCGAGCGGGGAACATAGGACCCGGGGAACATAGGACCTGGGGAACATAGGGATGACCCCCATACCGACCATTAGAGGTCTGCGCGGGACTGATTTTTTAGTCCCACGCCCGCCCGCTCCCGCAATATTCTGTCCCGCTCCCGCATTAATGTGTTATTTTTAGTCCCGCTCCCACCAGCATCTGTAACATGATGTCCCGCTCCCGCCCGCTAAAGCCCGCATGCAGGAGGGATAGCCTATTCAGTCTCACGAAAGGAGCACATACACCTGAGAAAGACTCCAGATGTCAGTTTCTTGGTTCTGAATGTAGGCTAACAACTGAAGTAGGCCTAGTCTGGTGCCCTCTTCCTCTGTCATGCTTTCGATTTCGAGTTTTGACAATGAGCAGCAGGAACAAATTGAACCCACATAAACGACAATATAGGCTATAGGCCTGCTATCCGTCAGTTATGCTTAAACCCCGTTTTGTAATGCTGCCTAACAGAACATCCCGCTGAACTATAGTGATGAACACTACTTTAATCATTTCCATATTTAATTTTACGCACATATTTAATTTGCGGGAGTGCAATGAATCATAGGTTTGTCCCGCACCCGCGAACACATCCCGCCCGCTCCCGCAAAGAGCTTTCAAAAGTTGTCCCGCGCCGCACTCTTTTGCGTCGGGACCCGCGGGTCTACCGCAGGAGTGCAGACCTCTACCGACCATCATCCAGCTGAGGCTGTTTTCACAGCTTCCGTGAACTAACCTACCACTGTTTGTGCTGGCCAGGACAGGGCCGGCTCCGACAGGTAAGCCTCACACTGTTTTCTCCCTGGCTGCATACACCACTAGACTCATACATATGCCATTTCTCACGTCAATACACTACACCTTAGTTTAGTCATCCCTAGACAGATACTTAGCTATTGAGGTTGAGTAGGGGTGTGTGAAGTTCCGGGTGCGGTAAGGACGGCTCTTATAAGGTTTATAGGAGCTGTCTTTACACAGTTTAAACATATAAAGTCAATGGTTTTGAAGTGGTAGTAGGCTAAACAATAAAAAGTAGTGGAATTAGTTGGGGTTGACCTGGAAATTTTGACTTGGTGATCAAAAAGTTAGAACTATGCTGCCCTACAAAGGCAAAAGGTCAAATGGTCAAATGGTCAAATGGTCAAAAATGAGTTATTGTCATTTTTGGGATATTAAAGACTTCCTTTATCATGTGGATAAATATCTATACTCAAAGTGACTGTTTTTTCAAAGAAATAGAGGGTTGTGTTCACAGTAACTCCCAAAACCATACTGCCCTACAAAGGCAAAAGGCAGTAACTGACCAGAGTGTCAAACTGAGAAAAATGACTTTAAAGTTGTTTGATTTGTCTACACAAATGTATTATAGGTAGAGCAATGAAAATCTGGTGAGTTGTTGCCCTGATGAAGAAATGTGTGTATATAAAAAATCTTGTGCTCAAAGTTGACCTTTGACCCTTATTTGTCAGATACTGTACTCTGCCTTTGTATTATGTATTACAAAATAAGGAGTCGTGCAAAGGGCAGTATGGATTTAATGTTGGTCGCGAATTTAGAGCATTACATTAACGTTAGCCTTTATTGTCTCAGTAGGCTACTCTTACAAATATTACAAATATTTGGCTAACAGACAACTGCTCTGTTTTGTCTTGTGACAAAGTCTCCTGGTTCAATAGTTTCCAGTTTCATAGAAACGAGGGTGTTAAATTTGCAGTAACTACAAAATCCAACCTAACTAGATGTACCACAGAGCGGTACAAAATATGATCGCCGTGATCGCCGTGTGTGAGTGTGTGTGTGCCTGCGTATGTGCCTGTGCATGGAAGCGTACATATGTCTACTGTGTGAGTATATGTCATACGTATGATTACTGTGAATGTGTGTGTGTGCGTGTGTATCTGTTTGTGCACATGTGTGCACATGAAATGGGTTAACATGACCCCTGGAGGCAAATATACGGAAAAAAAATGGTCATCCTAGGCCCTACAGTTCTCAAGATATTCACAGAGAACTGTGTCTGGCCTACCCTCCTTTCGGGGGGTCCAGTCCAGCGGGGGGGCTACAGATCAAAACGAAAAGTGACGGTTCCATGCTATCCATGTGGGAGTACATGCCCACCAAGTTTTGTGTACCCCGGTCTTTCAGTGTCCCGGGAATCCTTGTTGGTGTACGTCACTAAATGTACACATAAATTATTTTATTGTAAGGCCCCCCATGAACGAAAGTACACAAAACTTGGCATGCATTCGGAGGGTGTCATAATGATCCTACACTTTCAATTTCGTGCAGTTTTGACCATGTCAGCCAGAGATATTGTGATGAAAACACCTAAATTTTTGCTTTTTAATTTTTAACTAGGTGGCGCTATACATGAAGTAATGGGATGGGTTGACATGGCCCCTTGAGATCAACATACAAAAAAAAGGTGGACCTCCTAGGCCCTACGGTTCTCGAGATATTCACAGAAAACTGTCTCCGGCCACCTACAGGCCAGTTGGTGTATAGTAACATAAATTAATTTATTGTGTGGCCCCCCATGAACGGAATTCCACGAAACTTGGCGTGCATTCAGAGGGTGTCATAATGATCATACACTTCCAATTTCGTGCAGTTTTGACTATGTTAGGTCACAGATACCTGCGATTACAACACCTCATTTTTACTTTTTTGTGTTTAACTAGGTGGCGCTATACATGAAATGAGTGGTTATGGAATGGGTTGACATGGCCCCTTGAGATCAACTTACAAAAAAAAAATGGTCCTCCTAAACCTTACGGTTCTCGAGATATTCACAGAAAACTGTGTCTGCCCTACCCTCCTTTCGGGGGGTGCAGTCCAGCGGGGGGGCTACAGATCAAAACGAAAAACGATGGTTCCATGCTATCCATATGGGGTTACATGCCCACCAAGTTTCGTCTCCCCCGGTCTTTCAGTGTCATCCCCCCCCACCCACCCCACAGCATTTTGGCTTGCCCCGATGACGCCCCTGGATTAGGGATGCACGATATATCGGCGGCCGATATATTATTGGCCGATAAGTGAAAAAATTAAAATATTATTATCGGTCCAATAACAGAATTCTGGCCGATAATTTGCGCCGATACTTTTTAAAGTCCTAATTTAGGCCTACGTAAGGTCCGTCTGGCTACACTGAGCTACTTGAGCTTGGTTGGCTATACTTTTTCCTCAATATAATGTCAGCGGTGTGAATGTATTTCACCACTCTAACAAAATCTGTGGATATGCGTCCATTTGGGAATCTGTGCATCTCAAAATCGTCTCGTGAATGATCCGCCATTTAACCTTACCAGAGCGGAGCTCAGCCCTATCTAGAGCCGTCTTGTGCTGGTGTGTTTGCACTTTACCGCGCTGATCGGGGAAACAAATAAGCAAACTCGTTAGTGGGACGAGTCAGGGGCGCCTGCAGGAGTCCGTTTCCCGGTTTTAGCCCGGTGCATTGGTCAGCAAAAAAGTAGCATACATAGCATGACAACATGCAACAACGTATACAATGACCTATTCATTTGGACAACTTGATACAGCCCTATACAGTTATAAAGTTACCTTTAGTTTTGTTCTAGCGTACCGTGACGTCTGGCTTTAAACAGCTGTAGCCTAATGCAGTTTAACGTTCTGACAAGCACACCAATTGCCTACCTCGTTCTTGCCCATCTGGAATAACTCCTCTAGCTTTGCTGCCTCCATACTTTCTGTTTTCGTTGTTTAAACTTGTGATATGCATGATGAGTATTGAGTTAGTGAATTAGCTCAACATTGTGTGCTGATAACTATATATAGATAGCCGATTAAAATAAAACAACAAGTATTGTTGCGTGCCTGCGTGCGTATTCTGTCTCCTGCTCAAACAAAATGTGTGCACGTTAATTTTGATAACGTGTTCACTAAGTTACGTAATAGAAAATTGTAAATAGCCTGATGGTATGCAGCTAATCGGATACTGTGCATAGTTGGGAAGGTATGGTGGGCCAATTTGGTGTGAATTAGGGCTGGGATAAACGATTATTTTTTAAACGATTAATCTAGCGATTATTTTTTCGATGCATCGATTAATCTAACGATTAATTTTTTCAGTCCGATTCGATTTCGATTCGATTATCGATTATCTCCCCATTAATTCACTAATAGCAACTTATACATGTTTATTTACATATCTGAATGAAAAAACATGAATTCTTTAACATTGCAATATATGTTTATTGCTCTTAAGATTCCAAAATAAAAGACTGAAGTGCAAGTAACTACAAGTGCAAAGTAATGCATTCTTAGTCAGAGGTAGCATTCAATAAAGTTCAGTAGGCTAGCTAGTGTATGTCTAATTGAGTGCCTGTCATTTTAAGACGTTTGTGTGGGAATTCTTGCAATTAACATTAACACAGTTAAAAGGCTGCTGATGTGTGGATGCAATTCATAACGTAGTTAGTTCAAATAACAGTTCGTACTTTGGACAAGGACTTTTGAGTCTTGGAAAACACTTTTCCATTTCCATCGGGATTTTACAAACAGAGTCAATAAAATGAGCCCTGCATGAGTAATACAAGCAGCTGCAAGTAAGCATGCTAAACTTGACATCCAAACAGTATTCTAACGTTAGCTTGATTGCATACTGTAACTTAATTGATTGCATACTGTAACTTAACTTCGTTTAGTCTCCTCAATGTACTATGTTGTGATAAGACCTTAGCAGAGTTTAGGCTAGGCCTACTTTAACTTTAATGCAGCGGTTTTGCACAAATTTGCGCAGCACGGTCACGATGCTAAGCGGATTTAATAGCAATTTAGCCCACTGTGTTCTATGCAGTGCTTCTATGTGGCAACAACAATCGTGAATATTTTGTTAAATGCACATGCAGAAGAGGAGCAGCGGGCTCGTTACGAGAGAGAGCGGGCGGGGCGAGGAAAGGCTGTGTGAGTAAAAAGTGCGGCTCAATGAAATTATGTTATCTTATCTTTAATTTAAATAGCCTACAACATAGAACATCAATGTGTGGTGGCCGGTTTTGATTTCGTGGTTAGTCAAGATTAGTCAACGTATGGAAAACGCTGAAGGTGTAAAATTAAAAATATTTAGCAGCACACGTTATGCTTGACGAATCGACGCTCGTATTTTGCGTCGAAGTATTTTTTGCGTCGACGTCATCGATTACGTCGACGCGTTGTCCCAGCCCTAGTGTGAATACACATTACACACACACAAGGGAAATTTTCTCTCATTGTTGAGTAGCCTGATGGTACGCACAGTGCGTACGGACGTACACCTGCAGGCGCGCCTGGGACGAGTACATACTGTAAGTTGTGTTTTAGTATTATATTTGCATTACGTTAGCTTGGGTTTTGTATTACTACCTAGAAATATGCTAACCATTCCTGCTTCAGTTCCAGACAGGTCATCATAATAAGTTATTAAAACCTTCGGGGCTAACCCCTTTCATTTCTGCTGCAGCAGGTTGTGCGCAACAGAGTAGACGGACATAAGATACAGTCTGAGGAGTTGCAGCTTTATTCAGTTGAAACTAACTCACAAACCTCACAAACTCTGATTTGGTCACTATACTGTAGCTTATTCCCAGCTGAGCCGTTTATGAGCGTTTAGTCCTAAATTAAAACGATTCATCATTCACGACTCTCTAGCCACTCACTCGCAATTCACTGACGTCGGGTTCACTTAAAGGAGCCACACATACTGTAGGGCTAGGCTACTGTTATGTTGTTGACTGCCGCACTATTGAGGACTATTATGAGTTCTGTCCATCATTTGGTGGTAGGTAAAATTACTGCAATAAAATTATGCTTATTAAATGCTTTCCCCAAATCACTTTTCACAATTTTTTTTCAAGAGTAATATTATCGGTTATCGTATCGGTATCGGCCACAACAAACCAATAAATATCGGTTATCGTTATCGGCCCTAAAATTCCATATCGGTGCATCTCTACCCTGGATGGAGCAACAGAGAGAAGTAAAGGATGGAGCAACGGAGTCCTGAGACAGAGAGAAGTAAAGGATGGAGCAGCGTAAAGGATGGAGCAACAGAGAGAAGTAAAGGATGGAGCAGCGTAAAGGATGGAGCAACAGAGTCCTGAGACAGAGAGAAGTAAAGGATGGAGCAACAGAGTTCTGCAGGAAGGTCACAGTGTGATTTTATCAGAGAGCTGCACTGTGACCAAGCACTTTGTTCAGGTTTAATCCATTTTCACAGGCACACTCACACACACACCGGTACACACGCAGAGGTCATACGCACATACACACACTCACACGCACACAAAAGTAGGACTGCTGTGATAGAGATGTATAATCCTCAGGAAGATCTGAGCTTTGCAGCGCTCCTCAGCTCAGCTTATTGACAGCATAAATTATTAACAAATATCAACCCAAATACAGAATTTACGATAAAATATTTAAACCAGAATCACTCTCTTTCTCCCTCTTTCTCCCTGTGTTTTTGTGTGTGTTTATGCATTTGCGTATATGCATTTGTGTACATGTGTATTTGTGTGTGTGTACGTGTGTACGTGCATGCATGTGTGTGTGTGTGTGTGTGTGTGTGTGTATGTGCGTACATGCGTACCTGTGTATGTGCATACAGTATGTGCATGCATGTGAGTGTGTGAATACAGATTCTGCATTCAGGGTTAAATGACACAAAGGAATATTAAAGTCTTGTAGAGATGGATAGCCACCACACAAGACTAAAGTCCATTTACATCATTGCCCAGTGAAGTGTGTGTGTGTGTATTTGCATGACTGAATGGGAAAACTCTACCCTCAGTGCGTGTGTGCATATGGTTGTATGGTTTCAATCTGAAATATCTCTCACAGATGTAGACTTTTTATTTTATTTTATATGTGGTGATAGTCACATCATGATGAGGTCATCCACGTAAATGTGCAGGGTGTCTGCAAATGCAACTGAGATTTGTTATGAACACATGAGTGCTACATCAACAAAGCATTTGGTAACATTCACTACAGCTTCACTTAACAACATTGGAGATTGTTTATCGTAAGGCATTTCATAAGAGTAAGCATTCCATACACACACACACACTCGTCTCTCTTTCTGGCCTAGGCTATTTGTATCGCCTTTAGGCTATGCACAGGATGTGCCAACTTTTTATGAAATAGAGAGACCCCCTTAAAGACAAAAAGATAATTCAAGCCCTGGCACACTCCATTTTGATGGTCCCCTACAGGCTATCTACAGATGCTGTCTGTTAATGAAGGTTTGGGTTTGGTGAAGGTTATGATGAGTATACAATAGGAACACTCACTGAACCATCTGTGAAGTGTCTGTAGGTGTACTCTCTGAATACCCTCTTTGTTTTCATGCTATGTTCATGTAGACATAATCACCCTGCTGTTAATGCCACTGGTTCATTTTGCTCACAAGGTTGCTTATGTAAAAGTTTATTATTGTTATTATCCTCCTCGTATTTCTTGCGTTTAAGCCTCTTTTCTTCCCCAAACTTTCTCTTTCATCTGTGAGTCACTCGTAAGCCTTTATCTCGCTGCACTTCCGAGGCTTCTTCAGAACTGACTGAGACAAAAGGAGAAATGGGAGCCTCTGCACAGGGGCAGTTCTCTCTATCTCTCTCTCTCACTCACACACACACACACACACACACACACACACACACACACACACACACACGAGTAAAAGTTTAGCCTGACAGGTGAAAGTAAAAGGAGATGAGAAATGGAAAGTGTGTGTGTGTTTGTGTGTTTTTGTGTGTGTGCGCGTGCGTGCGTGTAGACGGGTACCCAGCCCTTTAACCGTGCGATGCACGAGAAATGGAAAGTGTGTGTGTGTGTACCTGTCTGTATGTGTATCTGCAGGTACGTATGTGTGTGTGTGTATGTGTGTATTTTGGTATGTGTCATCGCAGGTAAGACTGAGGTTATGCATACGCACATGCATCTGTATGAGACACAGCTCTGAGGGGGGGTCAGAGCCATATTGATGGTCCACGTACGTGAGAGCCGGACGAGATGTCAAAGGCTCCAGGTGCCACCATCTGTAATTGCTCACATTTGAAGTCCTGGCACACTGCATTGGCAGAAGGTCAGGGCAGGCTGGCTCCAGCCCAGCAAAACAACCTTACAAATGATCGGCGCATACTCATTTCAAGTCATGATGATCCTGCAACAAGGTCAATGGGTCTAGTGACTATATTCTGATTAGTTTCCTCCAGAAGGTAAACAGCAAAGTCGGCTGGCTCCTGAGATGGCTAATATTCAGTCTCACTCTGAAGTCCATCACTAATAATGTGGGGATTGGTATCATTTGGTGTTTATGTTTTGGGTTAAGGTCAGGCTAGGGTGGCCTATATTAACTTGATTGGTGAAAAGAGCTCTTTGAAATGTCAGTAGGGCTGTAGCCTTAAGCCTTTTTAAGATATATACTATAGAGCAGATAGTGAAACAAGACCCTCTTGTTTTGGTTGGTTATTCATGCAAATCAAATTCATCCAGTCTCTCTCTCTTTCCTTTTTTTTTCAACCACTGACAAACATACAAAAAATACAATGTATTATTAATCTTATATTAAGATCAAAAAATCTATCTGGTATTATTTTTAGTATGAAGATAATTACCTAGCGCTCTCTCGAAAGATAATTTTGACTTAATTTAATAAGAGTTTAAAGAGTTTTACTTATTTTAAGATATGTCATCATGAAAACAAGCAAATTTGGCTGGCAGTGCGTTGAGCAAATTTGTCTTGATAAGACAAAAAAATAAGTCAATCTCTTATTAAATTAAGTCAAATGATTTTACGGGAAAGTGCAAGTCTCTTTATACTTAAAAAAATAATACCTACTAGTTTTTGAGCTTGATATAAGATTAATAACACATGGTTAGATTTTATTAGAGAACGGGGTAAGATGAGCCATTTTTTTATATTCTTTATCATTCTAATGTGTCAAAGAGGTTTTGTTTTGTAATCTTCACACCAAACAAAAATCTTAAGTGTTCTACTACTTCTGTAACCAACAACTCTTTGATAACTTATAAGGGTAAAGAGACATACTTTCTGCAAAGAAGTTGGTCTCGTGGCACAACTTACCTCATATGCGGGGTAAGATGAGCCTAGGTGAGGGGTAAGTTGGACCACAACAAAGATTTCAGGTAAAACATTTTTTTTTCTTCAAGCAATAATTTAATTTCTGCAGAAACAGCAACAACCACCAACATTTAACTGAGAATTTGCCAAATAAATTCAACTGAAAATTTACCAAGACAGATTTAGGCCTGTAACATTTTTTGTCACCTGTTTACCTGTAAAAAAAATTGTCATGGGACTTACAGTTGAGCATGTAAGCGAGAGGCACGCAGTGGAGTAGGCTCCCGACACTATCAACTAAATTTCCTACTAAACCTATATTTTTCCTGTCTAAACGCACTAGTTTTAATTTGTAAGGTTTGTTTTACTTTATGAATCACCAATGGCGACCGAAAGTCGACGGAACAAGACTAAAACGACTACACCTGCAGACCTCTCAAGTCTCACGCATTGAGCGTGAGACACACGCATTTCAATGACTTCACACGCTCACACGCCACACATGGCATTTCTCACTCCGAGAAATTATTAACTTGCCCGCACAGAAATTTCTAAGGGCTATATTTTACAAACGTGTCACACAACGTTGCTGTCTGTGCGCTCATTCAGCTCAGAGAGCTGCTGTTCAGTTACTAACCTATCGGCCAATCAGAAAATAGGATTTCTCAACCAATCAGGAAATAGTTTTGTTTTGATGTGGGTCCGCAACGTGGAGACTGCTGGGGCCTGTACTACGAAGCGGGGTTACTGGCTTATCTGGGTAACTTTGAGAGTAACTTGATCACGTGTGGCGTAACTTCCCGATTAACCCGTACTACGAAAGGTGGATATGTTTTAACCGAGGTATGCTGCCATGGCAATTTACGCTGCATCTCAAACCTGCTCCGAGCAGGTTATGTTCTTGGTTAACCAGAGGTTTCCGTTAACCACACCCTTTATAAGTACCACCCCTCCACTAACAATTCGAGACAATGTCGGCGTACCTGGATGATCCATACGACATTGGAGCGCAAATCGTGAGGGGCTCTCTTCGCAGGGCGAGGGTTTTTAGAGACCGCCATATATAGACTATATATATATATATATATATATATATACCCGGACGATATTCTCTATGAAGATATAGATTGTTAGCCGAAGGAATTCGTTATCTTTGTCAGATGATCTAGGCAGAAGTCTCTAATGTCACCCAGGGCCGGAGTGGGGCCACTTTTCAGCCAGGGAGTTTCAGGCCCAAGACCGGCCCACTTTTTTAGTGGTGGTGGAAATTGGATAAATAAGGCAACATTTCAGCTCTTACTATCCTGTAGTTTTTATTATAGGCTAATATTCCACTATTCCACAAGGATATGTTGATAAGTTAACAAAAACAGGAAGTAAGAAAATAAAGCATTTGAAATGTATCCTACAATTCCACTAAGAGGCATATTGAACTACTGTATTGTTTACATGTTTTTTTCTGCATGGGTCAGCTATCATGTTGTTTGGTGATTAGCTCCTTTACTACACCCACTTCTGAGCAAACAAGCCATATAGGTTGATCATGTAGCCTACTGCTGTCATAGCCTACTGTTCTTTCTTCCATAAAATAACTTTAATTCATATGGTTATTATGACCGCCGCTAGCGAACCTAGCGAAACGGTCATATAGGGATTGTCAAAGTTTTTTTTTTTTTCCCGTCATCTACTTCCTGAAATTTTGGTCAACGATACCCGGGGCACCGAAACACCGGGGCACATGAAATTTGGTGGGTATGTAGCCCCACTAGACTTTTACGGAAAAATTTTGTTTGGTCCCCGGGGGCCACTCCCGCTCCGCGCTGGGCCCCCCGAAACCCAAAAAATGCAGTTTTTCCTAAATAACTACCTGAACCGTGGCACCGAGGATGAAGAAATTTTTATGGTATGTTGGTCTCAAGGGCCCACATCAACTTAGCCCATAATCACTCATTTGTGATTTGCACCCCCCCGGTAAAAAATGAAAATGCAATATCATTCTGCTTTAATCGCCCCTCTCTTCAGTAAAGACATTCAGAACTGCACCAAATTTTATGTGTATGATTAACCTGACATTCTCTGGGGGTATGCCAAGTTTCGTAGAATTTCATCCATGGGGGGGTCTAAACAATTAAGTTATGTGTACATTTAGTGACTGTACACTCATTGGCCTATAGATGGTGGTGCACACATATACACATGCACACACACACACAGGCACCCACATACTATCGGTATTAGAACGGCCGATACATAATTACAAATTCAGTAGGATTAAAAGAAAGCCAAAATAAATATTCATCATCATCATCATGGCTGCATTTCCAATATTGGCGATAAGTAGTCGTTTGTCCACTAGATGGCGCATCGTTGCAGTGAGACGTAATTTTGTTGGTAGTTAATCTAAAGTGGGTTGGAAAGACACTATGCTTCCTACAAGGACAAGACTGTAGGCTACAGTAGTTTACCGCAGAGAACGTCTAAGGGTAGGATGATTTGTGCATGACATGTAATTCCCATTTCCTCTTAAAGCCGAAATAAATCTGAGAATGTTTATCGGACATGCTTGTTTTTTACTGCAGGTAGGCAGGCTACGTTAATCCTATCAATAGCAGAACGTAGGTAAAATAATGTTACCGTTAGCATGGTTGAGTGATGGAGGCCAATTTGATTATTGATGTATTTGTAGAAAACCATAAATGCGTTTATAGGCTACCAAGCAAATCGATAACAGCACTATTTGTATCTTTTGACTGTCATCTCATTTGCTTATGACCATACCCACACAGCAGTAGACTCCTAGGCGGATCCGCCTTCAAGTCGCCAAACCCGCGTGACTGTCGCATTCGTTTTGGTGCCGCACAGAGGATCAGCTCCGCCTCCAGGCGGCTCCGTAAATTCTACTGTCAAACAGCGGGTCCTGAGTGGACCCATGTCGGATCCGCGGGCGCGGACGCGCCTGTACTGTAACGGTTGAATATGACTGTACACCAAGAGCCGAGAAGAGTCATACTAGTGGATATTTTCTTTGCTGGGACACGGTTGCGCTGAACCCTCTCGAGTAAGTGATATTTATTAATATATTGCGACATTCACAATAGCTAAACATTGGCCTTTGTGGTTTTATACTTATCATGTCTATTGATTGTAATGATGTTGTTTGATATTAGTGCAGACGTTTGTAATTTTGAGCAACAGGCTAAGTTAACGTTATTGTTAGCTATGATGCTCATATGAGTCTGTAGCCTATTTGATTTAAAATGGGTTAGCAATTTCGGCAGAATATGTTATGGTAGTGTGATTTAAAAAACACACATTGTTATTTAACGTTAGTCTGGTCTTGTCTGTTAATGTGTTGCTGTTGTCCATAGTCCATAGTGCTACTATGCTAGCGGCATACAGCTGCTATCGATAGCTAGCATGCTGCTAAGCGCAATTGCATAAGTTATTGCTAATGTCTATTATACATATATATGTTTGAGATCACATTTGCGATGCAATCCTTGATTAAGCTGATACATTGGCACTGGTATTTCAGTCAATGAAGTCAGTGAAGCACTCGTCTGCTATGAAAGCTACCTACAACTTTAGCATGTTGACTCACTGATAATGGTTTAGCCCTAGCTTCTAGCTAGCTGTGCATTAACGTTTGCATTTTGCCAAGTTAGGTCTCATACGTAACTTTAGTGTCCTTCTGCCATCTTTGTAATGAAAGCCTCGGCATTTTAATCACTGTTTAAGTCGGTTCAGACAACTAATGGGTATTGGCGTCTGTTTGTGATTTATTATGCTAACGTAACTTAACTGTATGGAACTTGGTCCCCATCTTCTATTTTGTTTGTTCTGCAGCGTCAACTTTTATCTAACGTTATGATTGCCTCTGTTGGGTTCGCTTGATGAAGATACTTTCTGGGTTGTTAAAATGTAATGTGAACACATTCCCGTAGCATTCCAAAATAGACCAGAGATGCTTGTACTATATGTATATTTGGAAATTTTGGGATTGCAATAACCATAATGATATGGTTATTTAACAGCCATCGTTTCGGGGACTCTGATGAGAGTGAAGAAGAGCCAGTAAATGGTGACTTTGCATCTCTGAGGTACCTTCCAACTCGCCTGGTATATCAGTTGAAGCCTCAAGCCCAAGCCAATTGCACTGGCAAAGTAAGTAATAATCTCTTAACATTGAAATAACTAAATCATTATATTAATATTAGAGATATGGTTAACATTCTTAGTGCTAAAGACATTCCCCTCTCCTTGTATCTATTCCTCCAGCTCCACCATCTTGCCGAGTGCCAGGCAGCCGAGTCACTACCCCTCAACCTGGAGAAAACTGTTAAGGTAAAGACTGATCTCTGAAATAAAATTGAATACAGTGGCCCCATCTATATTAACACAGCAGTAGTCACTCTATTTCAAATCAACAGATTGCATCTGCATTACCATCTCAGATTTTCTGCATACTTCATACATTACTTTCAAAATCTCAGCCAAATATTTTGTCAGTTAAAACATCTGCATTCATGCAATATTGCCTGAAAAGTTAATTCATTATTATCAGATTGTATTGAAACACATTGATTTCAATGTTAATCCATCCATGGAGTTGATCTAGATAGTGCATACCAAAATGTTGAAACATACAAATTCATGTCCAGTATGACCAGAGATTTGTTTTTGTTTGCCATTGTTTGGACCTGTAGCTCTCAGCCTACCATGGTTAACAGATCACCTCAACTCCCTGCACCTGCACCCGCATTTAACATACGGAGAGTTACTCAAGGTAGGGACTGATCTCTGAAATATTAGTGAATAGAAAGGCCCCATGTCTATTATCAATGATGACTACCATTTAATACATTTTTTCCCCCTCTCGCACACCGCCCACCTCACTATGGGCCAGGAATGGCAGTCCCTCCTCAACTCCCTCCACCCCCACACCAGCCCTCAACGTGCAGCGAACAGAGGAGCTTTGTAAGTCATGTTTCTTTTTAAATTTAATCTCCTTAATACCTATCTCATATATTGTATTGTGTAAGCATACTTGGCTTTGGATGCTACATACCATAAACATAAACATATCTGTCTGTTTGATTACAGGTGCTGTGAGGAAAAACATGGTGACACGGTCAGCCACGGACGTTGAGGTCACCAAGCACGCAATTAGGTGTTTCAACTGGCGGTGGATCGGGCAACGAGGAGACATGTTCCGCCTCCATCCACACAAATGGATTAATAGGAGAAATAAGCATTAAACAATCTTTTTATTTAACTTCTTGTCATTCACCAGTTATTCATTTTCTGATATTTTAGATGTGCATAGCGCAGCATTTCATTTCATTTCACAAGTTGTAGCCTATTAGATAAAATATTTCATGTCTGCACTGACCTAGGCTGATAAAGCACTAAATTAGGTTTTGACCTCAAAATTAATGTAGAGTAGCCTAGGCAACGTAGGCTACTTAACAAAAACAGAATAGCTTATAACCTGTAACTTTCCATAAATGTCCATCCATTTTATATTTCCATTGAGTAGTGATCACGTTTGTACAGTAAATTGATGTCTTGACTTAAACCTTTTCTGTTAGGTTTATTGACAGTATTGTTAAGTTAAAAATACGAGGCGATGCTAATCGTAGGCCTATCTTGCTGTAGTAGCCTAGGCTAGGCCTAGTGATAGTTTTACTTTTATCCTATAGTTTATCCTATTTAATCCTACAGCAAGAACAGAAGGAATTTTGAAAATGAGATAAACGGGTCCGAAACGGACCCGGGCCAGATGAGCCTTTATGAGTCCGTTGCGGGTCCGCGGCGGATGTATGTATCAATTTACGGGTCCCAAACGGACCCGCCGCGGAGGTAAGGTTTTAATCGCGGATGCGGGGCGGATGCAGCGCGGAGCCACGGCGGGTCCGCGATCCGCCTTCGTAGCGGATCCATTCCTGAGAGCATCTGGACTCCGATACGGGTCCGTTTCGCGGGTCCGTTCCGGATGCCGTCATACATCCGCGGCGGATCCGCCGCGGAGTCCTTTTGCTGTGTGGGTAGCCTAGGCTACTAACAGGAGCTAAGTGAGTTAGCCACAACACGTTCGCTACGTGATGGTTTTTTAATGGAAAATATATAGGCTACCTGAAAGATAACCTGTCTATGATCCCGTGATGATCTACATCTCCATTTAAACCAGATGTTTTAGAGCGCACGTTGAGATGTATTCAGGGCAGGGCTGTACCTACACATATTTGTTGCACGTGCTACAAAAATCATTCTTTGCGATGGATGATTTAGTACCAACGTTACACCGGTCATATACAGTTTCGCCTATGGCTATTCCGTGAGACTGAGGCGCTTTTTGTTTGTTCGAAGTGCGTGTTTAGGGTGTGAGAGGGGAGTCGATGTGCTTTGATTCCAGCTTGGAAGTTGTAGTCTATGCGATTAAAAAACACGTGTGTGTGTGAAGTATCCAAACAATGATAACGCTTTCATTATGGCTGCTTTAGCCACAGACCTTGAGCTACTGTACAGTGGGTTGGGTTCCATTTAGAAGTGTCCACTTCATTCGCCCTTTCCGTGATTCACAGCTACGTGAAATGTATTACTACTGATATGCAAAACTATTAACTTTTCGCCAAGAGGTGGCAGCTTGATACTGTAAGGTGTAAGCCATTGGTTCCAACGGAGATTTTATTTGGGTCGCCAGCATAGCCTAGTGACAATTTGTGTTGTGTAATAGGCCTAGCATAGGGCCTACCTTATATAGCTTATAGTTTGTTAACAGTCACGGTTTTGTCATAACTCCCTCTATGCATTTTTGCATTTAGAATAGCTCTAAAACCGGGGGGCGAACACGTCGCAGGGGGGGCGCCAGTGCGTGGATATCTCAATCGCAAAATTAAACAATATTTCTATCGGGCGCCTACCATGGACTAGGCTGGGTGAAAATCAAAAGATTGCGTCAAAAGATTGAGCTTAACCATGGACCTCATGGTTGCAAAATGCAAGGGAACATGAATCAGAATATTATTTGCACAAACAATAACGGAGAGTAGCTCTTCAACTTTGCCCGTTAAAATGTGTATGAACAGTCTCGCAACGCATTTCATGAAGGCCCTTTTGGACATGTCAGTTATTTGCACCACTGGGTAAAACGGCATTTTGTTTTAGACTACTGGTATTTAATTTGTGCATTGACAATAAAGCTGAATATCATTTGAACTAGATGACTAAACTTATGCATATGTAGAAGAAGAAACATTCACAAAAATCCATGACATGACCTCTCTTCTTGATAGCTGTTGAAAACTGCATGGAACTGACAGGGATTGTTTTGTTTAATAATAAATAAATAAATACATACATTATGCTGCTACCTTCTGCTTTTCCCAAATACAATGTAGCCTACAGGTGTACCTTTCATCAGTCCAGTTGCAATGGATGGACTGTGATGAACTGCCCTACTTGTGATTGTTTAGAGATTTTAAAGGTTTTATAACAATGTTACAGATTTTTTGGCCCAGAAACAAATCTATTCACCTTTGCAGCGCCAGTAGGCTACTTTGTGTGCGGAATGTGTGCAAACACACATTCCAAACAAGCATACACAAAAGTTTCAAGAGTGGGGGATGGAGTAGAAGATGGAGACAAATTCATTAATATGATTTTTTTCCCGGAATGGATGTGCAGGACTGAGCGGCGGTCATATTTTGTACCGCTACGCGGTACATCTAGTTATTATTATTATTATCCTTTCTACTTGTCCCTATAGTCATAGTTAATTTTGGGCTCATCATTTTCAGCCGGGGACTGTGTACTGCATACACAGATCAAGCTTGAGTTTTGTTATCAATATTTGCATAATATTTGCAAAGTCTATAAATAGCCATATTGGATGATACCAAAATGCTAATATTTTAATTCATGTTACTTGCAAATAAGTTGACAACGCTACAACTTCCAGTAGGTTATTAGCCCAATTACGCTGTTATAATCATGGCTATCTCTCTTTACCAGTTGCCACTTATGTCTGTCCTCTTCAAAAAAGATTGGAAGCATGGCACATTTGGCAGCATTTCCCTCCAATACTTTTCGCCTTTTTTACCTGGCCTTTTCAGTCCCTCATGGCATCTTTCTACCATCCATCCTCCCTGACGCTTATCACTACGGTAGGGCCGGCCCGGCTGGTATCTGAGAAAACTCTTTAGGAAAGACGGGCTATATGGACCCAACCAATTAACTCTTCTTGGGAGGGGAGAACAACCCATGCAGAGGCTGCGGTGTTAGGCATAGAATGCGAACGTGTGTAGCCAACTTTAAGAGAAGATAGATTAACGTGACAAATGCCAATATTTTTCTCCAATCCCTCGACCGGCCCAAAAGTGAAGCGGCCCACCGGGAATTCTCCCGATTCTCCCAATTACCCACTCCGGGCCTGATGTCACCCGTCATAGCAATGCCCTTACGTGGACATTCATGTATTCCATCTAATCGGTGATGCTGAACATCTGAGCAAGAATAGCCTACTGTATGTCCGAAAATAAATCGGACATAGGCCTAGCCTACAGTATGCTGAACATCTGAGAAAAAAATAGCCTGAAATAAATCGGACATAGCCTACAGTAGGCCTAATAAAATAAAATCAACATTTTAACAAACTTGTTGAATTGAATGTCATATTACTGTACCCTGCACATAAAGGCTACACATTTCCACAGCACCAGAATCCGACCGAATGCCTCCCTCAACCCATTCCATAATCGGCCTTCCACTATTATTTGCGATGGCCAACTCCTCTGCTACTGTAAAACACTCTGGTGCCTTACAGTAGTGTTCAAAGACACCTTTTTCTTGTTAGCTTTAAAACAGAGGCCAAGTGAAGGCTATAAGCATACTAGGCCTACATGTTTTCATAATTAAGAAATATTAAAGGCACAATGTGTCTTTTTTGTGAACTTTTGAAGTGTAATGCATTCAAAAATCAACTATACATATCAATAGAATGTGAAGAAATAACACTACTGACATTTTCTAATCGAAGAATATGCATAGCATTGCAGAGATCTCCTCCAGAATTAGCGTGCTAACCGACTAGCCCCGGGTCGTCCAGTCTTGCAATACCAGTTTATGTCTGAGGTGACGACAGGGAGTAACATACTGGCCAAACCGTCTTCAGTGCAGCCCAGAGCAGTCGAGAAAGAGACAACGCAATTACACACGGTCTGCTCCCACCCCCTCCTGCTCCTCCCCTCCCCCACGGAGTTCAAGTTCTACAGTGAAGTGTACTGCGAGAATGGCCGAAAGTTCTAGGAAGAGACCGAAGAGACCTCCATCGCCTCCACCTAAAAAAAACTCGATCTGAGGCGAAAAGAATATCAGATGGGAAGCAAGCAAATACACGTTAATCTAGGGAGTGCTTTCCACCGATGGAGACAGCTTGGATAGCAAGGAGATGCAGTTCGATTCTGAACTTGCGACATTTGTTCTTGACTGGTAAGTAAACATCTGTTAAACATAATTCATAATTTTGATTAAGCAAAGGAGATATTGTAGAATTAGCTCTCGAGCCACTAGGTAATGTTTGTCAGCTGTAGATTGTGGTAAATTGACTTCGTTCGACTGCCATTGCTAACGTTACCAACCTAGCGATAGCGTCCTTGCTGCATATGCTAAGCAGTTTGCCAAATACTATTATTTGTACGTGACCAAGTTTTGTGTCCTACACAATACATAGAGTGTAATGTTCCAATATGCAATAAATACATTTTGATATTGGTGAATGTTCACTGGCTTGTGGTCTCGCTAATGAATGATGTTGGCAGCATAAGATACTAAAATTACAACTAATGCTAGCTCTACACGATTAGGATAACTTTCAGCTACGTTAGAATACTATCCTCTATCTCCGGTAACGTTATAAGTTGCTTAGATTGTGTCGGGCCTGTTGCAAAATAGCATCACTATTTTCCTTTGAAGCTCTTCAAACATGTCACAATATACCCATGTGTGTGTTTGTATCTGTTTTCACAGGATCAGAATTCCAGTCCAGTCCTCCCCTATGAAGGTGTAACGATTACATTGCTGTTGCCCAACAGGTAGGAAAATGTAATATCATCTAATTTCAGTAATGTGGCAAAACGCTTAGCTAATGCCCAGGTAGTAGCACTGCTAATTTGTTTCCTGCTGCAGAGGTTCCTAAAAAGTTGGTCAAGCAAACCCTGCTCCCCAGACAGATGCCAGTGTTGCTGTTTCATAAGCTGTTTGTAATATTTAGAGGAATCTAGTTATCTTTGTAAGTAGGCTTTAAAAAAAACAGTAGAAACAGTGACTAGTGACACAGTAGCTTTATTCCAGCAGTTTTCACAATCACAATGGGGTCCCAACCCCCAGATTAAGAGGTCCTGTCCTGCTCTGATTTGTTCATGTTCTTTCATTCAGATTGGTGTGTCAACCATAGACTGTATATATAGAACTGGACAGTGTGGTTGCATTCAGCAGTGTTCTATGGAATTGAAGCCGCCGAGGCGACGCCATCTTGGAAAATTTGCAACCAATTTGAAGTGCGGCTGCGCAGCAGAAGTTGAAGCATGCGCAGTGAAGAGGAGCCGCGGTCAGGCACGCCCACTCAGTTGCCACTCAGCGAGTTAAATACGCCCCTTGTCAAGTGAAACCCGCCCCCTTCTCCTTTCCACAACGCAGGTCGACTCGGCGCCGAAGGCTAGCTGGCTGGATGAATTTTGCGCTGTGAGTTAGCTAAACAGTACAAACAGCAATCGGTTTGTTCTTGTCTGGTAAGTGTTGCGTATCAACTGAAAAGTTTTTTTTGTCTATTGTTGTTCTTAAATACGTCTAAGAGAGCTTATTATGTTGATTATAGACTGTGACAATTTAGTATGGTGAATACTAATGAGCTAACAACAGAAATACGGACAGCGAATTACATGCTAACGTTAGCAGCTACATTAACGTTACCGTCAACGGGAGGCTAAGTTAGTCGTTGAAGTGAAGATTAGGACACAGCTCCCGTAACAGTCGATGCATGATATACTTGGTTTTATTAGTTGTTGCTGTTTTCAAATATCTCAATCTTAATGTATGCCATCTCAACATGGAGTAACCATTGACTGTACATGGGGATTAATAACACTAGACAGTCAGTACAGTATATGATGTGATAAAGCAACGGTATGATGTGATAAAGCAACGCAAGTTAACGTAATGTGAAGCATGAACCTCATCAACCCGTCATGTTAATGTAACTACTAGCCAGTTTGCCAGCGTTGCATTTTTTCTAACGTTAACGACAGACACCTCTGTTAGAGCTACTTCTGTGATGGTAGGTCGGTAGCATAGACTGTAAAAAATAGATCGGTAGGTCGGTATTTGTAGACCGCATAAGTGAATGATCGATAAATGAAACGCCTGCATTAAACACTACGCCAAGAACCAGTCACTTACCAGGGATATCGGTGAACATTTGAGAAAGACCTTAGTTTGTCATCGAAGTTAACGTCCATGATCAGTCATACTGATAACGTTATTTTTCAAGCTGACGCAAGTTAATAACATTCCCACCGCATATTTAAATGTGTAGTTAACATTAGGTAGGCTGAAGTTTATTGCACACATATATTCAATTAATTGGTATTACTAGTGATGTTGAGTGCCTGATTAGATGCTTTGTAATGTTGTAAAATTGTCTGACTAACTTCATTGTAACTTTCGTTTTTGCAGATAAGATGGCTGAATGTACTGGAGGTGGCGGCAAGGTGGTCTCCATGGTCTACATTAGTCTGCAAGCAAGGGAATGCCTACGTGAAGTGGTTTGGCTGGGGTGGTCTGAGGTGGCATGTCCTCCCCCTTTCTCCAAGTCCCCTGACATCCATCTCCCTGACATCATCACCCACCGTCACTGGATCAACCTGAAGCCCCTTAACATGGGACATGGCACAGCACCACTACGTTCTGAAAACACATGACTTTCAATAACTTGCGTGGCACCAAGAAAGGTCTGCCGCTGCTCTGAACCTTCTGTTAATGTGACATCATTCATACTTGAGGCTGTACACATCCCTTTGTTTCTATTTTCTTTATTGATGTCACCCAAACTTCAACTTTCTGTATGCCCCTGAACTCACACAAATTGTAAATTGCAATGCGCCATTTAACCAGTGGTGTAGTCTAGTTAGTTAGTTGTAGTGGTGGGTATACTGTGAGCAACCCCAAATGTTATTAAATACGTATCCTTGCCTATTTTAAATGGGTATACTGAGATGATGATTCTTTTTAAATGGGTTTACTGTGTATCACGTAGACTATACCATACCACGGTCATTTAACTGCCTTGGTATTTAAGTCCAAGGCCATTGCTTAGTATTTAACTGTAGCCTACACAAAGATGTAGACATTACAAGAATATTAATATCATAATAATTATTGGTTGATACTAAATCAATCAGCCAAAGAGGACACATTGTAACTCCTCTCCTAGTTACTCTCCATTGGCTCCCTACAGTAGCCAGAATTAAATGTAAATCTCTCACTTTGGCCTATAGGATACTGACTGGATCTGCTCCTTGTTATTTGAATTCAATGATCAAGATACATCCCCAACCGCCCACTGTGGTCTTCTGATGAGCGTCTGTTGTGTCGACCAGTCTTAAACGCTAGGTCAAATTCAAGACTCTATTTTTCCTCAGTGGTTCCATGTTGGTGGAATGAGTTGCCCAGTGCTCTTCGTTCTTGTGATAGTTTTTGGTCTTTTAAGCACTTATACATTATGGTTTGTATGCAGTAGTACTGTTTTATTTTCATTATAGGCTGTTGATTAATTTGACATTGTTTATTATTGATATTCTCCTTAATGTAGTCTTACCATGTTTTTGTTATTATATTATTGATTGAATGGGCATTATAATTTATTATTGCTTTCCCCCCTCATTTTCATTGTTTATTTCATTAGGCTATTGATTGATCCCTGTTTTAAGTATTATATTGTTTTGTATTTGTTAAGGGTAACCATAGCCATCATCATCATAATGTGGTATTTTCTTATGCACTTGAAACAAAGAATAAAAATGTTTCTTTAAACGTAGTACCACTTTAAACACATCACACACTGAACAGCAAAGTAGCTTCCTGATTATGTGTAAAATGTTTACAGAGTATCCTGATGTAACGTTAGTAGATCCATGTTCTCATATTTTTACAGCTGACATGAGGGCTGCAGCAGTGGCGGCTGGTGGTATTTTTTTCTAGTGAAGCAGTTATGAAATGATGACCCCCCCCCCCCCCCTCAAGGAAACGAACATTGTGCCTAACACACCTGGCAAAGTTGGTGAGCTTGAATGTATGAGACACATGATGACATTGAACTGTCTGCAATGGCATAAACAAAAGCTATGTTTGATCAGTCAGAGAGCTCAGAGTAATTTGTTGAGAAATCAAGACCTGTTTACCACCATCTCGAAGTACAGGCCACAAATGGGGTGTAGTGGGCCTAAGACTGGACAAGACAGTAAACAAGGTTTATGTATTATTATTATTATTATTATAAGTTTGCATATTTTTGTTAGACATATTGCTTGCAGAGACTAGGCTATCTATGGTCATGCCCCCAAAAAAGAGCATCTCCACTTTAGCACTTATTAGTGACTAGGTAAGTTTTTGCAGTGTATTAATGCCAAGTTGTTGATGTCCACAACATCTTGAAACAACAACCTTCCAATATTCTAAGCTACTAATTATGCCCCATAAGCAATGTCAAATTCAGTAGCCTATTAAGAGACACATTCTTGCCTCTGGGATATATTAAGAAATTATACCATGACTGTTGCTCTGGCATATGTTTGACCAACCAGTTTGTTTCTGTCACTGCCTTCCTTCTCTACAAAAGGAAAGATCCACTTGGCATTTGCCTCTGATACATTGAAGAATCCTAGATTTTTTTTTCTAAATCAAATCAGTGTCTATTTCGTTTTTAAATGGAAGTTGAAATTTAGCTTCAAGCAGATTGTTCTGAATTGTCTTTGACAAAGTTGAGGTTTTAAAATGGGAAGCCAAGACGTTAGGCCTATAACACATCCATAACATAGGCTAATGTTATCATAACACATCAATGAACTTACAGGATGGCTACGTTGAGAAGCTGCACTTTCTAATGCATAGCCTACTGTAGCCTACAGTTTATCAAGTTTATCCTTACCGTAGCCAAAGTAGCACCCACGAACTGTGTTAATTTCACAGGAAGTCTCTTGGTCTCCCCTCTGCATTCACTCATAGGTCCTCATTTCAAAAAACTGTAAAGAATCCTGTACGTTGCGGTCAACGATGTTCATCGCCTGAAACTTCCGTCGAAACCATCTTGCTAGGACTTAGCTTCTAGCTTCTAGCGAGTCACTAACGTTAGCTGACTGGTGGGGGAGACCCCTAGCTGATGTTAGAAAACACAGAGCTACACACAATAATCCTAAATAAAACGTTCTCTCCTACACAGAAAAAAATCCGATGTACCTTACAAAATTAATGTAAAACAAACTATGCGAATGAATTACACAATTCATAATGAAACTCTAGTAAGGTCACTGAAGGCAACTGAAAAGTGATGGCAAGCTAATGGAGACAGTGATTGGCCAGAGTGTTGCGTCAATCATATTCAACGGCAGGAAGTGTGAAATTCTGCCCAATCGGTCACTGCTTCACGGGTGGGACTTATCTGCCATAAGGAAACTGAAAAAATCCACGAGCCGCAGTGCTTCACCAAAAAAAAGTAAAAAAACAAAACACAAAAAAAATCTTACAATTATCACAATTTTACTCCTTTGAAACAGAAATACAGTTACTAACACAAGCTGTTTTCCTGAAATCAGTTCTGTGAGTGACAACAGCGCCATCGCACCCGCGGTGAAACAGAGAATTACAGTGAATCAGACTGCTTCACCAACTTTTCGTTTTGCTTCACTACCATAGATATCTTTCCCCATTGACTTCAATGTAAATCGAGTGTTACATTTTTGATTTATAATGGAACACCCTCTCTGGTGAAAGACTAGCAAGCATGTGGTAGAGGCATACGATTACAGACATATTGAGAGAGCCTATCAATGAGTTGTCACAGTTTTCAATTTAGACGTATTATTTTGAAATTATGTACGTCTACGGGCGGATTTACACATCACTGGCAAGACCTGATCAAATCATAACAATGCAAAATGCTTCTCCAGCAGTGCAATCGCAGGTAACAACGATACCTTAACGCATTTTCAGATACCGCTGAGCATACTAAGCAAATTGGCCATTTGTAACTTTGAATCCCTCCTCACGTTAAGCTATGGTCCAATAATGTGTTCACTAAAACAGAAGTAACGTTATTTGTTGGGCTGATACATAAATGGGCATACCGAGGTTGTCGACCTAGCAGGCTAGGTGGCGTTTATTGCCATTCGCAAAACTAAGCAAGAGTTAACGTTAATGAAACTTAACATCGCCTTCTCCAGTGACAAAGTGTATTCAAATGAAGTTGCAACGATGATGGCGGCAATCACTGGTTACGTTATACCATTTGAAACAAGTAGGACTGTAAATGATGGTGACTATGGCTAACGTCACTTCGGATCAATATAGCAAGCAGAGCCCTTTTTCTTTACCTATCAACTGGCTAACGCTAGCATGATGTAGCATGCTATGAGCTAATATACTTAGCATCTACGAAAGAACAGCACATATCTTTTTTCACAAAGAATCGGTCACAACTAACAACGATGTCTCTTACAAACAACTACACAATGTATGACTATCAATATGTATTTAGTCAGACTGTGATAAGATATAGCCTAATGATAATAACAGCAACACTTCTTTAGGTTAGATCAGAGCCATAGGGAGAAAGAGTTGCGACACTTAGTGATGTGCCCAATGAAGCGAGGCTTCGGAGCTTGTGTCGAGCAGAAAGGGGCGTGCCAGATGAAGCCCCGGTTCGAGGCTTGTGTCGTTTCCATAAAAATCACGTGACTGATGACAAACGAGGCCTCGGTTTGTGAGTGTGACGTCTGAAGCTTCGTTTGGGACACACACCCACGTGACTGCTTCGGAATCTGATTCAAAGGCTTTGAATTGCGCAAACCAGGGCACCCGCTCCAGTGTCGGAATGAGTTGTGTTGTATTGCAAGAGCCAGGCGAAATTTGTGGGTAGCCCTGATTTATATAGGATGCTTGCTCTGTTTGTCAATTTACGTTATTTTCTTTCCGGAAAATGTCCATAATCCATAATATCATGCACATATAGAAATAAAGAAGAAATAGCCTAGGCCTAGCCTAAAGCTTTGCCATTTAGAACAATGACATTAAAACGTGTCTGCGTTGCAGTCTCAACTTCAATCATGTCATTTAAAAGCAATACAGGCTAATATTTTCTATGTAGGCCTAACAATAATGGCTGACATAATATTTTCCTTTTATTGAAAGTTTGATTCATGAAACATCAAACTATGTCAGGCCATGTAGGGTTTGGTTTAATTAGGCGCCTGGTCGTTTCCTTTTCACTCTCGTCCATAGCGTGTTGAGGTTGATAATACTTCGTCCTGGTTCAGAAGCTAAGTAGTGTCTACTGCGGTCGTTAAGTGGATGGGAGACCGATTGGATCATTGACTGGGATAACATGATTTCACGCCTCCACGGAAACACCAATCTTCACGTGATAACGAGTGACGCGATTATGTTGCCTAATCGTATTTTATTGTATTGAATTGAGACAAACAGAAATGCACATTTCTTGCAACACTTTTAATGTAATGAATGAGAACATTTCGAAGCTTTGGCATTGTGTTGAACGTGTAGGCATTCTTTTCACTAGTCCGTGACTGCGGGGCTTTATGCAAACCACCAGATGTCGCTGTGTTTTCCTTATCTTCCATGTTTCGAAGCTTCGACACATTACTCGGCACATTAGGGAAATGTGCCGAGTAGCGCTCGAGGCTTCATTTACCCATCACTAGCGACACTCCCATTGGACTCCGTTGTACGCAAGGGGGCAGGCGAATTCCCGGAAGTAGAAGAATCGACGTAGGCTGGAGGGACCACCTCTCTGCTAACTCCCATAGAAGTACATTCATTCTATGATTTTTTTGAAATACCATAACTTCATATAACATATATCCTGTGCCGATATTGTAGCTTCTGTGTAATCTACATAAACACTACAAAGGCAAAACAGACTCCACTACCTCGTCCGTAACGTTGGTTACCCGTAAGAAGAATGGTTAGCTTGTTCGGTTGGAGGGAAGCTAGCTTTGACGTAATCTCTCTTTCGCGCCGTAGGGAGATAACCGTATTGTTTGGATAAGAAGCTCAGTCCACCTTACTGTCTATGACGGTAACTCATAAACAAAACCTAGCATACACGACCGTATGTAAGGTAAAGCATTACACAGAGGCAACCTAATAATAATAAAAAAGTAAACCTATTTTTTTTTTAAACGGCACTAATCATTTCAGAGGTTTTAGATGGATTGACCGTAGGTCGGAAAAGTGGAAAGAAGATTAGCTTCAAGGCTATAACTTTTTTGTTTTGTTTTAGCATGACTGTTTTTGAAGATGATCATGTGTGGTAGCTTCAACATTAACACGACTTGGTGAGGATGATATTAATAATACATACATTTTGAAGGCGAAGGAAGTGTGAGAAGAATTTCTGTGTATCTATCATATGAGTTACAAGATTCAGTTTGATGGCTAACGTCACGAAGTTAAGTGTGAGTCTGCGCAGTACTGGGGGGACCAACTGAAAAATCGTTCTATTTGACTCAGTGCCCTCCCATTGAAAACGACGGAGTCTGTTCGTCCATTTCTTTTACTGTCTATGGTTGTACGCCTTTTGCCGCCTACTTCCTGGGTATGCAGCCTCACGTAGTTCCAAAAAGCCATTCTATGGCGTTGGACATCATTCACTTCCATTGCTGACTGTCGAGTAACTTCTGAGGTAAGTTGATTAAATAGCTACCTGTTTTGAATTGTGAAGTGTCTATATTGTAGCATAGGCCCTTTATGATGCATATACTGATCTTTTGTTGTATGTACACAGCGTAATTATATATATATTTTTTATCTTGGTAGACGACCGATTGCCTGCTAGTTTGTTAGCTTGACTTGCCTTCTGTGAAGGTAATGTTATATCCAGGGGTAAATTGATTAAATAGCTACCTCTTTTGAACTGTCAACTGTTTATATTTTATCAGAGGCCCTTTATGATGCATATACTGATCTTTATTTGTATGTACACAGCGTAATTATATATATGTTTTATCTTGGTAGACCACCGATTGCCTGCTAGTTTGTTAGCTTGACTTCGCCCTCTGTGGTAACGTTAATGTTATATCCAGGCGTAAATTCATTAAATAGCTACCTCTTTTGAATTGTCAACTCTGTATATTATATAAATAGGCCCTTTATGGTGCATATGCTTATATTTATTTGTATGTGCACAGTGCAATTTATATATATTTTCTTAACTTGGTAGACAACCGATTTTCAGTCATTGCCTGCTACTTAGTTATCTCGATTTTGCGAGCTGTGAAGAAGGTATCGCTACACCAAAAATTACGTTCAGTAGTGAATCTCTGACATATTTTATTTAGTAAATTATTGATGTTAGATTACTAGGATCATTAAGGTTGATTAAGGACGTTTATTTTTAGGTTGTATCTGCTGAACCTGGCGGTGTTAGCTAGTCAGCTGAGTACTGTGTATCTGATGCTAGTAGAAATAAGGTTTGTTTAATTACACCCTTGAAAGGGCTGTTGGATTGCATGTAGGAATACAAATTATTTTACACAAAAAATTATCATAAGCCATAATGAGCTTTAAAATGTTTATTACTCAGACAGTAGTGTGACTAATTTGTTTCCCAAACACTGCTGCAGGCGGCGGCTGCTGGAGGCGATGACTGCTTGAGCTGGCTGGTGTTGGCGAAGGATGGTGATGGCGGCTGCTGCTGGTAATGGTGGCGGCTGCAGGTAATGGTGGCTGTTGCTGCAGGTGGCGGCTGCTGCTGGTAGCTGCTACTGCTGGCGGCTGCTGGTGGTGGCGGCTGCTGCTGCTGGTGCCGGTAATGGTGGCTGGTGCTGGCCATGGCTGCTGGTGGTGTCTGCAGGTAGTGGCTGCTGGTGGCGACTGCTGACGGTGTGCCGGGAATGGAGAGGCCGAATACATCCAAGGATCCTCCCTCCCTCTCTCTCCTCAACCACTTTTGAATTTGCTCAGGGCTATTATAAGTGTGGTAAAGTATAGTATATTTGCGACGTTATAATATGTTGTGAATGGTTTGCCCTATATATAGTGTTACCTGCTGTGTCCATTGTTGAATCTATTGTCGCCCTATTTCGCTTCATCTGCTTTTTAGTGTCCAGGACACAGATGAAGAGGATGTTAGTATGCGTTGTCGAGAGGAACTGCCCTACAGTGACTGGCCATAGTGCATAGTGGAACTCCACAGGTGTGAGTCTGATGTATGCAATTTTCTAGGCAGTCCTGAGTGAACTGGCTTGTTAGAATATATTTGTGCCCGTCTCAACAGATCTTGCTGGACCACCAGTATCGTTGTTGTGGCCACTGTACGTATGTTTGTTGATATTATTCATGCTTGTTCCTTGTTCATGCTTGTTCCCATTTTTTTTGGTTCCACACTGTTCATTTTTATCTTATGCCAGGTACCTTTATTATGAATGTTGTCCTTCCTTTCAGCCCTGATGCACTCTGAAGCCTGATGTATGTGGAGGATTTTTTTTAATGTATTAATCACTTATAATATTCCTCCCTGTTCCTTCACTTTGTTCTTGTTTTTCCAGTTAGATACACACATTTACACACACACACACATCTTGTTGTCTCACTCAGTATTTTTTATTAAACAATATTTGATTCATTCATCCAAGCTTAATGAGTTGTTATTCTTTAATATATTTGATTCTTTGTGCATGGCTTAGTATTAAAATTATCATGGTTGTGTGGTCAACTCCTGCCTCATCAGAAGAAGTGGGTGTAAATGCTGAATGGACTGTTCTTTCTCAAAAAAGCAAAAAGGTACAACGGAGTCCAATGGGAGTGTCACCTGTCACTGTTCTCTATCACTCTCTCTGCAGCTAACCTTACTCTTACTCTGTGCATTAACCCAGAGCCGTAGAGAAAAATCTTAATAGCTCTGCACTTACCTATAGACCCAAACATATTCTTAGTCTTAACAAGATCATGTTTCACGTTGTGGTCTGGGGGTGACCACTTATCAGAAGTGAGCTAGCTGCTAGGCGAATGCTGAATGGACCACGGCAGACCTAACGCTACCACGAAGGTAAGCTAATGGCTGAATCGGAATTTATAAGCAAAATCACGGTAATCAATAATACAGCCCAGTTGCGATAAAATGAAAATCATGAGACATCTGTCATCACATGAATGATATGGAAAAGAAAACTTAAGTTAGAGCCGTTCTAGCCTGTACTTCTGTCCATGCGAACATGAACATAAGCTTTTCCCTCCAAAAATGTAAAACGTATCTAAGTAATATACAGCTTTTTCATTGTCACCCTGCCTCTCAAAATGCAAAACTGACATTAACAAATATGTAATCATGCAATAACAGCTGAAAAAGTAGTAGGGTGTATGTTTATATATATATATTTACCGTTAAATAACGCAATCGCTGCTGTGTGTCCCATAGAAGAACATGACAGCCAGCGTATGTTTTGGAACTATAGCGGTTTACACGAACCACGTGACTGCACTGGCGGTGACATCAAAGAGTGTCTCAACTCTTTCTCTCTATGGCTCTGGGTTAGATTATGTGTCGAAATCAGGTGTCGTTAAAATAAGTGAGCGATGACGTGGTAGTGTCTGCAGCCTAGACGGTAAAACATAATGGACAAAGCGTCGTGTCTGCAGCCAGCCAGCTGTCAATCATAGGTGTAAACACGCCCTTTTTAGATTTGTTAATATAACATTAAAAAAATTTATTTCAGCGAGAAAAGAAAAATGGTGTGTATTGAAGCATCTTAAACACTATTTTTTCGAATAAAAAGTTGTAGATACAAAAATAGTTTTAGGTGAGAAAAGTGACACGGAAAGTTGGCTACTTGGCCATTGAAATACATGGGAATGGGCGGAGTTACACATTGTACTGCAACCAGCCACCAGGGGGCTCTGGACTAGCGCTTGCATCACTCTTAACAGATGGCACACTGTCCAGTTCTATATACAGTCTATGGTGTCAACAGGTTGAATTTCCTGCTGCAGATCACCTCTTCATTTCCTGTGGCTCATCAACATGAAGCCTGACTCGTTAGCCCAACTTCTTGCTGTTGAAGACTACTAAGGACTATCCATGTGCCCAGCTGCTTCCCTCCTGCCTCATATAGTCCAAAAGTTACATTTCTATTCATGTTGTTGCACTTGGTAGATGTAAAGTTTATTCCTGTCTTGTAGTTTTATAATAAATACCAAGAATCAGGATTGGTGAAAACATTGGTTGTGCCTGAAAGTGTTTTTTGATCAAGATTGGTATACTAAACATCATGCTTTTCTCTCCTGTTCCTGACTTCTTAGAATCTATTTGTTGTTAAAGAGTTGTTTAAACTAATATGTAATTTCAAGTGGTAACTTTGGCTCTTGACATTTGTGCCCATAGTTTTAAATATGAACTCATAGCCTAAAGGTGCAAAAGAAAAGATGAACATACCATTTTAGTCATAATTCAGGTATTCTTTATGTTACATGAAATGTAGCCACTGTGCTCTTAGAATGGGAAGTTTTATTGTTAGTTGTAGGCTAGAGGATGATTGTGTAAGGAATAACGTTCTGTAAGGCGGTCATTATCGTGGCATATCTCCCGACAGTGATGCAGCGCTGGCCATGGCCTGCCGAGTTTCACTTTCCTTGACATTCTCTGGTTATACTTAGCAACGGTCCGGTATTAAAAATTATCAGACCGTAGGACGTTGGGAAGTCCCATCGGAGTGAATGGAGCATTCTACAGCATTATAAAGAGCCGTGTAATAAATGGTAATAATAATGACCTCTAATAGTAAACAGAACGATTGGCTGTAACCACTGACTACATGGAGCATTTTAGTTACTGGCTACGTAGCAAGAACACCTGTGTTGCTGCCAGACTCTCACGGTGACTGTTCTCCAAACGCCTCTGCTGGTCAGCGCGCTCTCTGGCTGCTCTGACAGCTCGAGCCGTCCCTGTACTGTTCTCTCCAGGTCTGGGACTGACACTAGACACCCAGGCCTTTTCTTCTTTGCCTGGCCCTTACGTTTGCCCACTCTTGTCTGACTCGATGCAAGGGGGATGTCAGTCAGACGTCAGTCTCCACCCGAAAAAAATACCTTATTACTATTTTCAGTTTTATCCATCCATACAATCGCTACTACACGCAGGCTAGGCCTAGCCTTTGCTAAGACTCGCTTGCCAAATGCCGCTAGCAAATTTGTATTTATTTCTCAATTGTCTCATTACCAACAATACCAGTGTGAAAAGCAAAACGTTAATAAAAACTGTTATATGTAGTGATCGGGTAAGGGTGAGCCGCTTGAAGAAGACATTTTCCGGATTTAGGAGTTTTTTTTCTAGGCGGTGACTATAGACACAGAGACATTCTCTGATAGACACATAGGGATAGACAGTAGCGAAAACGGAGACGGGGGAGGGAGGAGGAGAGGAGGGCATGGGCAATGTGCGTTTCGTCGTTTCTACCACTAGCAAATCATTGTTTTCCTACATGCTGCCCTTAACTGGATTGGCGTGTGGAGTGTGAATTAAATAAAACGAAATCCTGACGGATTGTGCCTTTAATGCAAGCTATAACTATATAAACCTACTATTCTGAATAATGTGTTTGTGTTTCATTTTCACCTGCTGCCATGTGCGTTTGGCAATGGTGTTGCATCTGAAATGTTCACAGGATTGGGCATACACTAAATCAGTCAATGGGGGCTACTTACTGTAAACATTCAATTATCCTATTACTGTAATCTATATGCCCACTTCTAAATTGTGTTGCATCTGTAGGCATTTCTATGAGCTCAAAATAGGCAATTTAATTATTTCAACTCATTTCAGACATTCCGCAAGCATACAATAAAGTGGTGGTATGAGCGTTCATTCAATGCAGGCGTCTGCGCGAGAGAAACTGAAACTAATCGATAACGTTGGTATCAAAGCTCCGCTTCAACCTGTTGAATGCTATTTAATTGTTTAACCACACTTAATAGAACAACGTTGATTTTTGGAACTTCCATAGAAACAGAGCAGAGACTGTATAATACACTGTATAGCACTGAGTATTGTATAGTCAAATTTGAATATAACGTGGCCAAAAGCTATTGTAGCCTTCTTTCTATCTGTTAAAGATCAACAGATCAGTGATTTACGCCTATCTGCTCGCCAAAAAAGCTGGTATTTTGTTTCCTGAATCCTTACATTCAGGCATACAAATTAATCCTCATTAAAAAACATGTTTTTTTTTCTCCATTTCCTACCAATGTACTGTATGATGCTTGCATGAGGGGAAACATCCCAAAACAATAGCACCCATGAAAATGGCTGACATTGAACCACAGTGCTTTAAACGGGAGCCCCCAGTATCAGTCATCAAGGCATCAAAATCTGCCACAAACACTTACAACACACATCACTCATAAACACACACACACACGGACAGAACCACCACTGTTCAAGAGACCATCTTGGGGCTAAATGTGCTTTTTCTCATTTGGTTGTTTTCAATTTCAATTTCAATTTATTGTGCTTATAGAGCGCCAAAACATAACACATGTATCATGGCGCTTTACAGAATGTAGGCAATCAGAGAAAGAAGGAAAGAAAGGAAGAAAAGGAAAGCAAGAGAGAGGCCCATGGGTAACAGGGGCGAGGAAAAACTCCCTAGAATTGGAGATATATATAGGAAGAAACCTCGAGCAGATCCACGACTCAAGGGCCTGACCCATCTGCCTAGGGTCAGTACATGACAGTAAGGTCTGTATACATGACAAATGCATATGATAGTCGGGTGTAGAGAATAAGACATGGTGTTAAGCACTTGAGCTGAAAGTTACAAGAGGTGGGATGATTACGTATCCGTTATGGTAATTCGTTATTCCTGATTTAGTGACAGGAAGTTCAATAGTCCAGCATTGGGATTGTCCAGGGGAAGGGAGTTTTCGAGGGGCATGTGGTGGGTTGGTGGATGGGCCAGTAATCCAGGCAGAGTTGTCATAGGCTGGTGGTGGGTCGCTAGGCTGTACGGGCCAGGAGTCCAGATAGGGGGCAGTAATAGGGCAGTCGAGGATGGGACTTCAGGTGAGATGGGTGAGAGGAGGGCCAACACACGGATGGTTGATGACTGGTGATGATATACCTCACAAGTGAGGTACAGTAAGGGGGAAGAAAGAGAGATGTAGAGTGGGTTAGTATTACTGAAAATCAGAATGGTTAATGTCAATAAGTAATCAGTAGTACTATATATTGTTACAGTATACCATGGTGGGAATAGGCAAGAGAGGGAGAGTTGAGAGAGAGAGAGAGAGAAGGGGGGAGAGGAGAGGGGGGGGGTTGTACGGCGTGACACATGAAAAGTCCATGACAGCACTATGCTATAGCAGCATAACTAAGGCATGGTGAGGGGTAGTCGACACCAGCGCAGGTATGGTCAGTGACCACCATCGCACGTGCGACTGGGGTGCCAGTCACACGAGGACTCAGCAGGGTGGTCCATTCCAAAAAACCCTGAGGTGGGTGAATTTCCACGCACCATACCTAACTATGGGAGGCAGTAAAGAGGTATGTTTTAAGTCTAGACTTAAAAATAGGGAGGGTGTCTGCTAGTCGAATTGAGGTAGGAAGATTATTCCAGAGGAGGGGTGCGCGATAGCTGAAAGCTCTGCCTCCTACTGTAGTTTTTGAGAATCTTGGAATTACAAGAAGGCCAGTATTCTGTGATCGTAGCGGTCTGGGTGGGTTATATGGAACTAGGAGATCTTTAATATATTCTGGTGCCTGGCCATTAATGGCTTTGTATGTTAGAAGTAATATTTTGAAGTCAATGCGACTTCTAACAGGCAGCCAGTGTAGAGATGCCAGGATAGGGGAAATATGTTCATATTTTTTAGTTCTAGTGAGTGTGCGAGCAGCTGCATTTTGTATAAGCTGTAAGCTCTTTAGACAGGTGTTATTGCAGCCAGCGTATAGAGCATTGCAATAATCAATCCTTGAGGTGACAAAAGCATGGATTAATTTCTCAGCGTCTGGTAGGGATAAAGACTTCCTTATCTTTGAAATGTTCCTTAAATGATAGAATGAAACTTTGGTAATCTGTTTTATGTGATTACTTAGTGATAGGTCTTGGTCAATTGTAACTCCTAGATTTTTAACACATGTGGATGAGGATAGTCGGAGATCAGTAAATGTAGCCTGTGATGAGGATAGGATATCCCTCATCTTTTTAAGACCTAAAACCATGACTTCTGTTTTATCTGAGTTCAAAAGCAGGAAATTGTTTGTCATCCATGTCTTTATGTCTCGTATACATGTGTGAAGTTTGGCTAACGGAGTCAATTCGTCAGGTTTTATGGAAAGGTATAGTTGTGTATCGTCTGCATAAGAATGAAATTTAATGCCATGTTTCCTAATTTCTGAGCCTAGAGGAAGCATATAGAGAGAAAATAACAGGGGCCCTAGTACTGAGCCTTGAGGCACCCCATATTTTACCATAGTCTGGGTAGATGGTTCATTGTGAACCTGTACAAATTGTCTGCGGTTGGAAAGGTATGATCTAAACCAAGCGAGTGCTGAGTCTTTAATGCCTATCGAATGTTCAAGCCTGTGGAGTAGTATGTTGTGGTCTATGGTGTCAAAGGCAGCACTGAGGTCCAGGAGGACCAATATTGATATATGTCCATTATCGGCAGCGATGAGGAGGTCATTAAAAACTTTAACTAAGGCTGATTCAGTACTGTGGTGAGCTCTGAAACCAGACTGATATAATTCTTGGATTTTATTCATATGCAAGAAGGTACCAATTTGTTTCGACACTATTTTTTCTAGTATTTTTGACAAAAAAGGGAGATTAGATATAGGCCTATAGTTGGCCAGGTTGTTAGGGTCAAGGGTAGGCTTTTTGAGGGATGGCTTAATGACAGATAACTTAAACGACTGTGGTACATGGCCTGATAGCAGTGAGTTATTTATAATCTGGAGCAAAGCATTATCCAACAAAGGAAGAGCAGTCTTCAGAAGATGAGTAGGAATAGGATCTAGTAGACTTGTTGTAGATTTTGATGAAGAGATTGTGGAAGTGAGGTCTAATATGTCAATAGGTGTAAATGAATTCAACGTTGTTCGTCTCATCTGTGATTCAATTATGTTTTCGCTACCGTTCAGCAATGGAGTATAAATATTTGGTGAGACTGACTGGATAATAATCTTATCTCTAATTGTTTCAATTTTGTCATTGAAAAAGTTCATGAAGTCATTACTGTTTAGGCAAATAGGGATAGATTCGGTTACTTCGGTGTGGTTCTTCGTCAGGCGGGAGATTGTGGTAAAGAGAAATTTTGTATTGTTTTTGTTTTCTTCGATCAGCGAGGAGTAGTAAGTTGACTTGGCTTCGTTGAGTGCTTTTTTGTAGGTGATAAGGCTATCTTTCCATGCTTGGCGAAAAACTTCCAATTTAGTGGTACGCCATTTTTGTTCAAGTTTACGCGCTGTTCGTTTGAGTGTTTTTGTCTGTGTGGTATACCATGGAGCACGCCTTACTTGTTTTCTCATTCTCTTTTTGAGTGGTGCTACTGAATCAAGGGTTGAGCGTAATGAGTTCATCACATTATCAGTTAACAAGTCGACCTCGGCTGGATTAAGGAATGGGCCTTCTGATAGGCCTACCACATGAGTCCGGAATGGGGCAAGCGTAAGCGAAATTTTTTCTAGAAAGTCTGCATTAGTTTTTTCAGATAAGCCGCGGCTGTAGTATTCAGCTAAATTGGGTACTGCATGTTGTAATGTCATTGTAAAAGTAATTAGATGGTGGTCAGTTAAGGTCGGGTGTTGTGGCAAGATTGTTAACTGCTCTATGTTTATGCCGTATGATAAGACTAGATCAATAGTATGGTTATGTCGGTGCGTGGGCGAATTAACATTTTGGCAGAACCCGACATGGTCAATTAGGGATTGAAATGCAATTGTGAGACAATCGTGCACATTATCCATATGAATATTAAAATCACCCAATATAAGTATTTTTTCTGTTTGGATAGTTAAAGTAGAAAGGAAATCAGAAAATTCCTCTAAGAAATCAGTGTAGGGGCCAGGGGGTCTGTACAATGTGACCACAGTTACAGGCTGATTAGTTTTCCAGTCTGGCGGTAAAAAATTGAGGACTAGAACTTCAAAAGATTTAAACTTGTGTGTGAGCTTGGGAGATGTGAGAAGACTAGATAGATAGATTGTAGCTACTCCACCTCCCCTGCCAGTGTGGCGTGGTACATGATAATTCAAATGGGAGGGAGGTGTAGACTCATTTAATGGAAGGTATTCATCTGGTTTAAGCCAGGTTTCAGGAAGACACATAACATCTATATGATTGTCAGTAATAATTTCATTAACCAAGGCAGTTTTACTTGACAGTGATCGAATATTAAGTAAAGCAAGTGTAAGTTGCGTTTTTGGAGGAATTTGCTTCACCGAAGAAGTTTTTATCGTAATAAGATTGCTACGAATAATTCCCCTAGTGGGTCGAGTAAGAGTTGACAGTCTTGGTACAGACACGCTCTCTATTTGGCCTTGTGTGCCCTGTATACCTGGGTGACTGTTAGGACGGCAGAGATCTGTGTAAGACCTTATCTCTGCTTCCTGGATCTCTGGTTCGTCAGGAACTAGCCTCGGTTAAGTGACGGTCTATGTTCCTTGAAAGGAGGGCAGTACCCTCCCATGTGGGATGGATACCGTCTCTTTTCAACAGTCCAGGTTTCCCCCAGAAGGAGCTAAAGTTATCTATGAAGCCCACATTGTTATTGGCACACCACTTTGACAGCCATCGGTTGAGGTCCGAAATTCTGCTGAGCATTTCATCACCTCTTTTAATGGGTATGGGTCCAGAGAAAGTTACAGAGTCAGACATCTGTTGCGCGAACCTGCACACGGAGATAAAGTTTTGTATGGTGATCTCCGATTGACGCAATCGGACGTCATTAGTGCCAGTGTGGATAACTATTTTCGAGTATTTACGATTAGCTTTAGCCAGCACTTTCAAATTTGATTCGATGTCGTTAGCTCTGGCCCCAGATATCGATTTTACTATGGCCGATGGAGTCGCTAGCATCACGTTTCGTATAGTAGAAGCACCAATGACCAGAGTAGCAGGTTTCTCGGTTTCTCTAGCTAAGGGGGAGAATCTATTAGAAACATGAATAGGTTGGTGGTTAGCAGTGGGCTTCCTTCGTTTGGATTTAGATCCAGGCGAAACAGGCCCAACGGGCTGCTTTCGCTTGGGTCTGGCTCCCCTAACAGTCACCCAAGAACTATCCCCTTGCTGCGAGGGGGCTGTCATGGTTGCGCTAACTGTGCAGTCGGCTGGTGCATCCACACAATTTACCAAAGGTTCTGCCACTAGCTGTTTGCTAATCTGATCCAGTGTGTGGATACGATTCTCTAGTTCACCTATCCTCGCCTCCAAGTTAGCTATTAGTCTGCATTTTTTACAAGTAGCATGTCCACTAAAGGAGGCTGAAGAGTTAGCTAGCATGTGACACGCCGGGCAACGGAGAGAATCGGAAATAGGAGAGGCAGGGGCAGCAGAGGACCCTGCCATCGTCCTTAAGATAGATTAGACAAGTGAATTATATTAGACAAGTGAATTGGCTACACGAGTGGTTAAGAGTGGAGTTTTTACGTAAATAAAACCTAGGTGTAGTCTAATTTAAGTGGATTACGTGGAAAGAAAACAGGAGCAAGCTAGCGTGAGAGCAGCCACTCTGACACTACAAACAGGAAATGACGCGATTCGCTTACCGTAATAGACCTCTCCAGAATAAGTCCCGCCTCCGTAACTTCCGTATCCATCCAACTTCCGGGCGTGGATTGTCTATGGGGAATAACATGGCATTTCGAAATATCATACCGGTAAAACATCTGTAGGTAGCGAAGTTGAAAAAGCTGGTGGGCAGATTGGCTTACACACTTCTGCCATATAGTTTCCACTGGATTTTTTGATTGTCGGTGCCGTTTAAGTAGTATACTATAGACTATACTACTCAAACGGCACCGAAAATCAAAAAATCCAGTGGAAACTAGATGGCAGAAGTGTGTAGGCCAATCTGCCCAGCAGCTTTTTCTACTTTGTCACCTACAGAGTTTGACAGGTACGATCTTTCAAAACGCCATGTTATTTCCCATAGACAATCCACGCCCGGAAGTTGGATGGATACGGAAGTTAGGAGGCGGGATATATTCTGGAGAGGTCTATCAGCTCTTGTTTTCGGTTTGTTTTGAGCAGAATGAGCCACTGCTGTTCAAAGGGCCCATTTGGGTGAAATTATTATTATAATTTATGTTATTATTTATTATTATTTACTATAGGGTTCTAGAATAAATAAAACAGTGTGTTTGAAATAATGGAATTTGTGCTCTCTCATGAAGCTGGGTCGATGGGACATGGGGAGGGTGGGTCTGTTGATTGGGGGAGGGGGCGTGGCGCCACGAGTAGTTCAAGCAGATGTAGGACTTTCATGTACTTCGATTAGGGGGGAGGGGGCGCGGCACTGTGCCAATGCCACGCCCCCTCCCCCTGAGAAACAAAGTCTCACTCCTTGCAAACTTCAAAACTTGAGAGCCCTGCTGTTAACATTTCTACTGAGGAAGTATGGAGTGCTGCTGGAGTTAAAGGAATTATCCGGAGTAAAATGCACTTTAGATCGATTTCCGGATGATTGGATGATTAGAAGAGGTATAAAAATAGCGTTTTGTAGCAGCCCAATTGAAATGCCCCGCTCACTTCCAGGCTACGAGTTGTGACTGAAAACGGTACAATTGAACTTTCTCAAAACACATCCGAATGACATAATTTTGATGTCAACTCAACGTATGTACCCCCAATCATCCGGAAATCGATCTAAAGTGCATTTTACTCCGGATAATTCCTTTAAGTTACCATTTTCAGCATTAATTATTCATAAAATAGGACATTTTCATCCAAGTCATTAGTATGGAAAAACATCTAAAAGTGTCTAAAAGTCTAAAAGTGAAAAAGTAAATATTACATTTAACATTAAGAGAAATGATCCATAATACTGTAAATTCACAATGCTAGTAAAAAAGCAAGTGAACTGCTCTTCAGAAAATGAAAATTTGCCAGAGCACTTGCTACAGGGAGAATGTTTTGTGGAATGGTAACAATGACCTTGGACCAATGAACATGGCACTGAAAAATGAAACAAACAATCTGCTCCCTTTGTATGTGCAGTTGGAACATCATGACTGATTTGATGCCTCACAGACAACCTCCATCAAAAATAATTCCCAAGTTTATCAACATTTCAATAGTCTAATGACCTTAATATTAACATCATTCTCAACACATCCTAGAAACATGGAAATAGTATCATTGGAAAGATACCTCTTGTATACTGGGCAGGTTTGATTTAGTTATCAGTAGCCCAGGCTTGAGTGTAGGTTCAAACAGGATTAATTAAAAAAGTTCACTTTTGCCACCAACATTATGTAAAGTATGGATCAATAAAGACAAAACGTAGCCATCACTTTTGTGCCATCAGCTTCAACATACTGAGTTTGGGATTTAGGTCACATGAGTGAGGCATCGGCCATATTTAGGGACACCGAAATGTGCCAACCTGTGGCCCCACCTCACCAAACTATTTAAATTTTCTGAACAAGTTAATGATAGTTTTCGCTTCAAATGTTTCAATTACAAAGTAGTATTTTGTATTTTAAATACGTATTTTATATACATGTATTAGAAATACTGCCCATCCCTGGCGACATGGTAAAAAGATGAAAATGACTTGATTTTACTTTAAAGCAACACCAAAGAATTTTTTGTACCTTAAAATATTGTTTCCAAAATCGTTTCAGTGGTTTATGAACTCGTAACAGGGTGAACGGCGCTTCTGCATTCTCTTCGCGACCCTCTATCGGCTATAACCGCACTATACAAGTTTGCCAGATCGGGTAGCGGATCTGTAGTTCGATGGAATGAGACATAACAAACTACAAATTTGACTTGCTTCTGATGTCGCAATACATCATACTTTCATAAAATCATGCAACCTACTCTACCTTGTCTGTAGACCTTGGTATTTCCAAAGCCAGTGCTGAATAAACAAATAGTGTGCATGCAACAGGAAAAGTGCTTTGGTGTTGCTTTAAATTCCTTTTACATTCTCCAAGGTATTAACATTAACATTTTTCATAACTCCATGTAGGACGTTTCTGTACATAAATGTAAGCACTGTGGCAGTAGTAATGCGATATTTAGAAAATGTAGGCTACTCTTGTACTCCTGATACTCAAGTACTTTTAAAAACAAGTACTTCAGTACTTTTACTTAAGTAGACATCTGACTGTTGTACTTTTACTTGTACTTGAGTAAAATTTAGCAAAGGGTATCTGTACTTTTACTCAAGTAATGAAGCAGTGTACTCTGTCCGCCTCTGCGTAATGGACATTGCACAGTTTCCTGATTCTGTAAGTGGTGTCCAAGATGCTTCCAAAAATCTTTTCACTGCAGGTCTCTCTAATGTCACAGTCTAGTTCACACTGAAATAGTGAACTTGGTGTATTTGCAGTCTCTCTGCGTGATCTCGAAAGGTGTGATCTAAGTGCACCGGGTGTTTTGAACACACAAACACACTCTGTGTAAATGCACGGCCACTGATCACCTTTGTGACAGAGGCGACAATGTTTCAGTAGCAACTCTTCAGAAGAAGTCTCAAACTTACAGAATTTGCAATGCATGCAATCCACTTCTGTAACACAGAAACACAAGAGACAAAATATTAAGACATTTTTTGTAATAATTTATTAGGCTATGACTGGTAAACTACTAGGTTTACAAAATGCTCAGATCAAAAGTATGTCTACAATTGTATCTTGTATTAATATTATGATTATGGTTAATGATCATCATGACTTATGAACTTTAAATGTCAAAAATGTAGTGTTATTAGTCAACAAATGATATCCTTTATAGTATTCCATGTAATTATTATAATTACTTATTGAATTGCATCGTTTTACTATGTAGTCTACAGATAACAATATTAGATCAATGTAGATAATAAACTGATGCCAGGTTGAATTTAGCTTGAAGGGAGGATGGCTAACTATGGGAAGTTAGTTAGGCAAACTACACTATGCAGTTTGTACCCTCACAGCTCTAACTCATTACAAAGTTCATATTCAATGCCTGATGCACCGATGTCTTAGCTAAACTTAAGTGAAGCAGGCCTTCTCACGGCCGTTGTCAAAGTCCCACTACTAGCGTTAAAATTACTGCACACTTGTAACGTTACTGCATGCAGACATTGCCAGTCACCCAATTTAGCATGTAACTAGCTAACTAACGTTACTATCATTTCTTCCACTTGGAAGATCCGTCTCCCCAATACCTTACTCCCCGACTAAAGCACATTTAACGGTTGTGCATAATTTAGAGTAGGCCTATGTAGCGTAATTATTTTAGAAATTCTACAAAGATGGCCAATGCATAAAACCCCATCTATAAATTCATCTTAACGTGTTAAATCGCCGTTGTTATCTAACGTGGCAAACGTGTCTAGCGAAGCTAAGGCAGACATCCCAAGTCTCCCGGAAGTTCCGGGAGTCTCCCACATATTTATAGTGGCTCCCTGATGCCTGCAAATTAGATAAAATCTCCCGGAATCTAGAGCGAGCGAGCAAGAGCGTGCACGCAAGACCGAGACTTCGAGACTGCGCGTGTGCCTGAAGCAAGAAGCATCCTGATTGGCATGTTTTGCTAAATCAACCAATCAGTTTTCAATGTAGTCAGGCTTTTATGTCTTTTATCCTGAACGAAATTAATCAGTTCAGTGTATCTAGGAACAGGAGCGTCATGTCAGAGTCAGAGTGCCCCCAAAAAAATAACATTTAAGACCCATTTCACATCAGACCACATGATGTGTAGGCCTACCCTTGTCTCATAAGAGTAAACAATAATGATACTGTAGTTGCATGCTGCACTGTTTGTAACAGTGACTTATTGCCCATGGAAGGTTAAATGATTGCCAAAGACATGTTGAGCGGCTATGCGGCGGTCATAATAAATTCTAAAATTTAAAGCAACAATTGCCAGAATTTTTTATTTTTTTTACAGTGTAGGCACAGATGAACTCCAATCAAGTTGTAGAAGCATCTCAAGGACCATTGATAGAAGTAGGATGCACTAGAGCTCAATGGCAAGTGTCATAACAAAAGGTGTGAATATTTATGTAAATGGAATATTTCAGTCTTTTATTTTTTTATACATTTATAAAACACTCCAAACTCTAGCTTTTTTGTGGGGGGGGGACAGAGGTATAGTGGTAAAATAGGAGGTGGGTAATTCTGTGATCACAGTAAGGTGGACTGCGCTATGTGGTATCAGATTTTTGAAAAGGCATTCAGAACATGTTTGATGATGGTGGAGGTTATTGTCCAATGTTTATAACAATACCAATGGTATTAAATGATTCCTAGAGTGTACGTGTAAGGGATAATGTATAGAACGCCGGTCATTATGGGGAAAATAAGTCCCGACAGGCAAGACCGTAGCCATGATGTCAACATTGGGGGGGGACCAAATCTGTTGTGCGGTGTGAATTTCAATAACAGAATTTCAATTCACATTTCCTGCCATGCAAAAATATTCACAAACACAAACAAGTCATTAGTTAAGTCAGTCAATTAGGATATACCAAACTTTTGACGGACATAGGCACGGATGGATTATGAACCTCTGGGCATAGATGCAAAAAAACCCTCCCCTGTTAAGATAGGGGCGCCCGGGGGCATAGCCTACTTCCCCGGAAGACTTAAAAAAAATGACCCTTTATAATTAAGACGACTTGTGAGTTTTGTGCACAGAGAAGGGCGGAGAAGCAACTTCATACAGTCTTAGGCTTCAGGGCCCAGTAGGTCCATTCAATAATCCATCCCTGGATATAGACCTGTGGTATGACTCCATTTGTCCAAAATGTATATTTTAAAAGAAAAATACAAACTAGAGTATCTTTGATAACCTCTTTATTACACTGAATGCTTACTCATAGGTTTGGACCTATAGCCCAATCATATTTTGTATTTTGATTTTATTATTCTGGCAGCTAATCACACAATTTTAAGGTAGTTTGAAAGGGATGGGATTCAAGATAGGCTAGCCTACTAACACTAAGTCAGGTCCCTCTTCTGTCTGACACCTCAAGTTACCCTATGCATTATAGGCTGGTTTCTGACAGAAACGTTTTGTGTTAACATGTAGAAACACAGCCTTTATTTGGTTAATGGAGGTGGAAATTCCTTTCTTTGGTTATTGTCCGCGATTCACATTAATTGTAGGCTATCACCGCCATTGTAAAAGTTTTTTCAACTTTTGTGCCGTCGCCACATTTGAGTGCTACGTTTTGCCTGCATGGATGCGCGATTGAGCGCGCATCTAAATGTAACATGCAAGATGGAACAACCATTTCTAAGATGTTTATAAACCGGTTCATTTCTGACATTACTACTAGCATATGAATGCATTATTTATGTTGTAAGACATGTGAAAGAAATGAATGACACAGGCACGCACAAATTCAAATAAAAGGACACTTTTGCTTTTTCACTTTCGCTATCATTGCGAGAAAATAGGCTACAATATGGAATTGCTTCAAAGTTCCCTTTGAGTCTGATCAGCTTCAAAAATGAATGGGGTTTCCTTAGACAGTGCTACACCTTTCCAACAAGTTTTGTGAGAATTGTACCGGTATCTTTTGCGATATTGTTGACAGCCCGCACTGCAGCAGGGTGCAGGAAGCTTTTGCACGCCTCAAACGATAAACGCAAAACCTCCAGGACAAACCACTCACAGTGTAGGCTACTCTCTCTGAAACCATCAACAGGTCACTAATTTGTGCGTTATTTACGTTTGATTGCATTTCAGATGGCGGGACTTGTTGGTTTCCTGTAATAGCCTAGCGTTTTTTTCTTTATTTATTTTTCTATGTCCGAATATTGGGGGGGACATTTTGGTCACGTCTGAATATTGGGGGGGACACGTCCCCCCCAAAGTCTATGGTGACTACGGCCCTGCCGACAGGGCGAACCGGACCCCGACGCGCCAGCGGAGGGGTCTTGTTTCGCCCTGAAGGGGCTTATTTTCCCATAATGACCGGCGTTCTATACATTATCCCGCTTATTATACGGCTACTTGCCAAAACGAAAAAATAAACTCCATGATATGTCTCTTTACACTTATTTGTTACCATTTCGTCGTGGCTTTTGCTGAGAAACAAATAGTTCGCAACACACGCTGAACTTGAATCAAACATTCTTTAGAACACAGCTGATCAACCGTCTGCTTTCACATTTGAATGAAGTTCCAAGCACAAACTCCGTTGCCATTGACAGCGGTCATTCTTGTTTTCAGAGGTCCTTTCCCAAGAAATAATGACCGCTAGAACTTTCGGAAATCCCATTCAAGTCAATGGAGCATTCTACTTGCATTGTGAAGAGCCGTATAATAACTAGTGATAATACTGTGTGATTTTGTAATGTTAAACATTGCAATTGGTGAATAAACTCTTTTGAGAGGTGGATAAACTAATAAAAGGTGAATAAACTCTATTTCTGAAATTTCAGAGGTGGATAAATTTGGGATTAGCCTCCACTACATCCCTGGTGTTGGAGTATTGTGTGTAGATTGATGAGAAAAAAGAAATAATTTAATCCATTTTAAGAATACTTTCATGCACTGTATGTAAATCAATGCTTGGTGACACTGTTGGAAAAAAGTTTTGACTTGTATTTTTGAAGTTGGCTACAGGTGAAGAGAACATGAAAGCACAGGTTGACGGAACCGTCTTTTGGGACTCGTTTTCCAACCAAATGTTTTTTGGACCAGGCTAGTTCTGTGGCATAAATTACCATAGTTACCAAGCTGAGATTCACGTAAACCACACTAATTGAATGGAAATCTCACTGAAATTAGCGAGACTTATCAAAATAAGCCAGGTTTAGCCTTTAGCGAGGTTAATGGTATATCCCCTGGTCTTATTATAACTCTATACTCCAATGTCTTTAGGTCTTATTATAACTCCTGTCTTATACCTTATGCTGGTTGTGTGCTGAGCAGCACCTGACTTAAGTTGTTTACATACTTGCACCTGTATTAATTTTTTTGTGTTTTCTCTCTCTCTCTTTCTCTCACTCTGTGTGTGTGTGTGTGTGTATGTGTGTGTGTGTGAGGGAAGATGTGCTCCCACCATGTCTGTTCCCATTAGGGACATTTGACACGTGTTTGTGGGAAAGGAGAGAAAGAGAGAGAGAGCGAGAGAGAGCTAGAGAGAAAGAGAGCAAGGAGGAGAGGAGCTGGAAAAGCTGTTGAGATTTCGGTAGGAGGTGAGGAGTGAAAGAGCTCATCGTTTGAGAAATATTCAGAGCGATGCAAGAGTTATTTTTTCCTCTGAACCTTATTACGGGATCTTGGAGTGTGAAGACAGTAACTCTTGTCAGGGGGCGGCGCAGCAAAGTGTGTGTGTGTGTGTGTGGGTGGATGCTTAAGTGTGCTTGTGAGTGTTTGAAGAGATGAATGTCTGTGTTTTGACTGTGAGGATCCATTTTAATCTGTGTGTGTGGTTGTATGGATGCTTGTGATGTAGGCTATGCATATGTAATGGACATACACTACATATCAGTGTGTTAGTGATGATTAGTAAGTGTGTGTGTGTGTGTGTGTGTGTGTGTGTGTGTGTGTGTGTGTCAGTACTCCTCTTTGTAGACTCACTCAATACACACATAAAGGAGTATGCCGTTCATTCAGCATCCCCAAGATGCAAATGCAGACCTGACATTTGGATCCAAATACCACATTTGATCTTCAGAGGCAAAAGAACCAGCTGTCGTCATTGCAGTATGGAGATGAAGATGCGTGTGTTTGGCTCTCTCTCTCTCGCTCTCTCTCTCTCGCTCCCTGTGTGTGTGTGTGTGTGTGTGTGTTTGTGTATGTGTGTGCATGTGGTTCTGGATTTGGGTCGGCTTAGAACCCCTGCTTGCTCTCCAAAGCAGGCCATATGGACGGGCTAAGAGACTGCTGAGCTGTGTGTGTGTGTGTTCACGTGTACAGTATGTGTGTGTGCATGTGTATGTGAGTCGTATGTGTGTGTGAGCTGAATATCCGTGAGCCGTAGACCATCGCAAGTTTTAGCAGTGTTTTTGGAGAGACCGATGTTCTTTCACCCTGGCTTCCTCACTTGCATATTTGTCTCTTCCTCTTTAAATTCACTTTCTCACTTTCTTGCTCTCTCTCTCTCACTCTCTCTAACACACACACACACTCTATGTTAACAGCTCTCTCACTTTCTCTCTCTCACACTCTCTCTATCACACTAACACACACACACACACACTTTACATTCACAGCTCTCCCACTTTCTCTCTCTCTCTCAATCTCTCTAACACACACACACACATACTCTACATTAACAGCTCTCTCACTTTCTCTCTCTCACACTCTCTCTATCACACTAACACACACACACTTTACATTCACAGTTCTTCCACTTTCTCTCTCTCTCTCTCAATCTCTCTAACACACACACACACACACACACACACACTCTACGTTAACTGCTCTCTCACTCTCTCTCTCTCACTCTTAACACATAAACACACACTTTCTTCCACCACCAGTCTCTTCCTCTCCTCCTCCCTCTATCCCCTATTCTCTCTCCCTCTCCTCCTCCCTCCATTCTGTCCCTGACTGAGAGCATTTCCTAGTACATCATAATACCTCAAACTGTTTGGGATTAATATGAGCACAAGTGTAGAAATGAAGTACTGTACCACTTTAAAAAGATTCCTCTTGCTTAAAAGTGCTGACAGGAAGTCTCTCTCTCTCTCTGTGTGTGTGTGTGTGTGTGTGTGTGTGTGTGTGTGTGTGTGTGTGTGCGAAACAGAGATAGAGCACTCCACAAATAATAATAAAAAATGTTTAAGCATTTTTGGTTCCTTTAGAGGCCTTTAAAATGAATGGATTTTGAGAATAAAATATTTGCCCCCCCAACCACCCACCCACCCACACACAAACACAAACAATGACTTTCATTCTAAGATGGAGTGTTTGCTTGTGTAAAAGATGAGAGTTTTCCTTCCATTTGAGTGCAAGGTTAAAGCAGGTGAAGGGACAGCACCTGAAATAAACCCATACAGAAATAGAACTTTCTCCTCTGAGTGTGACTGTGTGTCTGTGTGTGTGTGTGTCTAACCCTCACAGAAAGACAAGCACTCTGTCAGATTAACCTCTGATACAGTCAGAAAACACATCTAACACACAACTCAAGCATACACACACACACACACACACACACACACACACACACACACACACGTCAGCAGTGTGATGTGCTTTTGATTAGGGATTTCTTCCTCCAGTAGAAAATGAGCTGAAATGTCAGCTTCAGGAGAGAAGAGAGGAGAAGAGATGGAGAGAGAGATAGAGACAGGAGAAGAGACGGAGAGGGAAAGAGAAGAGAGATGGAGACAGAGGGAGAGATAGAAAGAGAGAGAAGAGATGGAGAGAAAGTGAGAAGAGATGGAGAGAGAGAAAAGAGATGAGAGAGAAGAGATTGAGAGTGAGAGAAGATGGAGAGGGAGACAGAGAGAAAGATGAGGAGAGATGTGTCAATGAAAAACTTGATATGCTTCTTTATTCACCTTTCTTCCCTCACTCACAAATAAATATAGAGAGAGTGGATTTAAAGAACACACACACACTCACACGCACGCACATAAGCACACACACAGATATGCTAGCTCAGAGATAAAATACATACACGCCCACACAATGATGCAAGCAAGTAGAAAGATGGAACACACACAGTATCTTTCTTTCCTTTTCACAGACATATACACATACTCACTCACACACACACATACACACACACTCACTCACTAAAGGTTATAAAGTAAGCCACTTACCACCTACATATACAAACCCACACCCACAGGACTTTCAGCCTGTGAGAAACCTTTTGCTCTTTTGAATTTTGTCAGACTAATTAGCAATAGGCATAGATCAGCACAGTTAAAGTCCGACACTCAGACATTCATAGACGTGCAGACATCCATAAGTAAACTCATTTGCACAGAACGTCTCCTCTTCCATTGAAGTAATTAGCACATTGACAATTGTCAATAGAGCTGAAATCAACAGGCACTCACATCAGACATATTACATTTAAAAGGAATATACTGTACCAATGTAATTCTCTGTCTCTCCATGTGATGTTTTCTGAATATAGTACATATATACTTCTCCATGCAAACACACACATTTTATAGGCTTCACACATTCACAAATAACACACACATTCATATTAGCAGTGTCATTAGAGGTGTGTGTTTGTGTGTGTGAAAGAGAGAGAGAGAGAGAGAGAGAGAGAGAGAGAGAGGCTGACTGTGAAGGAGTGCTGGAGGTTATTGCCCTTGAGAGGAATCCAGGTAGTGGACTCCTCTGAGTTGTATCCATTAAAAATGCATTAGGATATAATTACTACACACATTTTCACTCATACACACTTATAGATTGGCACACTATGTCACACATAGTCTACACACACACACACACATTACTTTTGTTTTACACACCTCATAAAATGTAATGAGAGTTGAGGAGCTGACCATTTTTAACCGCTTCTCAGTGAAATGGACAGAGACAGAGTGAGAGAGAGCGATAGAAAGAAGGCAAGAGAGAAAATTCGAATGAAAGAGAAGACATTTAACGGTACCCAGTGTTCACCTAGCTACAGCTTTTGGCCATTACTACTGAATCAATAGCATAGGTAGTTTGGTAGATCGAAGCTCTCTAATGAGTGGTTGATGTTTATCTGCATTGTGTAAACACACACACACACACACACACACACACATGTATGCATACACACTCACAAACAGACAGTGAGAGAAAGGCAGGCAGAAAGACAGACACATGCACACAAACAAATACACACACTCTCACACACACACACATACATCCAGTTGATATACATCCAGATATTCTTGCTCTCCTGCTTGAAATGTTCTCCTCTGATAACACACCATTAGCATGCATTACTACCTGTGTCATTCATCACAGTCTAGACAGTAGATGAGGTATTATACACCTATATGGGACCATTTCTTCTTCATACACCTATTTTCTCACATTGCACACACACACACACACACACACACACACACACACACACACATTACATATGGTTTGACTGAGTAGTTCCCATACTCATTAGAAAGAGGCTCAGGTCTCTCCAGTCAGGGAGTAGAAAGCAGTCTTTTCCTGACCCCTGGTTCTCTTCAGAGCCCTCTCGTCCACACGTGCCGAGATGTGAGGAAATGGACTCTGACACTCGAAAGCCTCCGTGATTGATAGATCGAGAAGTGAGAGTGAGCGAGCTGTCAGTGGGCATGTCCGTCCCTCTTGAGCGCGCTCACTTCACAAGAGCGGAGGGATTTGATCCAGTGTCAGATCACACACACACACACACACACACTCATATACACACACACACAAACTCATATTACACACACTCTCACCTGTACACACAGACAAAGACACACTCACACACACAAAGAGGCAGGTGAAGTGTCCATGGGAGACAAAACATCTTTGTCCTTAGTCTCCTTGAGAAAGAAGGAAAGATAAAAAGTATATAGCAAAACATGGAGAGAGTGTGTGAGAGAGAGATAAAGAAAGAGTGTGAAGATTGAGTGCTGTAATTTTAAGGGCATTTATTTCCTGGCATGATAAAGCTAAGATGCATGAACCCATGCTTCAAAAAGTAAGAGTGAGAGTGAGAAAATGTCTGTGTGTTTGTGTGCGTTTTTGTGTGTGTGTGTGTGTGTGTGTGTGTGAGAGAGAGTATAAGAGTGAGGAAGAGAGAGTATAAGAGTGAGAAAAAAGTCTGTGTGTTTGTGTGTGAGAGAGAGTATAAGAGGGACAAATAAAGGCAAAGAGTAATGGCTGACTGTCACTGAATTGTTTATATTAAAATTCATCATTGTTACCTCTACATTATTTTGCATTGTATTGCACTTTATTGAACGTACAGCCATTTAAAGAGCCATGCCGTGAAATGTACTAAAAAAGACATATTTTATTGTCATTTGCATGGGTGTCATTTTTAGATGCTTTTATATTAATGTATTAATGATCCATTCATTTTTTCTATTAGTCTGACATCTCCCAGGTTGCCAGATTGTGTATGAAATACACCCTATATACACGATCACTTAGTTTCAATTTCAACCGTTTTGTCCTAGGCTAAAACCTGGCAACCCAAAACCCAAATAAGGAAGCGGGTGCCGACTGCGCAGCCTGAGTCTCGTCGTAAGCAAGCGGGCTAGTTGAATAGCCTACTCCACTAGCTGTTGTGAAATTGTTGGAAATTTAATTGATTAACACATCACATAAACTGTTATTGAGTGTTGTTGATACACTGAACTTGTGTCCTCGGAACCAAATCAGACAGCAAGCAGCTTTGGAGTTTTGGAAGTAGGCTGCAGGCAGGCAGCTGATACATAACTGGCATGCGTAAGGTAACGGTAAGGTAAAAGCAACGACCGAAATGCAGTGTTGAAACACGTGCATGAAACGTATTACATATGCAAACACAGATCCGGTATTTAACACTGACCCTCCCCCCCCCCCCCCGTTTTTGGAAAGCTAAATGTTGACAGGTATGATTACAAGGGCCATTGTCCTAGGAGCAACTTGGGGTTAAGTGTCTTGCTCAAGGGCACAACGGTGGAAGCCGGGAATTGAACTTACAACTTTTCAGGCTACTCACTGCATGCTATGCCAGCTTATTAATTACTATGCTACCACCACCAAGAAACTGGATGGATGGTTGGGCTCTGCACTAGAAATTACAGCCTAGGCCAAAGGCAAAGCAAGTGGGTGATTCAGCAAGGAGACTAAAAAACATCTATAGCAGGGCTTGACTGCAACCAACAATGAGGAGGATTTTGGCCTGTATTGAATAAGGTTGAATTGTCTCAAGTGTCAACAATGTCTTTAAATGTGAACATTATGATGATAGGTACACTGTAAAATATTTCCGTAAAAATACAGCTGACAGAACGTTACCGCAATTTCAAAATACAGTAAATGTAAATCTTTATCATTTTTACGGCAATGTATAGTGTAAAATATTACCGTAAAAATACGGCCAAATTCTGACAGTACGGTACCGTTATTACGAAATACAGTAAACGACTGTAAATCTATATAATTTTTACGGCAATGTACCATTATTCCTATGATTCATTATTCTGGTGATCATACTTTATTTTCTTTACCCATTTAATTTCTTCTGAATTTTTACAAATACTCACAGTAGAAGACTACAAACCGATTGCGCATGTGTAAAATCACCAGAGTCTCGTGGCTTTCAAAATCTGTAGAAGATAACGGTTGGCAAGCTATATGAGATCAACATGCCGATTTGCATAGGTTGGCGGGTTGACAGAGTTTCTGTACCAACAAGAAATGCATTCAGATTTGGCAAAGTAGAAAACTGCCGCTACTACTCACAGGAAGAGCTGAACAGAGCATGATCAGATGTTTTTGGGGCACTCTGGGATACTGACGTAAGCAACTCTGAGTTGTGGTTTCTGACAATTGAAGGCTCTTGGACAGCTTGTTTATTACCTTTTGGAGCCAGGTGTGTTTGAACCTGCTGCTATTCTGAATGTAATTAGTGTCTACATGGACCCGGTTGGGTGTTGCACCTAGTGAATCAGTGTGTTACGATAAAGAAGGACGTGTAGACACTAATTACATTCAGACTAGTGGCAGATTCAAACACACCTGGCTCCACAGGAAACAAACAAAAAGAAGGTGAATTTCACACTAGTGATGGGCAACGGGAACCTTTGACACAGTTCAAAGTGATGTTTCAGTATAAGCTTTGAAATGAATATGAAACCTGACTCTACATTGGGACCTAGTGGCTACTTTTGTGAACTACATGCTCTGGCCAAAGAAAATTTCTAATTATGTGTTGAATTAAAGAATCATAAAAAAATAAACTACACATTTTCATATGCAATACAATAATGAAAGATTTTTATTCAACAATAAATAATGTTTTCTAAACAAAGTTTGGCAGGAGCCCTTAGGGATGATTGACAGCAATTAACTCACCTGTCTTCCGCCGCCAGGATATTTAAGCCGGCCTCCTTATCCATACGTCACACGCTGCGGCGCTCGCAAAATTATTGGAGTTGCAAAGCCTCGGTAGGCAGACATAGGTAATGAAGCTGGGTCTTTTCACTGACTAACCATTCAATCCAGTCTATGGGCCGCTATACTTCGCAAGGTGTTCATGTCACAGCATTCTGATTTCACCCTCTCCGTCATGTTTACTGGCCTTCTTTGGGCTGCTGAGATGTGAGTTTACATGCCCCTCGTCTCATTTAATTCCCGACGGCTACTCATTGCAGATCTTGAGAGTTAGACAGTGATGGGCAGTAGCGACGCTACAAGCTTAACTACATTTGTCAGTAGCTTTGCAGTAACGTTGCTATTTACAAAACCAATTAACTTTTCAGTAGCTAAGCTCTTTTATTGATCAAGTAGCGCAGTAGTGTCCTCGAAAGTTAATTTCTCCTGGACATTTCTGACATTTCACACATAACAGCGTTTCCCTGCAGCCATCAAACACATAAATTAGGAAAACAGAATGTTTCTGTGTCGACGACAACACGCCGGGTCTAACCTAGCATTCATGGGCTTTGTAAAAACCTTTCTCCGAGTGAAAACATCATCATTTCGCGTCATTCACGTCACGTAATGTGTGAGTCAGAGGTCGGAAACTGGGACTAGATTTTGCTAACAGAGTTGCCCAGTTAGGGGCTCGTCATCACTTTTGTTGTCACGTTGTAGTTCGTTTGTTGTCCATGTGGCCTTTCATGTCCAACAGTTTTAATGTGAACTTGGGAATTTGCCCTTTTTATCACTTGAAAAGCTGCATATCTTTCTTTCACGAGCATCTTACACTATATTTTAAGCAAATACAGTTGTTTGTTTAGGATTAGTGAGTGTATGTTTTACCCTTTGTTGTGGCATCCGTGTTTGTCACACATTCGATGGCAAAGCACTTGAACACTTGCTGTCGGAAAAACAAAGTAGCCATGGGGGCGGTCCTTGTCATTCCGAGGTGCTCTGAATGCACCATAACGCTTGTGTAGGCCTATGTTCACAGTGACGACCGGTGACGACACACCATAGACAGTAGCCTAGCCTAAGCGACACACACACACACAGACACTGGAGGGAAAAGACAGAATGGCAGAGAGCCCAAGATCCGTTGAAGAGCATGAACATGTTACACAGTGGCCATACCTTCAAAAGTAGGCCTACGTCACTTTAGTCGAGGCCAGCGAAAATAAATATATTTTCAGATGCCTTCTGTGTAATCCAAAGAAAAAGTTCCTGTCGACATCAGCAGCATCCAACACAAACATACGAACACACGTTCAGGTGATTGCATTTCATTGAACTACCGTTTTTTCCATTTTGTATCATTGAATGAAATTAAGCTTAATCAGCTAACGAAACAAATGAAGTATAAAGAGGTGGGAGAATGGAATAATTGATGAAGTTCAAACAGATAACAGTTCTTAGGAAAATACAATTAATAATGTTAATTTGTAGGCTAAACTAAACTCACCTTTTTGTCCTATTCAGGCTCATTGCTATAATTTTTTCTTACTTTATTTACTTAGACTACTTTATTTATTTTATTTACAATTCCAAAAGGCATTCTTGCATACCTAGAGCTAAAAATGTGCTCTGATTTGTATTTATTTTTGTGTATTGGGCTATTGTTCAATAAATAAATCATATTTTAGCCTTCTGACTGACAGTTGTGTTGATCACTAAAATTCCATTGACTTGGCATGCAGTTTGATTAACTGAAAGCAGCTACTAATGTAGCCTATCAAGCTACTTTTGACAGTTTGTAACTTAGCTTGCTACATTTTTATGGGTGGTAGCTTCTGTGAAGTGAAGCTGAATTTATTGTAGAGTAGCTGGTAGCTTAGTTCACTACACATATCAAATAGCTTTCCCATCACTGGCGTTAGACCAGGATACATTAGGTTTACTACCAAACAGAGTAAACCGATCAGTTCCTAAAGGACACTCCATACTCATATTTAACTCTGCCTCAGATCCTCAGCTTTTCATACCCATCACACTACATCTCATATAGGTCAGCTCAAGCATCGCCTACTAGCCCGCTCTTCATCTCAGACGAAGGGTACCCATCACTCGTCACAGGTTCTAGACTTTTTAAAAATCTATCCTTTAAAATCTATCCTTGTCAAATCTGGATACCGCTACTCTGTGCATTCATTCAGGATAGAAGCTGCTACTTACTACAACTGCTACTTGAGCAACCCTATGGGGGCAACCTCTCTTAAGTTTCACTTTCAGTTTGATTTGCCCCAAAGGTTAGTGTTAGTTACCAGACCGATATTCGGTCTATGTTCTACCAAATTGTCTTGTCCGATTGCCCTAGGCTAGTAACAAGCATTTGAGCTTGTTACTAATTTAGGCTACCAATTAATTGGCATGCACTGCAAATCATGGCATCTGTTGAAACTCAACAAGAGCCGTTTTGGAACATCGAGGAGTTCCTTCAATCACTGAACTACTCACTGTCATGTGACATGGGAGTTTCTTTTTTCAACACAACGTTTCAAAACGTTTTGACCCGGGACTTCAGGGGCCTGTACTACGAAGGGAGCTTAACCTACTCAGATGTAACCCAGGGTTACTTTGTTAAACCGGGGTTGACAAAACCTGGTTATCTTAAGTGGTATTAATCGGTACTACGACGCTGATTATGAAGTTGATTTGTTGAGCCGGGGTTAACCTAATTGGAGTTTGTGCGCGTTCACATAAAAGGGGCGGGTTGCAGCGCAAGTCACCACTTTCAGTGATGATGCGATCACCTTATTTTACGGATGAGGAATGCACAATTATTATGACAAGTTATGATGAATTAAAACCCACTCTAGGGGAGAACCGGCACAATTGTAACACTTTTTTATTTTTCCAATTCAAACTTGATTTACACAAAGACGATAGAGAGATGTGAAATTCGACCAGAACAGAGTCGTACATGTCTACTCCATGAAAGTTGAAACAGAATTTAAAAAATATGTTATAGTTTGTCAATAATTTAACTTAACAGCGACATGTACCTTTGTTACAACCTTGACGCAGCCATAAAAGAGTGTGGTACAGTTGTAACAGTATAGCGTCATAAATGTAACAGTGCTAAAATCGTGAATCCTATAACATATTTTAACACAAAACCAAGGGCGTGGGAAGGGGGGTGCTGAGGCTGCTGCAGCACCCCCTGCTGGCAGGAGATGGATTTTTAAAATTTGTTATATATATTTTTAAATAATTACTAATTCGCTGTCTGTCATTATTTATATTTGTGTATGTGAAATGATGAGTCAAATAGCAAAAAAGGGTTATGGATTGGTTGGAATATAGGCTACTAAAAATTAACAGTTATAGAGATCAACGTGAACGTGAGTCAGTTACTGTAAGAACCGTAGCGTGGTTTCAGCTATGTGATAGCCAGAGAATGTCTAATCTGTAAACGGGCTCTGGTGATAGCGATCAAGTGTGTAGGCCTACGATTGATATAGGCCTACATATTCTATGCGATTTACACGTTCAAAAAAGCATGGATAAGCTGAAAGAAACTTTAATTGTGTTGTACAGTTTTGCAAAATTAATAAATTATAGCTAGTGAAATCATTTCACTAGTCGCAGATAGAAATTATTAGGACACATTCTTGTGTGGAGACGACACACTTTAGGCTATTTAGGCTATTCAGGAATTATTTGCGAGATCATTGCAGCCTGATTATTAGCCTATATTTAAAGCCAAACATCTCTGGTGTAAAGTAATTTTCCTTAGCTATAGGCCTACTGAATAGGCTAATGATGTCAAGTGCGCTTCTGTGGGGTTAGGGTGGGTGCAGTGGAGTCGGAGTGCTGTCGCGGAACATTGGAATTTGTGGCTGCCCAGGACGTAGATAGATATACTTTATTGATCCCTAACTTCTCTCTATCACCCGCACACCGCACTAAAATGATGTATTTAGCAGTCAAAATCCGAAACATGTCCAGGAGGGGAGAAATCGTCGGACATCCATTATTTTTGTTATTCAGCACCCCTGGTCAAAAATAGGTTCCCGCGCGCCTGCACAAAACACTGCTGGGTTGAACAAAGAGCATCTGTTTTCATATAAAATCAACAAAAAAACTCCAAATGTATGACTGTTACAGCTAATTTATTGCATTATTGATTAGCCATTGCAGACCATATGTTACGGTGTTATGCTAGCTCACAATAACCTTTAAATATGCTTATTTTGGCCATATCCACTTGATAAAACCAGTAAATATAGTTGATAAACTGCTTGTTTCTTACATGTCTGAAGTATTTGGTCCAACAGTGATATTTGAAGTTGCTGTGTTAACTTTAATTAGGTGATCGCAGCACAAAAATCATAATCCATAACTCGCAATGAGAATGTCCGCGCATGCGCGATAAAATCAATTCATTTTGCCATAGAGACTGGTGTTACAACTGACCCGCACAGGGCATGTTTTTATTTTCATTTAATTGCATTTGCTGTGACTATATAAATCAAATGGCACTCATGTTAACTTGAAACAGATGGACTGAAGATATTAATGACATGTGATTGAAGTCCACACGCTCAAATTTCACGAAGCAAACTTAAACAAACAGTTGCGGTTAAAAAATAAATAAAAAATTGCGATGCTTGAATTTTGCACCTTTTTGCTTAATACTGTATCTCTGGTCGTATTTATAGTAGACCATTCATATTTGGATGGCTGTAAGATTATACATAATTACATGATATGTATCTGTTTACGTTTCCGTATAGCTACACCATATCTTGAGAATAAAACACTGTTACATTTGTACCGCTGTTACAATTGTACCATTTCCCCCCACGACAAAAATCAAATATGTCGGCAGTGAACAAAGCAAGGCAAGGCTGTTGGCAACCTATTGCCTATCGGGTAGCCTAAATGCCTAAAAGTAAAGTTTTATTTCCACATGTTCTTCAAATATGTGTTACGGAGGATTAATAGCTTGCGGAATGTATGAAATGAGTTGAAATAATTAAATTGCCTATTTTGAGTTCATAGAAAGGCCTACAGATGCAACACAATTTACAAGTGGGCATATAGATTACAGTAATAGGATAATTGAATGTTTAAGTAGCCCCCATTGACTGATTTAGTGTATGCCTAATCCTGTGAACATTTCAGATGCAACACCATTGCCAAACGCACATGGCAGCAGGTGAAAATGAAACACAAACACATTATTCAGAATAGTGGTAGTAATAGTGGTAGTCATGGCTTGCATTAATATTTCTTGATTATGAAAACATGTAGGCCTAGAATGCTAATAACCTTCACTTGGCCTCTGTTTTACAGCTAACAAGAAAAAGGTGTCTTTGAACACTACTGTAAGGCACCAGAGTGTTTTACAGTAGGAGAGGAGTTGGCCATCGCAAATAATAGTGGAAGGCCGATTATGGAGGGGGTTGAGGGAGGCATTCGGTCGGATTCTGGTGCTGTGGAAATGTGTAGCCTTTATGTGCAGGGTACAGTAATATGACATTCAATTCAACAAGTGTTAAAATTGTGATTGTGTCGACATGCGCTTCGGAAGTCACATCACTGTTTCACACAACATTTCACAGTTAGTAGATCATCCCAATATATTAAATATTTAAAGTTGACAAGTTCTAAGCCATATCTTCCTAGGATTATTTTGACAATCGTGCCTAATGCATTCTCGGTTTAGGAACGCAACTGCTATGATTGCTGTTTTCCACTTTCCCTCCTTATTACACATGGGCATAATCAACTTAATTGCCCACACCCAAAGGTGTGGTTTAAAGCTATGCTCTGTGCCTCAGACAGGGACAGAGGACATCAACAACTTTGAGGAGCAAAAATTAACAGTAAGCTACTGTGAGTCTTATGGTATAATACAGTATTTTAAGTATTATACGGTATAATACGGTATTTTTAGTATAAGTATTTTCCAGTATATTAAGTCAAACTTGAGCTTTATTCTGGTCACAATTCTCTAAGTAAAATCATGTTGCATCGGGCTCCATCATCTGACTTAGCACACAATCAATATAAAGACATAAAAGTAGGTATTAATATGAGAGATGAGTGGTTTTATTCAAGACAGAAAAAAGAAAAATAAGAACCGAGGAACACAATTTTCTCTCAGATTTGGAGCATTTCTACCACCTGCTTGGCTCCATCTTTCTCCTGAGGATTGCTTAACAAGGTAGGCCTTGATTGTCTATCATATTTTGACACATTTCACAATGTCCTATCAGCTGGATTTGTTCAAAAGAGAACACACTAGAAAATACAGTCTGCACAGTTACATTATTGGGAGTTCTCTTGCTCCAAATCAAGGAGAAATGGTATGGAGGGGGATAGCTGTCAAAATATTCATGTCCATAGATTTGATACACGTGCGCATACATGGATTTCTATGGAACGTCACGAAAACATGCGTGCGCAACCAAGAGGCAGAAAGCACCATAGAACAGCATAGAGCAATGCAAAAGAGCAAAAGAATAAAATGAGTTTTTGTGCTGAAAACTGCACCAATTCGAAATCACGATGGTTAGAGAATGTTAAATATGTTCAATATCCCTAACGGAATGCATGTCTTCGCCAAAAATGACAAAATACGATGTTATATTAATAATACAAATGAACGTCAAACTTTGAAATATAGTCTGAAATGAGATGTTATTATCATTGAGACAACAGGGGTATACAAAAAAATCCGATTGTAGCTTACAGCAGCCGTTAAGTTTATAACGTTGTGGACGGCCACCAAGCGACTTCTGCCTCAAGGCTGCGTGCGCATCTAGTTTTGTTGGTAAACGGGAAACCCGTGTATTTGTCTGTAGTTCTGCATAAAATAAATATTTGTGAATTCTCGAATGGGTCCAGTCGTGCATAAAATATATTGTGTGTATTTTATCCATCAGAATACGGATGGAAAAAAAATATGAATTAAAAAATTACAAGTACGAAATCAAACTTTACAGTTGGCTTTCTTTGGTATGAGTACGACTTCGCACAAGTGACTCAACTGTCAAAATACGTCATCGCCGCATTTACAGGCATTACTTGTTGAGAAAAGAAACATAGATCGAGATCAAGACTGCGCATGCGCTGAGACGAATCCGGCGGGGGCAGTGCCATTACTGCGGGTTAGGCACGTCGGCGCTAACGTTTGTGATAGCTAATAGCTACCTGTGGAGTTGAACAAATCGTCTTTTTCCCCCTTCGTTTATTGGCTTACGACGTCGGGAAGAACCTGTTGTGTGTTCGGCTGTTACAACAGCAGTGGGAAAATACAGATATGGAACAAAAATATATAAGTTCCCCCGCCGGTATTACACAGCCTGCCCCTGTGTAACACCATACATAAGCACTACACAGATTCCCAGGGCGAGCCGAAGACCAAGCTGTTCGTCAGAAGTGGATTGTGAACATCAACCGAAAGGATTTTGTTCCGAACAAACATATCACGGTAAGTTTTGTTTAACAGTATTAATCTTAAATCTTGCCAGTTGCCACAATGACTAGCATGCTGTTGTCAAGTCTTGCATGGCGATACTTTAACGCTATCTATGTTGGTGTGTTAAGACATGGCACCAAATATTTGACGTAGAAGCAAAACTGTAAAGTAAGTGTGTGCTAGGAACTTCGGTAGTCGCCAGAATAATTATCTCCATCAACTAAGTGGCACTATTGACAAATTATTCGCTTTAACTACTAACGTTAGGGCAGCCATGGTGGCCATCAAATCAACATGATTTGGCATTACAAACAGAAAACGTATGATGGAGTTCGGGGGCAGGCGACACTATGCTAGTTGCAAGATTGCTTTCCTTCTTTGGTAACGTTAACCATGAAAACATCAGTCATTTGGAAAGATCTTAGTGCGTTTTCCTCCGATTCGTAATACACAGTTCTTGGGTAGCACTCACATTTAAAACTCACTTGGATATTTGACGTAGATGTTTGTTTTTGGGTTAAATTTGTTGTTGTGCTGAGTTATAGTCTACATGTAAGTCAATGTCCTTTTCTCTATATTTGTATTTTATCAGGGGTCAATGTCATCTGGAAGAGCACCTCCCAAAAAATGTCTTCAGCCCTCACAAGAGGACACATCATGTGCTTGGAACTTGTGCACAATGGAATAAAGAACAGTTGTTGATGTATTAATTACAGTTTATTTGAACTTGACACTTCATTTAATTTATACAATACATGTATCACACATACAAATTGTTGTTATATTATTATGACCGCCGCTAGCAAAGCTAGCGAAGCGGTCATATAGGGACATATAGGGATTGTCAAAGTTTTTTTTTTTTTTTTTTTTTTTTTTTTTCCGTCATCTACTTCCTGAAATTTTGGTCAACGATACCCGGGGCACCGAAACACCGGGGCACATGAAATTTGGTGGGTATGTAGCCCCACTAGACTTTTAACGGAAAAATTTCGTTTGGTCCCCGGGGGCCACTCCCCCTCCGCGCGGGGCCCCCCGAAACCCAAAAAATGCAGTTTTTCCTAAATAACTACCTGAACCGTGGCACCGAGGATGAAGACATTTTTATGGTATGTTGGTCTCAAGGGCCCACATAAACCTAGCCCATAATCACTCATTTGTGATTTGCACCCCCCCCGGTAAAAAATGAAAATGCAATATAATTCTGCTTTAATCGCCCCTCTCTTCAGTTAAGAAGTTCAGAACTGCACCAAATTTTATGTGTATGATTAACCTGACATTCTCTGGGGGTATGCCAAGTTTCGTAGAATTTCATCCATGGGGGGGTCTAAAAAATGAAGTTATGTGTACATTTAGTGACTGTACTGTACACTCATTGGCCTGTAGATGGTGGTGCACACATATACACACGTACACACACACACAGGCACGTATACCATCAGTATCGGCAATTAGAACGGCCGATACATAATTACAAATTCAGTAGGATTAAAGGAAAACCAAATATTCATCATAATAATAATTTGGCTGCATTTCCAGTATTGGCGTCCCGTAGTCGTTTGTCCACTAGATGGCGCATCGTTGCAGTGAGACGTAATTTTGTTGGAAGTTAATCTAAAGTGGTTTGGAGGGACACTATGATTCCTACAAGGACAAGACAGTAGGCCTACAGTAGTTTACTGCAGAGAACGTCTAAGGGTAGGATGATTTCTGCATGACATGTAATTCCCATTTCCTCTTGAAGCCGAAATAAATCTGAGAATGTTTATCGGACATGCTTGTTTTTTACTGCAGGTAGGCTACGTTAATCCTATCAATAGCAGAACGTAGGTAAAATAATGTTACCATTAGCATGGTTGAGTGATGGAGGCCAATTTGATTATTGATGTATTTGTAGAAAACCATAAATGCGTTTATAGGCTACCAAGCAAATTGATAACAGCAATAATTGTATCTTTCGACTGTCATCTCATTTGCTTATGACCATAACCTAGGCTACTAACGGGAGCTAGCAGCTAAGTGAGTTAGCCACAATACGTTCGCTACGTGATGGTTTTTTAATGGAAAATATATAGGCCTGAAAGATAACCTGTCTATGATGCATCCTAAACACCGGGCTGGGACATTTCTGCTCGAAGTCTCAAAAAGCAGTCAACGTTCATTCCCAAACACCCATATAGGCTACTTCAATCCTCTATTTTTAAAGGTGATTCAAGTAAGGAAGAGCATGGCTCAAAGTAAAGTAACTGACACTACATAAATTCGTCAAAGTGAATAATTTGTGTCAACTCGCCGCAATGTAGATTTATTAACGCACCCGTGATGATCTACATCTCCATTTAAACCAGATGTTTTAGAGCGCACGTTGAGATGTATTCAGGGCAGGGCTGTACCTACACATATTTGTTGCACGTGCTACAAAAATCATTCTTTGCGATGAAAGATTTAGTACCAACGTTACACCGGTCAGATACAGTTTTGCCTATGGCTATATCGTGAGACTGAGGCGCTTTTTGTTTGTTCGAAGTGCGTGTTTAGGGTGTGAGAGGGGAGTCGATGTGCTTTGATTCCAGCTTGGTAGTTGTAGTCTATGCGATTAAAAAACACGTGTGTGTGAAGTATCCAAACAATGATAACGCTTTCATTATGGCTGCTTTAGCCACAGACCTTGAGCTACTGTACAGTGGGTTGGGTTCCATTTAGAAGTGTCCACTTCATTCGCCCTTTCGGTGATTCACACAGCTACTTGAAATGTATTACTACTGATATGCATAACTTTTCGCCAAGAGGTGGCAGCTTGATACTGTAAGGTGTAAGCCATTGGTTCCAAAGGAGATGTTATTTGGGTCGCCAGCATAGCCTAGTGACAATTTGTGTTGTGTAATAGGCCTATCATAGGGCCTACCTTATATAGTTTATAGTTTGTTAACAGTCACGGTTTTGTCATAACTCCCTCTATGCATTTTTGCATTTACAATAGCTCTGAAACCGGGGGGCGAACACGTCGCAGGGGGGGCGCCAGTGCGTGGATATCTCAATCGCAAAATTAAACAATATTTCTATCGGGCGCCTAGCATGGACTAGGCTGGGTGAAAATCAAAAGATTGCGTCAAAAGATTGAGCTTGGTCTGGCGAAAGCCAGACTAACCATGGACCTCATAGTTGCAAAATGCAAGGGAACACGAATCAGCATATTATTTGCACAAACAATAACGGACAGTAGCTCTTCAACTTTGCCCGTTAAAATGTGTATGAACAGTCTCGCAACGCATTTCATGAAGGCCCTTTTGGACATGTCAGTTATTTGCTCCACTGGGTAAAACGGCATTTTGTTTTAGACTACTGGTATTTCATTTGTGCATTGACAATAAAGCTGAATATCATATGAACTAGATGACTAAACTTGAATGTAGAAGAAACATTCACAAAAATCCGTGACATGACCTCTCTTCTTGATAGCTGTTGAAAACTGCATGGAACTGACAGGGATTGTTTTGTTTAATAATAAATAAATAAATACATTATGCTGCTACCTTCTGCTTTCCCCAAATACAATGTAGCCTACAGGTGTACCTTTCATCAGTCTAGTTGCAATGGAAGGACTGTGATGAACTGCCCTACTTGTGATTGTTTAGAGATTTTAAAGGTTTTATAACAATGCTACAAATGTTTTGGCCCAGAAACAAATCTATTCACCTTTGCAGCGCCAGTAGGCTACTTTGTGTGCCAAACAAGCATACACAAAAGTTTCAAGAGTGGGGGATGGAGTAGAAGATGGAGACAAATTCATTAATATGATTTATTTTCGCGGAATGGATGTACAGGACTGAGCGGCGGTCATATTTTGTACCGCTATGCGGTACATCTAGTTATTACTACAATTACATTACATTACATTTGGCTGACGCTTTTTAGACAAAGCGACTTGCAACATGGTAAAAACATTTAAAGCTTTTAAGAGCAATTCTAACAATAAAAAAAACCCACAATAAGTGCATCAATGAGTGCAATTGTCTGTAGTAGTGCTATGAGAGGAGATGATCTCTGAAGACCTGGGTTTTCAGACATTTTTGAAGATGTTGAGGGATGTCCCTGCTCTAGTAGGAACATGTAGTGCGTTCCACCAACGAGGGACGACAGATGAGAAAAGTTTGTATCGGCCATATGTACAAAAAGGTTCAAATACGCTACTAGGCCGAGGTGAAATAGACTGGACCAGGTCAGTCTGTGGAAAATATTTAGACAGGATATCAACAGTAATGGCTCAAATTTAAAGTAATGATTCAAATATAATTCTCTGTGTGGACATAAGAGCCAAAAAGGTACACTAAAAAGTAGTGGTTCAAAAGGTAGGCATAGATTAATCAATAAATCCCTGTGTGGAAGTATGTGCAAAAAAGACACACTAAACAGTAGTTATTCAAAAGGTAAGAATAGATTAATGAATAAATCCCTGTGTGGAAATATGGGTAAAAAGATACACTAAACAGTAGTAATTCAAAAGGTAAGTATAGATTTATCAACAAATCCCTGTGTGGAAGTATGGACGGAGCCTCATTAGAACAAGCAACAGTTGTTCAGGGACAGCTAACTTGATGGTCCTTAGTTGTGAGTGAAAAGCCATAATGGTGTACAAAAATTGCCAAAAACTGTCCATGCCCAAGCCTGTGTAAATTTTTAGTCTTTGTCATCCAAATCATAGGCCTACACTGATCAGTTTGTGTCACAGTCTTTTGTTGACTTAAAACTGTAGTTGTGGTCTGCAGTATCTGGACACTGGATGCCATCTTCTTTTGGGAGGTGCTCTTCCAGATGACATTGACCCCTGATAAAATACAAATAGAAAAGGACATTGACTTACATGTAGACTATAACTCAGCACAGCAACAAATTTAACCCAAAAACAATCATGAACATTGCACAACATCTACATCAAATATCCAAGTGAGTTTTAAATGTGAGTGCTACCCAAAAACTGTTTATTACAATACTGAATCGGAGGAAAACGCACTAAGATCTTTCCAAATGACTTATGTTTTCATGGTTGACGTTACCAAAGAAGGAAAGCAATCTTGCAACTAGCAGTGTCGCCTGCCCCCGAACTCCATCATACGTTTTCTGTTTGTAATGCCAAATCATGTTGATTTGATGGCCACCATGGCTGCCCTAACGTTAGTAGTTAAAGCGAATAATTTTTCAATAGTGCCATTTAGTTGATAATTATTCTGGCGACTACCGAAGTTCCTAGCACACACTTACTTTACAGTTTTGCTTCTACGTCAAATATTTGGTGCCATGTCTTAACACACCAACATAGATAGCGTTAAAGTATCGCCATACAAGACTAGACAACAGCATGCTAGTCATTGTGGCAACTGGCAAGATTTAAGATTAATACTGTTAAACAAAACTTACCGTGATATGTTTGTTCGGAACAATATCCTTTCGGTTGCTGTTCACAATCCACTTCTGACGAACAGCTTGGTCTTCGGCTCGCCCTGGGAATCTGTGTAGTGCTTATGTATGGTGTTACACAGGGGCAGGCTGTGTAATACAGGCGCGGGAACTTATATATTTTTGTTCCATATCTGTATTTTCCCACTGCTGTTGTAACAGCCGAACACACAACAGGTTCTTCCCGACATCGTAAGCCAATAAACGAAGGGGGGAAAAGACGATTTGTTCAACTCCACAGGTAGCTATTAGCTATCACAAACGTTAGCGCCGACGTGCCTAACCCGCAGTAATGGCACTGCCCCCGCCGGATTCGTCTCAGCGCATGCGCAGTCTTGATCTCGATCTATGTTTCTTTTCTCAACAAGTAATGCCTGTGAATGCGGCGATGACGTATTTTGACAGTTGAGTCACTTGTGCGTAAGTCGTACTCATACCAAAGAAAGCCAACTGTAAAGTTTGATTTCGTACTTGTAATTTTTTAATTCATATTTTTTTCATCCGTAATGGATAAAAAATGGATAGATGGATAAAATACGCTGATGGATAAAATCATCTGATGGATAAAATACGCACAATATATTTTATGCACGACTGGACTCATTCGAGAATTCACAAATATTTATTTTATGCACAACTACAGACAAATACGCACGTGTATCAAATCTATGGACACGAATATTTTGACAGCTATCCCCCTCCATAAAATGGCATTTAGCTATTATGCCACACAGCGCTGATATCAGCCAAGTAACAGTAGTGTTTTAAAAAGAAACCTTTTTTCATTTTGCATTTGTTGATGACTGAAATTACTTTATTTATATTTATTAAATTATTTTTCTGTATTTTTTTAACCTCCTATTCATGAAGTCTTATTTTCCTCCTGAATCATATTATATTGTTTTTAGAGGGGATGCATCTCTATTGAAATCCGGAAACTTCTTCTTATTATTCTTTTTACCTTTTTGTGCGCGCTATTCTACGGAGCCCTCCGGGTGACATGGGGAAAAAAAACATGGGTTAGAAAAAAAAAAAAAAGTAGTGGGGGAAAAAAAAACGATGCACTTTTGCGGGATCTCTTTGCAAAGTTTTGCGAGATCTCAAAATCAACTTTTTTTTTTTTTTTTGCTAACCCATGTTTTTTTTCCCCATGTCACCTGGAGGGCTCCGTACTATTCAGCCCAAACCACTTAACAAACAATTTTGGTTGAAACACCGTTCCGTAGATCTTCCAAGGCTTTACCGTCCTATCCATTTTTCATTTTTTTAAAAGTTTATACTTTTTTAAATATTTGTAATTAAAAGTGTATTTTTCCCCCATAGACTTGAATGCGGGCTGTGATGTCATAATAGAGCCAGCTGCGCTCGTTAAGTAGTTCTCAGAGCAGTTCCCAGGCTAATCAGAACACTGGCACAGGTGTCACCTGTGAGGAATCCAACTCATGGTATTATATATAACTGGAGAGAATGACTAAGTCCCGCCCCCATTCATTTCAATGGCCCATGCTAGGCTAGCTACTTCAGCCAAAAAAGCATGAAATTGACCGCAGCCACCTTTACGAAAATGGCGTTTCATGGGTGTTCGTTTCCGGCACCAGCTAGAATTAGCCTATTAGATTCCACGTTACAGACAGAGACAACGTAAGGTACAACGGTATGTCGTTGATGAAGATTGGACATTCCCTCAGAAGAAAAGAAGTTGTTCAGGAACGCGCTTCACCTCGTTATAAGCGCAAATTCATTTAATTGGTTGGGATAACATTTTGGGAATGGTGGTAAAGTTTGCCCTGTCTCTGAAGTCCTAGGTTATTTAATGTGATTTTCATATGTGATAATAAACGATGCGAATCAATATTGTGTCACTTTAGGCTTCACAAATAATGATCCCTAAATACTATATTTGGACAGGTTGTAGGCCTATTACGCAATAGGCTATCCAACGAAAATGACTATTAATTAAGTAGACATGGTATGTAAGAAACGTGTGGATAGCGCACATCCCTCGGGTGTGGTTCGAGCAGGCATAGAGTCTACAACTGTTGTTGGACATTTGGCTTTTGCCTCGACTGGCAGCCTGAACATTTAAATCAAATGCATAGCCTAATCATGTCAATGCTGCAAGAAAGCAAACGAAATAAGTCATTGACATTTGTTTCGTTTTAAATCACTTGGGGAGACAGGTTATATGATCCAGACGTTGCGTTCTACAGAACTACAGCCTGTGCGTTTTAAAATAGTCTTCATACACAACGCAATGAGTAGCCTAATAATTGGATATAGGTCATTGCTATGCATCTGCCAAAGTGTATGGTCATAGTCACTTACTTTAAGGTAATTACTTGGCACCCCGCATATACAGCAAATAATAGCCTAATATGACAACATTAACATTTTTCTTTTATTTACCACAAAGTCCGGTAATACAGCCTAAACCATGTACAGTGTTGGGGAGTAACGGAATACATGTACCGGCGTTACGTATTCAGAATACAAATTATGAGTAACTGTATTCCGATACAGTTACAAGTTAAATAGTTGGTATTTAGAATACAGTTACATTGTTGAAATCAATGGATTACATGACGATACTTCTCTGTTTCATACGTTTATTCACTCTCTAAATAAATTAAGGCAACTCCATTTCCCAGAAGCTCCTGAAAGCAATCGATGATGAAATTGTTTACATGTTTAAATCCAAGCCCCGCCATCTTGCACTAGCATCAAAACGCAGTCAGCACGCATTATGGACGCGTCATCGGAGACCCTGAAATGACTGTTTGCACAGCAAATTAGGAGTAGCCTAAAGTAAGTGGAGGTAACTCCTGTTCCTCACTGATCGTGGTTCCTGATGTCTGTTCAAAGGATATTTTCCCAAGTATTAACAGCTCAAGCTACTTCGGCCAATCGGTTACACAGTTTGCTAATCAATAAATAAAGCCTAGTTCACGTGTTGATTTAGACCTAGGCTTACAATAAAACCAATCTCTAAAATAGGAACTGCATTCTAAGTTTTTTATTCTAACTTAAAATAGATTTATGGATTATTTTTTTTTCTAATTAGATCTACATTTACGTTTTAAAAAGAATTATATGGTGCAGCCTCTGAAAAATTATTCTTGCGAGTAAGCCTAGCATATTAACGTGCGGTTTTTGATTGTCATTACGCGATCACGTTCATTTTGAGAGCCCTGATATACAGTAGCCTATAGTGTTTACATTTACAGGTCATTTGCGTTCCACCTGTCATATGCGCCCCTCACTTGTACTGGGTTGATGCCACCGGCACATCTTAATTATAATTTCTGGCTACGCCCTTAAAGTAGCCTATTTATTTTGTTTGTTTTAATTAGCCTAGTCGCCTGCTGTAGTTTTAGTGGTAACCTTGCTATTTTAAAGTTGTATCAGGTAGCTATGTGGGCCTAACACTTCAGCCATTTGGAACAGACGAACACACCAGAATAGGCCTGTTTAGTAGGCCTAAGCAGGATTTGATGGCTGCATTCCTACACTTATAAAAGGCAATTCAATGCGGAAGTAATCTAAGTATTCAGAATACGTTACTCAGATTGAGTAACGTAACGGAATACGTTACAAATTACATTTTTGGGCATGTATTCTGTATTCTGTAACGGAATACGTTTTGAAAGTAACCCTCCCAACACTGACCATGTAGGCATTAAGTCAAGTATCAGTAGCTTAATCCAAGTAGTTAGTTGTTTTATTTGTCGTCTTCCAGAAATGCAAACCAACATGGACGCGCGAAGACGCTCGTGCCCAACACTAAACTCGTGCATGAGCTGTCATCTACCAATCAGCATGTAAAAACTGGTGCCGGAAGTTGCAACCATGTAACGCCATGTTTTCAAAAATGTCGGCGGCCAAATGCCATGCTAAGTGGCTGAAGCTAACCCTTCAAATCCTGCCCCCTGATCCAACTGTCTCAGCTTCTAAGCATACAATCTAGCTCTACCTGAACTACACATCCTGTTAAAGTGTTTCCTGTGTGTCAAAATAAAAGTCCCAGCCATATCTCATGCATTCAGCATTATATCTCCAGAACGGCTTGACGTACATGCTTCAAATCTGGTACGAGTGTTTTCATGGACTCAAAGATGAAGTGAGTTGATGTTGAAGGTCAAATGTCAAGGTCAAAAACACCTTGAGTGTGATATCTCAAGAATGCCATGTCACACAAGATTCAAATTTCGTTACTCCAAAAGCACCTTTGCAGGTATCACAATTACCCTACCAACCAGCTAGCAGCAAGCTCAACAGCCTCACCAACACCCTTACCAGCAGATTGCATCCCATTGCATTCTTTTTATTTCTCTTTTTATTTTATTTTTTAGCACACTAAATAACATTCCATGTATGTAAATGTAAATCAATTTGGACTTGAACTTAATAGGATTATATTTAGGGCATGTCAGTAATCTGTTGTGGAAAATGTTTTAAAGCAACCAAAAAAACTTTCCCTCTGTCGCACGCACGCTATTTGTTTATCCAGCACTGGCTTTGCAAATAACGATGTCCATAGACAAGGTAGAATATGTTGCACGATTTATGAAAGTACGATGTATTGCGACATCAGATGCAAGTCAAATTTGTAGTTTCTTATGTCTCATTCCATCGAACTACAGATCCGCTACCCTATCTGGCAAACTTACATAGTGCGGTTATAGCCGATAGAGGGCTGTGAAGTGAATGCAGAAGTGCCGTTCACCCTGTTACAAGTTGATGAACCACTGAAACGATTTTGGAAACATTATTTTAAGGTACAAAAAACTCTTTGGTGTTGCTTTAATAGTAACCCTCCTAACACTGTTGATCTCATTCTATCTCTGTTATTACATTTTTAGGCGCTTCATTATTATAAATCTGGAGAGAGGAACAAAGGCCAGCCAGGGTATGGTGGTGTCAAAGAAGACGGGGAAGCTGGTCGAAAAAAAGGCGGCAACTGTAAACCCCCATGTTCACCCTAATCAAAAACCTTATTGACTTTGAGTGGGGCTTCATGTAAACATGCTTACAGTGGCAAGAATAAGTTTGTGAACCCCAGGCTAAAGTTGACTAAAAAGAGAAATTAAAAAATTATCTTTTGGAAATTGATATTGATACAAACTAGTGCAGTGCCCGTTCAAACATGCTATTCCTGTAGCCCAATTACATGCCTGCAGGTAGGCCTGCTTTAAAAATAGGATGATCGTGAAAAACATAATTCCAGGTAAGCATTCAATAATGAATAGGCCTACAGATAATATAATAATATAATAAATGAGAAGTGAGCAGAATTTAAGCATGGCTGCATGTGACATTTTTTACAAATCAAAATGACATAATCCTAACAGCTGTTTTGAGTCAAGGCTATATGCTTAGCCTATTGAATAACTTGACGATAGAGAAAACAAACCATTTTGTGGAATGATGCATCATATGGAATTTGCAACGGTGTGACTCAAAAACAGTCACTGGCCTATAAGTGACATCATACTCTGTCTGCCACTCGTTGCTTGTCGCTGGTTATGCTTTGCATGTGTGGCATTCTGAGACGTTCTTTAATTCGGGACCATTATCGCTCGTTTCAATTTAGGACCTTGCAGTTGGAATTGTCGTTTGCTTATTCAAAGTCTATTTACAGTACAAAGTAGCCTGGGCTATTCATATAGGCCTACAGTTGCCAGCATTTTACTGTGAAATGTAATTTACAGTAAACTACTGCAGTTGCCAGCATTTTACTGTAAAATATAATTGACAGTAAAATACTGGCAGCTACCGTTGCCAGTATTTTACTGTGAAAAATCATTTACAGTAAATAATAATTGATGATTATTAAATAAAATTAATAAATAAAAGATAATTGTGAAATTATTACTGCGGTGTCTAATAAGCCCATGAGGGCTGGGCACCATGGTGTTTGACACTTAAATAAACAAATCAATCAATCAAAAAAATACAGTAAACTATTGGCAGCTTCAGTTGCCAGCATGATACTGTTATTCTACAGTGAAGCTACCATAATCTACAACAACAGTTTATAACTGTAACAAATATTACGGTAGTGTACAGTACATAATATATACATATATATAGTCACATTTGTACAGCTATGAACTGTTGTTGTAGATTACAGTAGCTACACTGTAGAATGACAGTATCATGCTGGCAACTGTAGCTGCCAGTAGTTTACTAAATTAACAGGGAAATATTTACAGTGTATTGTTCATAGATAGTGTATTGTCTGTTGCCTGTCTGTGTGTTTTTTGTGTGTATAATGAGAGGGAGAGGGAAAATAAGAGTTAGATTGTGTTGTGGTGGTGTTTTCTTATACGTCTTTGTATATAGTTGTCAAAGGATATCTGGAGAGAGAAGAGAGGAATGCAAAGTGCATGTGCTAGGTATATTTTACGTTACTTCAGCTCGATGTACATGAGTCTGAGTGCTTGACATGTTTTTATCTATGAGTGAGTGAGAATTCAAGTTAGAAAGAGAGAGAAAGAGAGAGAGACAGTTTTAAAATGAACCACGCAGTAGAGCTGTGGGAAATGCAGTCAACTCTTAACATCCTAAAAATCACCATGGAAACAAGTTAACAATCAAGGTCACAGGGCAGAGATAATTACACCTATTGACTGCCTCTTCCTCCCTTTGACTGCTTTTCCCCTCTCTCTATTTCTTTCTCTCTCTCCCTCTCTCTCTCCCTTTCTCTCTCTGCCTCTTCTTTCTGGTCTGACTTTCTTGCTCGCTTCCTTTTCTTTGTCATCCCTCACTGCCACACATACTAGTCATACATTACACACATCAGTCATAAGGCCCTTTCACACTGGCAAAATTGCCGCGATTTTATGTACCAGAATCGCGGAACGAGTGTCCCTTTCACATAGACCGAGGCGGAACGGCGGGACAAAGGGTCTCGCCAAATTTACTACCAAGCCCCCTAGACATTTTGCCGAGTTTTTTCGTTCCGCCACCAGTGTGAATGGGTCAAGGCGGAAAGGGGGAACGTGGGCGTGGGAAGGGGACGTGGGCGGGGGTGTCTAGTGACGCTACCTATGCAACCCACCACCGGGAGATTTAAAAACACACACAGCTGATCAGAACGAAGAAGAACAACAACAACAAGGAGAAAGAAAACATGGCACACTGGGGAGACCAAGAAATCCGGACGCTCCTTGCCCTTAGGGGAGAAGATGAGGTGAGGCGCCACATGAACGGGACAGTAAAGGATGGTCCTATATTGGAAAGACTGGCCGGAAAACTCCGCGACCTCGGCTATGCACGGGACAAGATGCAGGTCACCAGCAAATTAAAAAGCCTGCAAAAAATTCAACAGCGTCAATGACCACAACGGCAGAAGTGGCAGGGGGAGACTGGATTGGCCATATTTCGACCTCTGTTGTGCGATTTGGGGGAGCAGCCACTCGGCCAACCCTGTCGCTCTTCAGAGCAGCATGGAGGCGACACCTGCATCCCCAGCATCCAGTGTCTGTTCTGGCGCCGACACCAGCACCAGCGATTCCAACACCGAAAGCCAACAATCAGCCACTGATAACCAACCAGGTAAATTCGTAGGCCTACTCATTTTCGCAATTGCAGGCCATAACATTCCACTGTGTGTTTCACCGATTTGTTTGCCTATGAAACAACCCGACTAAGTATCCAAAGGGACATGCAGTCGCAGTCTTCCCTTATGCGGGATATGATTGCAAGAATACCAGCTCCTGTACCAGAGCACAGCACCGCACGCCACTACCGTGCACCTGCTGCAGCGTCCTACCACTCTCCTCCGCCACCATTCCCCAGCTTCCACATGGACGAGTCACACAACGGGCCGTCTGCGTCTTATCAGCAGCTGGACTGATCATATTGTTGTTTTTAATTTTGCGATTTAAAAAAAAAAAAATTTAGCACTGCATATTTTGCAGTTATAGGGCTCTATTTTTGGTATGGATGGTATTTTTTGTATGTTTGTAAATAGTTATAATACACTGTTGCACTGATGTTTCATTTTGCACTTGTAAATAGTTAATGTTTGTAAATAGTTAGGCTATAATATGCCTACATTGCACTGTTGGATGTTTCATTTTGCACTTGTAAATAGTTCAAGCACATTTCTTTCTATTAAAACATTTATAGTTTAATCTTCCTGTGTACTTCACTCATTTACATTCGCCAGACTTCACAAATACAGTCCGCGGTTATTCAAATGTGGACGTCTAATCGGTGAAATCACACTTCTTATTGTAATGCTTAATGCATTGTATACCGATTGCTTTGGTAACTGCACCTGTTTAGAATATTGTGGACTTTAATGCTAGGAATGCCTGCTGTATTGTTCGAGGACAGGCGATAATGCTCTTGAACAAGAGTAGGTATTGTAATGCTTAATGCAACTGCTCCCTGCTTTTCTTCAATTTCTCATCCAAATTACTTTTTATTGTCCGAAGACGTTGCTCGCAAGATGAATCCGATTCTATCGAAGCATAGCACTGCACGATGATGCAAAGCAACTTCAATTGCATCTGCAAGGTAGGCCTACTAAAGATGTGGGCAGCAGCTAGCCAAAGTGTTGTCGGTTCTCCCGCCATGGTTTTGAAAATTACACACCTGCTGCATCTGAAGGGTGCATAAGGCCCACGCTTATCAGTCTACACGCCCCCTATTGCACGTCACGTTTAAATTTGCTAGCTGGTCCCACCCATAGGTCCTGTCTCCTGGCTCCCCAAATCGCCGGGACTTGTGAACAGATCAGCAGGCCGGCAAATTTTCACCTCGTTTTCAGACACACGTTGCGGCAAAAAGACGTCTCCTCTTCCCGCAAATTTTGCTTAATCTCTGTGTGAAAGGGCCTATACATTACACACAAACATACACACACATGGAGACACACACACACACACACACACACACACACACACACACACATGAAATAGGAGTATTAGAAGAGCAGTTGTTGAAAGGGTTTTACAATGGAGTGCATTACTGTGACTATATAAGGACAGCATATGTCCAACAAAACATATATTATTTAAAAAGCATAGTGTACCAAATACACTGGAACATAAAGGGGAGAATGGCATTCAACTTCTGCCAGCAGTGCTTACTCCTCTGCATGTGTGTGTTTGTATACATGCCCATTTCAGGCAGACTGACGTGGATTAGTGAAAGTCTGAAAGCTCAGCCTCAGCAGGCAGTGAGTAATGTCCCAATGTGAGCGACACACACACACACACACACACAACCTTCCCCAACCTCTCCAATATACGCACACACACACACACACACAAACACAAACACACACACACACACACATCTCCTCTCCCAGCAGCATGGAATCAGCTCAACTAAACTCTCTCCAGTCACAATGATGGAGTTGCTCTGGACTTTTGGCCAAAAATTATTTATTAGTTCTGAAATATTCAGCAAATTCTCCTCTAACCATTTGTCACCTTAAAAATGCCACCCTCCCAACGCTCACAGCTAAAAGGCTAGTGCACTCTGTAGAGTTGTCTTCACACTCTCTCTCTCTCTCTCTCTCTCTCTCTCTCTCTCTCTCTCTCTCTCTCTCTCTCTCTCTCTCTCTCATACACACACACACACACCCACACACACTCACACACAAACCCACACACAAACACACACTTTTTTGCTTGTTCTGTAAACTGACTTGGACTTGCTCTTTACATTATGAGACCACTGCATCCTCAACTTATTGAAAAGAAAAGCTTTTTCTGCACAATGTATTGAAAACACATTTTCTCTGTTGTCATTTCTTTATTCCATTTTTTCAGATTCAGATTTTTTTCTAATGTCTGCATTGTTGTTATCGGGTTTTCTGTGTGTGTTCTACCGTGGCCCTACACTACAGTAGTCTGCTATCTCTGCTTTGTTCTGTTCTCTGTGTGTTCTGTCTTGTTATCTCTCCTGTATGCTCCAGGCTCAGTGTCGTCTCTGATCCGTGATCTGCTCTCTACAGTATGCTTTTGTCAGCCATGTTGGTTTGATTTGAAAGAGTAGTTTTATGCTAGAACTACTACACAGGCCTTCATTCACATCCACAGAGGACAAGGTTTCTCGATATTTAAGTAAGTATAAGTATATACTCTTTTGATCCCGTGAGGGAAATTTGGTCTCTGCATTTATCCCAATCCGTGTATTAGTGAAACATACACAGCACACAGTGAGCACACAGTGAGGTGAGGCACACACTAACCCGGAGCAGTGAGCTGCCTGCTACAGCGGCCCTCGGGGAGCAGTGAGGGGTTAGGTGCTCAAGGGCAATTCGGCCGTGGATGTGGGCATGGGAGAGCAGTGCTCAACCACGTTTTTCCTACTGGGTCGGGGATCGAACTGGCAACCCTTTGGTTACAAGCCCAAAGCCCTAACCAGTAGGCCACGACTGCCATTAGTGTAGTGGTCACATAGGGATTGTCAAAGCCCCCCCACATGTGGTCTCCTCCGCTGCGCTTCGGGGTCCGGTTCACTCTGTCGGGACTTATTTTCCCAATAATGACCGGTGTTCTATACATACACATCTCTTACATAATATCCTAGTTTGCCCTAGGATAGACAGGGTGTCCGCGGGGTTGTAAAAAGTATTAAAAGGTAGTAAATGAAATTAGCCAAATTTATTTATATTATATTATTTATATGTGCGAGTAGGACCTGAGCGATATGTGCGTTTGCGGTAAAAACTTTTAGCGCCCCCTCAAACTCTATGCTCAAACTGGATATACTGCTGGCTTACTGCCTAAACGTGTTGCCAAAAGTTCGCTACCATTGACGATGTCATGGGAAATTTTATTTTTTCGGACATTTTGTTAGAGGACTCGAGATTCAAAGACTGGCTTAGGCTAGTTGGCAACAGCCAAGAGGCTTATTACCACATCTGTAAAAAGACAAAAAATGCCCCTGGATGGGAGTGAATGCCGTCAGGTCACATATGGAGTCTACCAGAGCCGTTTTTCTACCGCTCTGGAGTCTACTAGCCAGCAAACAAGAATGGGCGGATGTAATCAGAGGTGGAAGAGTCGACTGCCTGGCTCATCGGCCACGTAGGGCTACTGTCTCCACATAAATATGCGTCATTGAAGCTATTAGTAAGTCTACGCTACCAGCTGTCATTGTCATCCAAAAAAGTAATCATTTGCGCCATCGCGTTTTCAATGACACAGGCTGTAAGAGCAGCAGACATAGCCTAAACTAGGCCTAGCCTACATACAGTATCACAATAACCCATTTTCAAATTAAAAGTCCCCATAAAGGCAGAAGGCCTTTTCATTCAAACAAATATATAATTAAATGAAAGGGGTTAAAACAAGAATATAACATGTAAACATATGCACATGTTATAAGGGGTTATTTGCAATGAGCTACCCCTGCCTTGACTACAGAATAGAGGTTAAATATAGGCCTGACAGTGTTGCTTTGTTTAGGCTATAAGATAAGGTTTAGGCTATAAGATTTAACATTTTCTACCCTCAGTAAATGTCATGTTAAGGTTAGTTTAACAGGTGTTACCTTAACATTATTCAAAGCTTGCTCAGAAGCTATAGGGTTACTCCCTTGATGTAGTATGTGATGAGATCAAAGTTCTAATAGACTTGCTTAAAATTAGTTGAATATAAGAACCTGTGTAGGTTTGAATAGGCTGTATAGTAATATGCTATCAATATATTATAATATAATATATTTTAAGTCAATTTGTCAATTAGTTTCCACAAAATTCCCCAGAAGTCACCATTTAAGGGGTTATTTTTCAAAATTTTCGTCACAGGGAGCATGCAGGCCCAAAAGTATTTTATCACATGGGGCCCTCTTTCTCCAGCAGCACCCAATTAATAATTAGTATTTTTGTAAAATGTGACAGCCTATTTTTGAATGTGATACCTTGACTGGCAAATTATATGAGACAGCAAGGGTGTGTGTGTGTGTGTGTATTGCGTATGGTCGTAGGCCTTAAGAAAGTCCAGTAAACCTTTTCTGATTTTCATTTGTCATTTTGTCTTGATTGAGAGAGAATGATATAATAGTGAAAGAAAGAGTGTAGTGCTGGAGAAGTGGTGTGTGCTCTTCCTACACATAACAATGAAATAACTTTTTATCTTGGGTTAGGATTAAATAACAAATAATTGTGTATAGGCCAGTGTTTTTATTGAAGCAAAAAAGGAACACAGTATCCAGTAACTGTAACAGTAAGATACTGTAAGTAAGATACAGTAAGATACTTGATTTGAATTGTAAGCATTGCTACACTTTCTTACTCAGAAAGTTAAGTAACAAAAATGACAGTAGTCTGTTACTTTATAATTAGTCACCCCCAACACTGAATTTCGAAAGGTTGCCGCTAGTTGCAGCTCGAAGTCGTGTTGGTATTAAACAATATTGTGAAGGTATTAAAAAAGGTATTAAAAGGTATTAAATTCAACTTAAGAATTTCTGTATATACCCTGATAGAAATAAAAGCTTATTAAAGAAAGATTTTAGGGAACCACATGAGCTCTAACATGGAATTTAGTTTGTTTGGTCCTTGTAATTTTTTGCAGGTGTACATGCTTTCAATTTTAAAATACCAAGCACAAATCAGCTGCTGGAGTCAGCAAATCCTTGGATCTAAATCAATACTACAACTCTTTTGTTATTGTTGCTGTTTGTTGCAAGTTGAAACTTTAACAGTAGTTACATAAAAAAACACCTATCTCTCCTCTTTCCTCTCACGTTGTCCAGTGCTGTTCAGAATCATCGCTACCAGATTCGTTAGTTCCCCTGCAGTCCCTTTGTGATAAATGATTAAAATCCATCCCTCTTTAAAAGTGCCAGGATTTTCTTCAATTCACACATCCTCTCATTTCACACGATTGCGTTTTCGTGTCTTAATGGCCTCCGTTTGTGTGTGGGAGAGAGAGTTAGCGGTAGCGCAGCTGAGGAGGCTATTTGACAGGAGGAGAGAGGAGCTGTTCTAGTCTGGCTCCTGAACAGCCTCTCTCTGGCCTTCCTACCGTAGGCCTCATTAACACAGCCAGCAGAAGGAGCCAAGCGGGGAGGACACGGGATATTAAGCAGATGCCAGGAGAGCCTGTTAGTGCTCAGGAGATTCTAAGCTGGTTATAAATCGAAAAAGAAAATAGAGAGAGGCCGTATAGTCCTCATCAGAGACAATATTCCTCTTTATTTCAAGGTGATGTTTCGTTTGGTGCATCATGCAAACTGGTTATTTTGACACCATGATCTGGGTCTGGAACAAAGTTCAGTGTTCCCATCTCTACCTACATGTATCTGTATCAGATTAAAATGTATGGTGTGTGTAGTCAATCATTATGTACGCTATGTACTGTATTGACAGTCCCAGGGCATCATAAAGATTTTGCATTCTGAATATTAAAAATGTAACAGCTGCTCCTCAAAACAGATGGCATCCCAAAACAACACTTACATATTCTTGGTTATCAGGTGCTATTAGGTGTTAAGGTGAATTAAGCATGTATTAACAGGAACAGATTTGCTCCTCGAGGACTAGGAAGACATATTGCTACTGTGGGATTTGTAGCTTTAGGTTAGACTCCTGAGTCCTGTTCATGCACTGCTTAGCAGTAAAATTGTATTTGTGCTGTAAGTTTATCCAAAATGGTGGTCCACACCTGTGTCCTTGTGAGTTACAATGGCCATCACTCCCAGCATTCCTTTCTTCACTACCTCCAACAAGGACATTATGTTTTCAATGTGGTTTGTTTAGTTGTTTCCTTGCCTGTTTGTCAGAAAAACTACCAGCCCGATTTTCACAAAACTTGGTGGAAAGGTGTGGCATGGACCATAGAAGAATCCATTCAAATTCGACCAGATCTATCTATTATTTATCACTTTTGTTTACATTGTGACATTGAGCACCTGACCTTTTCAGAGGTTAGTGAACACCAAATTCCATTCTAGTTTTGCAGTAGCTTTTGACATAGGCTGCATTTAACAATAAGAAA